>NC_079312.1:163564084-163889993 GCF_029931775.1 Euleptes europaea
TGCCATTGAGCCATGCTAGGATGGCCCAAATAAAGATGACAACATCCATTTTAAAAAGTGTTCCCAAGAGAGCACTCCCTCTTCTTCTTTGTCCACTTCACAAAATGAAAAAAAGGAAATAAAATGGAAATCAAAACCGTTCCGCCTGTTCCCCTGATTTAATGTATCCCACAACTCCACGCACACATACTCCTAAAGTGCTTCTAATCTCAAGAACAAAAACATAAATTGAATTATCAATGAAAGAACAGCTGCAATGAATTTGAAAGGAGCCTTCAAAGTGTCTTGAAGGTACACACGCATCAATCAATTCAATCAAAAGTTAATGCCAAAGAATCTCGTCTAACAAAACCGCAAAAGCAGAAGAGCTCATTGGACCATTTTTTAAAGGAGCCGACCAAAAGCCAAGAGAGGGGGGGAAACTTAGGGTTGCCAGCTCAGGGTTGGGAAATACCTGGAGATTTTGGGGGTGGAGCCTAAGGAGGATGGGGTTTGGGGAGGGGAGGCACTTCAGTGCCATAGAGTCCAGTTGCCAAAGCAGCCATTTTCTCCAGGTGAACTGATGTCTATCGGCTGGAGCTAAGTTGTAATAGTGGGAGATCTCCAGCTACAACCTGGAGGTTGGCAACACTAGGGAAACTATTTGGGGGCGCGTGTTTTTAAGTGACACTCAAAGCTAGGCAGCTGGGAGACCTTGGGCTAGTCACACTCTCTCAGCTCCACCTACCTCATAGGGTGTCTGTTGTGGGGGAGGGAAGGGAAGGTGATTGTAAACCAGTTTGATTCTTCCTTAAGTGGTAGAGAAAGTCGGCATATAAAAACCAACTCTTCTTCTTCTTCTTCTTCTTCTAATGTTGGAGTAGGCAACACAGTTATCAACACTTAAGACTGAGAATGATCAAACTTGGACTTTATAGAAGACAAGTAAAAGCCTCATGTTTAGACTAAAAGGAGAATTTTTCAACAGACACACATACCACTTCTTCATCTGTATTACCAGTTCCAGTATGCTCTTGAATTGAAGAAATTTGAAACGGCCGTATCCCCGAGTCATCTCTTAAAGCATCATCACCTTTGCTTTATTATCTTCAATACTAATACATCAGTTACTATTGGACTTTGTAGACACAATGTGATTTATTTTTGTTACGTTGTTGCTTATTACTTGTAGCTTTTCCAAAAAGAACTTTTTTGCACTTTGTAATTATATTGTTGTGTCGCTCCTGTGCTAATTACCTGGAGGATGGCAACCCTACCTGGAGATCTTCAGCCACCACCTGGAGGTTGGCAATGCTACTGTGACCCACTCTACCCAACATCCTGGCTGCAGCGTTCTGCACCAACAGAAGTCTCCAAATACTTTTCAAGGGCAGCCCCATATAGAGTACACTGCAGTAATTTAATCTAAAACAAGTTTCTTTCAATGCGAGGTACATTAAAAAAAATAGAAGAGAAGAAAAAGTTGTTTTTATATGCTGACTTTCTCTACCACTTAAGGGAGACTCAAACCAGCTTACAATCACCTTCCCTTCCCCTCCCCACAACAGACACCTGGTGAGGTGAGGTGTGGGGCTGAGAGAGCTCTTAACAGAGCTGTGACTAGCCCAAGGTCACCCAGCTGGCTTTGTGTGTAGGAGCGGGGAAACAAATCCAGTTCACCAGATTAGCCTCAGCCGCTCGTGTGAAGGAGTGGGGAATCAAACCTGGTTCTCCAGATCAGATTCCACCGCTCCAAACCACTGCTCTTAACCACTACACCACGCTGTACTAGCATAGAAATCTTACGTTTTGGAAATTGCTGTGTACTAGATCTTTCTCATCATATCGCCGTAGGCTCCAGCTTAATTTTGGAATATGTAATTAATTCAGTTTGTGCAATTACCTTAATCCAAAATGGATTAAATTTATCACAATACCACCAGCAGTATCTCCTGTTCTTATCTAGTAACATGTGATTGACTTTTGTTGGAATTAAGAAAATAGTTTATCTGATTTTATATGTGTGTGTGTGAGAGAGAGAGACATATAGTGGTTAAGGTGTCGAACTAGGACATGGGAAACCGAGGTTCAAATCCCTGCTCTCGCCATGGAAGCTTGTAGGATGACCTTGTGCCAGTCACACACTCTCGGCCCTGGCCAGTATTTGGATCAGAGACCTTCAAGGAAAAGCAGCGTTGTGATGTGGAGGCCAGCAATGGCAAACCACCTTTGAACGTCTCTTGCCTTGAAAACCCTACGGAGTTCCCATAAGTCAGCTGTGACTTGATGGCAAAATATACTGGAATTGCAGGGAAAGGAAAATAGTCTTTTTCTTCCCCTTCCCATCTCACTAGCTCTGCAGTTCTCCTTGGATAGGTAAAGGGTTGAGGGGCTTATATGACCCTGAACAGAGATGCAAAGAGATTGAATGGAGAGAGGGAATCCTGCTGTCCTCTGCCAGCTTCTCCACTGTTCAGTGCTGTTACGGAGATTCATTTAGGGTTGCCAGGTCCCTCTTTGCCACCGGTGGGAGATTTTTGGGATGGAGCCTGAGGAGGGCGGGGTTTGGGGAGGGGTGGGACATCAATGCCATAGAGGCCATTTTCTCCGGGTGAACTGATCTCTATCGGCTGGAGATCAGTTGTAATAGCAGGAGATCTCCAGCTAGTACCTGGAGGTTCTATCTAAGAAAATGAAACTTATGCTGAACAAACACTGGTTGAGAAAACAGCAGCACAGGGCTCAATATCTCTATATCTTTTGTATTCAATCAATTCAAACCAACATGGAAATCATAAGAAACATAAATGGTCATATATATTCAGACAATACAGTACAACAATAATCCAGGTGTGTATAATAAACACAAGATGAGTAAATAAATAAAGTTATTTCCTTTTCAGGAAAATAAAGCCAGGTTAAATTTACCAGTAGGCACAGTCCATGAAAATCCTACAGTAGTACAGGAAATCCAAAGTCCATGAAAGTCCCAAAATTGTACTGGAAATCCAAAGTAATTAGAACCAAAATGACACTTCTGGGTCAGTGCACGTTTCGCAATAAACTTGCTTCATCAGTTGTTTGTCTCTGTCCTTTTATGAAGCATATAATATTTAATTAACCAGGTACATAGACCTCCTCCATAGACCAGCAGACCCTCTGGATGCTACCAGCGTGGAGAAAGAATAAGCACCCAGAGAAAGACCAGCATGGAGAAAGAATAAGCACCCAGAGGGTGAATATATATATTGTCTGAATATATAAGACCATTTATGTTTCTTATGATTTCCATGTTGGTTTGAATTGATTGAATACAAAAGATATAGAGATATTGAGCCCTGTGCTGCTGTTTTCTCAACCAGTATCTGGAGGTTGGCGACATTACCCATTGCTCATCTAGGAATAAAATGGCAGTTCCAACAATGGAGAGAAAGAAGTAAGCAGTGATGTCCCACATGGATTGGTATTGGAGCTGATACTATTTAATTTGTTCATAAATGATCTGAAACTGAGGACGAGCAGTGTACTGGCCAGAGGATGCAAAATTATTCAGGATGGTGAAAACCAATGCCAACTGTGAGGATCTCCAGAAATTGGGTGAGTTGGCAACAATCTGGCAAATGAAGTTCAATATAGGTAAGTGTAAGGTGGGGCACACTAGAACAACAACAACAAAAATCCCCATCTTTAAGTTCATGCTAATAGGGTCTGAACATGCTGAGACCTAGAGGGAAAGACACCTTGGGGTCGTCGTGGATAGCTCAATGAAAGTGTCATCCCAGTGTGCTCCACCTATGAAAAAGGCAAACCCTGTGCTTGGGATTATTAGGAAAGGGGTTGAAAATAAAACAGCCATTATTATAATGCTCCTGTTTAGATCTATGATGGGGCATCATTCGGAATACCGTGTGCAGTTCTGGTCACCATATCTCAAAAAGGACATTACAAAGCTGGAAAAAGTTCAGAAGAGGGCAACCAAGATGACAATGGGTTGGAGCATCTTTCATATGAAGAACGGCTGAAGAGTCCCAAAAAAGAGATTACTAAGGGTGGACACAATAGAGATTTATAAAATTATGCACAGGGTAGAGAGAATTGACAGAGATAACTTTTTCTCCTTCTCCCCAAACACTAGAACTCAAGGGCATCCAATTAAGTTGATGGCAATAGATTCAGGACAGACAAAAGGAAATACTTCTTTATTCAGTCAGTGATTAAACTGTGGGATTCGCTGCCAGACGATAATGGCCACAGGCATAGATGGCTTTTTAAAGGGGATTAGACAGATACATGGAGGAGCAGTCTATCAGTGGCTATTAGCCATGGTGACTAATGGGAATCTTCACATTCAGAGGCAGTAAACCTCTAAATACCAGTGCCAGGAGGCAACTTCAGGGGAAGGCCCCAGCCTCTGTGCCCTGTTGTTGGGCCTCCAGAGGAACTAGTTGGCCAGTGTGTGAGACAGGATGCTGGGCCAGATGGATCACTTGTCTGAACAAGCAGGGCTCTTCTTACATTATTAGGTTCATCAAACTAAAGCATCAAGCGAATGGATATATACTCCAACGCATCTGATGAAGTGAGCTGAGTCACAAAAACTTACATTGCAATAAAGGTGCCACTGACTCCTACTTGGTTTTTCTAGTTCTAAAAGATGGGAAACCCATGGGTGGCCCTTGCTGATTCAAATGTGTATCTGAAGATTTTACAAAGGACTCCCCCCGGAATCTGTATTTTTT
Source organism: Euleptes europaea (assembly GCF_029931775.1). Taxonomy (NCBI): domain Eukaryota; kingdom Metazoa; phylum Chordata; class Lepidosauria; order Squamata; family Sphaerodactylidae; genus Euleptes; species Euleptes europaea. The sequence continues at coordinate 163,568,803 of NC_079312.1, forward strand.
GCTGACTTTAATCATTTGTACAAGTACATCTATTGTCATTTTATGGTTTGAAAGCTTCTCAAATATTTTCAAATGCAGAGTTAGTAGTGGGTCATTTACAGTTATCTTGAAATAATTACCTCTTTCCTCCTAACCTTTCCTCCTAACCTTTTCATGCCTGTGCAGCATTTAAAATAGGTACTGTCTCCCTTTTGCATCAGGCATACTGGAAAAAGCAGGAGATAGGCTTGGCTCTTTGAATAGCTATGTGTTCCTGTGAGAATAAATTAGCGCATCGAACAGCACGACACTGCAACAACTGTGCAAGAGAGTTAACATCCTGTTAAAATAAGGTAGGCCTGTTCACACCCATCCTCTCCTGATCTCAGTTTTATGCCACTTCCCCCTCTATGGATCTCTACGTATTCACCCCAGGGATTGCAAAATATGCAAAAAAATGATACGTGGCTGTTTCACACATGACTTCCTTCTACATGCGTATAATCTCTCTGTATGAAACAAAGATATGTAGAATGTGTGAGCCATCAACAAATAAGGATTGTGCGGGTGTCTTTCAGGAATCACTGGTCCCAGGGAGGGAATGAGTACACTGAAACTAACACAGGTTGATCTTCACCAGCACCTGAACGCTGAACCAGGTGAAGGGGTAGGCACTTATTCTATTTGTTCATGAACACTTTTCTTAGAAGACTGGTTCATATGATCTATTTTCTCTCCATGCAATACTAGTAATTTGAACGTTAGTTCTAGATAAAACAATAGGGGAAGCAGCAAGTGCTGGTGAGGGATGGGGAATTCAATTATCTCCCCATTATCTCCCCCCTCTCCCTACTTGCTGTCACTTTCCCCCTCTGCTACCCCACCCACCATCACTATGTTCTCCTCCTCTTTCCCATTTTCTTAGATCTGAACTGAATATCCAGGCAGGTGCCTCTGTGAGCATTGTGGTTACTACAACACACAATAACAGCCAAACTACGGCCTATGTTTCACACATCAGTTCATGTGCAGACTGTATCTAACCACACCACTCTGAAGACTTAACAGCACTTAAGTGTTTTTTTTTTTTTTAATACTAGCTGTGGTTGGCCCTGTTGTACAGATTTTGTTATCTGCACAGGAGGCGACACTTGGCTGTTACTTTACGATGCTTTCTTCACAATATTCCTTTGAACCATGTTTCCAAATTTACAATGGTTTATGGCGAAGTATATTCAGGATCAGACAAACATCTCAATAGAATAACAACCATTGCCCTGTTCCTAAAATATTTAAAAAGCGGGAATAAATTGTCTCAAAAACTGTCGAGTGGCTCAGGTAAGTTTGAACAGCTCCCTTAATTAATGCTCAGCAGCCTCGTACCTGGGTGAGCCTTCTCAGCGACAGCACCAATAAAGGGGCCCCACTGAGTAAACCTCCTTCAGCGCCCTGTACTTGGAAGTAAAGCCTCCCCCTGTACTCTCAACTGCTTGCCTGCCCCCCACTTTTTATTATAAAGCAGAAAACAGAATCATTTACATGAAAACAGAATCATCCATGCACCAAGCAAGGAGAATACAAAGTAAGGTAAGGTTCCAGAACTTTTAATGTCAGAATTCAGCTTGAAATAATAATAAAATTGTTTCAAATCATGTGAGGGTTTGTCCATTGCCTCTTAGCAATCAGTCAGCCCATGCCTCTCTTGGGGCATGGGGATATTTTCAAGTTCCATGTTTGAGAACGTGGCTCTCCTTCTAAAAACTGACCACTTACAACTACACCCTTCCTCCCATGGAACTCACTGCTGCTGGAAATTAGCCACAACAGTTTTTACAAGTGTTGGAAGTTCCTTCTATTAGAAGTTAGCTTTTGAGGGCTGGAATTAACCTGCAGGAGGGTTAGTTTCACCGTGTCGTGTTTTGTTACTTTAATCAAATGTAACCCACCCCAAGCCTTTGGGCGAGGCAGACTATATATTTGTATAAATAAATAAAATATCAGCTGTGCGCGGAGGTTAATGGGAAACCGTTGCATATCCACGCCAACCTGTTTCTGGATTTCTCTCAATAATTTAACTACAATCAATTAAAAATAAAAATATTTTTAAAAAAATTAAAAAAAATTAACTTCCTTCTGCATTGCCTCTTCTCCATTCCTAGCAAAAACCCTCATCATTCTGATGAGTCGCGTGCAGAGGGAGCATATTTGGCAAGGATCCTTGAAAAAAATGACACCCCCCCTTCTGATCCAAGGAGTTTACATTTTACCTTCACACAATACCGACCAAGAAGTGAATGGTAGGCATCTACTTTTACTTGAGGAAATAAAATGATGCGTTTGGAGCGGAAGCTAAATCTGCTCTAGTGACCCGTGTCTGGGCAAGAAGTACAGTTAGTTAGTCTGCTTTGTCACAGATAGGTTTTGTGTCTTTTTACTTTGTTCCATAGACTATAACGGGAGCTTTTGAGAGTCCATTCAAAGCTTCATTCTGAGTCCGGCTTTTGGGGCACACTAAAGCGTGAAGAGATGCTGCGAGCCTTTTTTTTTTTTGCGGGGGGAGCAGAGAGCGTCCCTCTTTCTGTCCCTTCCCTGTAAGCCCCTTCCCTCCTCCGGCTTCTCCATAGTTCTCGATTAGCGCCACGCTGCTTTTGGGAGGACCTTTACGGCAGATAGCCTGCAGGGGGAGCCCTGCCGCTCTAGCAACGGAGGCGCTCTACCCCCGAGTTTTGACCATGCGCTTGCCATTGACTTGCTCTCTATGGTCTGGCTACAACGGCACTGCGCAGAGCCGCGCTGTCCGCGGCCTCTCTCGTTCTAGTGCGTAAGAAGAAGTCTGCACGGGGGGGGCGGGGAGGAGACGCGAGGGATCTGATAGTTTCCGGGTCAAGGCGGGGTTGAAATCGCCCCGCTCTCCAGCTCCCCCTCCCAGACCTGCCGAGGCCGCCGCCGCAAGAGCAGCTGTCGCAGCCCCTTCCCGCTGCCCTTGCCCTCCTCCCGCCGCCGCCATCCCGCCCGCCCGCCCCGGCTCTCTCCTCCTCCCCTCCCCCCGTCCCGCTCCCTCCGCCCGCCCCGGAGACCCGCGCACCACCCGCCCTCCCTCCTCCCGCTCCCCCCGTCCCACCCCCCTCCCCGAGAGAGTGAGCGAACGCGCGCGCGGCCGGGCCCAACCACCCCCGCCAGGTAAGGGCCGCCCCACCACCCTTCCACTAGCATTCACCCCCCCTCCTCCACGCTCCTTATCCGAATCCCCGGCCTAGCGTGGCGCTCTTCCCCGTCGACCCTGCCGCCGAGCCCGGCCTGGTTGCTACGACAGCCCGGGGACGGGCCTGCGGCCTACTGCGGCCTAGTTGCGCCCGAGTGCGTGTGTGAAGCGCCGGAGTTGCGGTGGTGGGGGGGCACCGGCCTTCGCCTGCGCGTCGGGGAGCAGCGGGTGCTGCGGAGCGGAGGGGGGGGGAAGCGAGGAGGCGGAGAGCGTGTGTATGCGTGTGTGTGTGTGTGGGGGGGGCGCTGTTGCTGCGTCACATTGGGAGAGGAGCTGGGCCCAGGCCCGGGCCTCGCGCTGAGTGGGGGGGGAGGGGCGGAGGTTCTGCCCTGGGAGGAGGGAGGAGGCGGCGGCGTTGACGCGCGAGCGCGGCCGGCTGGGAGAATGGAGGAGGCCCCGCTCGCGGGTGCAAGTCTGTCCGCCGGAGGAGGGGGAAAGGAGAAGCGAAGTAGTTGATTTGCGTGCTCCTTTCTAGGCCAGAGCAGCACAGCGCCCTCTTCATCCTCCCTACGCTTCCCTCTTTTTTTCTTTTTTCCTTTCTCCCCTTTTAGACCGCTTAGCTCTCCACGGGCAGAAAGTCCTCGTGAGAAGTTTTTGTAGCCCGTGGGGAAGGGGTGGGGTGGCAATTGAGAGCACGAGCCTTTGGAGGGTCCGGGTGGATTTTTTTTATTATTATTATTATTTTTTTAGGCGGGTTTTGTTTCTGCAGAGCTACCAATTGTCGGGTGGATTTCAGGGTTGGTTCTTGTAGGTTATCCGGGCTGTGCGACCGTGGTCTTGGTCACACAGCCCGGATAACCTGCAAGAACCAATGAACTCTGACCGTGAAAGCCTTCGACAGGATTTCAGGGTGTTTTTTTTTCCTAATGCGCCCCCAAACTTGACAAGTTTCTGTAAAATAGCAAAATTCAAGAACCGCAACACATTCGGACGTAAAACCTGGCTTTGGGATGAGGTAGCGTGTAGGGAGGCCTGGCTTCATTTTGCTCAGAAAAGGCACAAGGCAGAGTGGGGCAGATTTGAGATGGGGGTTTATTCAAGTTTTTTGGGGGTAAGGTGAAATGCTCCTAATAGGATTTTCAGGTATTAGGCCCGTGCTAATTGGAAGGTTGGCCTGTATAATTCCTTATAACAGTGAAATGTGATGCAGGCAACAGCTCTCCTTTCCGAAAAAATTCCAGACAGTCTTAGTGAGTAGCAAGTTGAAATCTGTGGCATGCGTAAGCTTGTTAGTTTTGGAAAGCTGCATTGTTTAGAATTTCTGCCCACCTCCAACATTGGAAGTAAATCATGGTGAGATGATGAATTCGGTCAAACTGTAAATAATATGCTCTTAAATGTGTGGACCAACTTGTGTAATATGGCAAAAATGACAAATCTTAAAATGTTACTGAAAGCCAGAGTCATGCTCTTGGGTTTTCAGGTTTTTTCTACCCTAGCCTAGTATTACAAATATTAAAATACAGTTTTCAACTTCATTGATCTTTCAGAAGTGCAAATGCTTACTTAAAGATCCCTTGCCTTTAAAAACAAAGCATAGCGCTATCATGTTTCTGCTGAATACCATATTACAATCTGCCGATTTTAAGTCTCTGGTTTACCCATGCAACGGAATAGTGGGGTAAAGTTGTGAGGCAGTAGTGGAATGAACCCCTCAAGGCTGCAGGCAAACTCAGATATTTGCACCCTAACTTGGAGAGCTCCTTCAAGAAGAGAACTAGCTTGCAGGAAAAGTAGTGGGCTAGAATTTAATTCCTAGATTTTTACTTGCAGAGAATTTATATGGGGAGCATTCAGAATAGTTAGTTTTAAGGTATAGAGTTTATTCTGTTTTCTCAGTTTTTCTATGTAAACCATGTTCTGGTTTACATCTGTATTGACAGTATTATGGCTGCCTTGTAGTAAAGGGAACAGCCTTCGTACATAGTTAGAAGTACTTTATTTGGTGTGAGTCCAGGTTTTGAAAAGAGGTTCTGGGAACTTGTCATTGGGTCATGGAATTTAAACTTTTATTGTATGGGTATATTAGTCCCCACAATGTCTGGACAGACTCTGGAAGTGACTGGGGGAAGCTCCTCTTCCAAAGCTATTTGTAGCTTCCTCAGCAGTGGAGCTGGAAAGTGAAAGTGACGATTGATCTCTGTCCTGGTAAGGGAGGGGGAAGAGGAGGTGGTGCGTCAAGGTCCAAGGGGATGGGCTTGCTTGGTGTCATCCTGGTGTTGCTTCAGGGATTAGCTTTAGCCAGTAGTCTTTAATAAGAATTAACACTTCTGACTGCCAAGTACCACCTGACCAGTTTGTAACTAAACACGTGAAAGGCGTGAACCTCTGGGCATCAACCAATTAACTGCAGTAAGCACAAGCAAATCTGTGTTTTTGACAGCTTGTCAATGATAGTCAGCTATTCCTTTCCTGTTGGAGTCTGCTAAATGTATTGCCAGAATACATTACACTGGGACAAGGGGCATGAAGTGTTTAGTTATTACTCAAGAGGGGAGGCTAAACAATGTTAAAACGCATCTTTCCTTGTTTGATCAGCATATTTTTCTGTTGTAGTTCGATTTCCCCCCCCAGTGACCAAAGATTTGACCACTGACTAAGCCTGACTTAACTGAACACAGCTCAAGATGGACACCGGTGTTATCGAAGGAGGATTAAATGTCACACTTACCATTCGCCTACTTATGCATGGGAAGGTACATGCTCTATCTCATCTTGTATGCCTTAGACTGAAACTAGGTCACAGTAAATGTCTTGGAAAACCCAGTTGTCTGATCAAATTAAAACATCAGTTTGCTCTTGTGTGCAGTGTTCTTTATAGCAGCGCTGTATTAATCCCAGTGGAGGGTATCCATAACTGCAGCCCCTAATAAAAACAGACTGGATGTGTGTTTTTGGAGAACAAATAAAGCCTCCTCCTTAACAATACTTTTAATTGGGCTCCTACGTAGCTTTGTTTTTGTATAACTAGCATGCATCACATGGTGGGACGCTGTACTAAATTTTTAAAAAGTGTTCACTATTAATGGTGAAGAGGGGTGTTTTGAGTGGTTCTGAGAAAGATTGAAATCTGCTGTTGCTTCTTATTGCAGGAGGTTGGAAGCATTATTGGGAAGGTATGTGATGCAACTTAATATTACTTTGTTATTCCTCTTCAGATTAGTGCACTAATAACCAGGTTGTCCTTTCCCCCCCTCCTTCTCTGCTTGTGTGTATAGAAGGGAGAATCCGTAAAGAAGATGCGTGAAGAGGTAGGTCCTTTGGGAGGAAAGACCCGAGGTGTGCGCTAAAGATGTCTTAAGATAAACCAAGGAGGTTTTTTTACAAGTGGTAAAAGCAGTTTGAGTTGGTGGGAATGAGAATAAGATGAAGTATAGTGAGGATATTTTCACCCAGTTGTAACTTGGATGTAGTGTGGGTGGTTATTATTAAAAACAAAACTAACTGCAGAGGAGGGAGGGCTATGGTGTGGAACTATAATAATTTATATTACAATTTCCAAAAGCCACGATCACAGACCTGGCCGTTTTGGTTGCCTTAACGGTGCAAAAAAGAGCAATCTGTGCGGGAAGTCAGTCTGGCTGAGTTCATTGGGGCTTATCCCTAAGTGAGCGCACATTGGATTTGCAGCCTCACCTGGGTAATCAAATGTGGGGGAAGGATGGAATTACAAGCGTTACTTAGTTGACCTGCAACAAATGTTCTTCCTCCTTTAGAGTGGTGCTCGCATTAACATCTCAGAAGGGAACTGCCCAGAACGGATTATCACTCTCGCTGGACCCACCAATGCCATCTTCAAAGCATTTGCTATGATCATTGACAAACTGGAAGAGGTGTGTGTTGATCTTCTGTTACCTAGTCCTGTGGGGCCCGGGAGACGGGGAGAAGAAATGCTTTCTCCTCCTTTACTGGAGTGACACCAGAGTAATATGTGTTCTTATAACACTTCCGTATTAGAGGCGACCATCTGGTTAAAGTTTTTTTTTTGCATATAAACCTTTTGGATCCCATCAAACACTTTCGCTGATGAATGGATTTCCATCAGCAGGGTGCAACTTCCTTGCTACGGAACAAAAGGTCCCCTGATGTGCTGCTCTTGGGGGACAGCATGAGGCACATGTGCCGTGGGGGGATTTTCACCAACCCTTCTGTCAGCAGAAATCCTCTGAGATTCAACCCAAGGAGAAGGCTTGCTGACCTTTGTTCAGCGGGACACTGAAAACCTGGTTTTCACATTTTATGTGGGGGGGGGAATAGATTTTGGAGGGGTTTAGGTAAGTTGGTCTCAGCGTTATAAAAATATGTGGTGTTATCCTGTTCAAAGGTGTAGGTGTACACTGAACAAAGTGATGTTATCCGGGAATATGGAGAGCTTGTTCAACCATTGCTAGCATGCAAAGCACCTTTTTCTCTGTCTGATCTGTAGGCTAGTTAAGCACTAAGCCCTTCTTGAAACCCAAAAGACCTGAATCACATTGACAGAAGAGATCATAATTCACCACAAGGCTGGGATAAAAGTAGATGTTTTTAATATGTACATTGTGGTTGTGCTATATAAAGCTTCCACCCTAGTCCATGCCTTACTGAATTTTTGTTGGACATAGGAGCCAGGCTCATTCTCCAAGGCCCTGCCCCAGATAGTTGTGATAAAAAAATACAACTCTGCCTCCCTTTTATTCTTTACTTACGTGGTACCAAATTAAAATCCCACATTAAGAGTTGGATTTCTCTGCAAATGTGACTTAAGCAGCTGTTCCCTGGCGCAAAGAGGACTTGCTCAAAGGAGGCAAGGAAAAGTTCAGCCTGTGGATGTGTGCTTGTCTTGCAGGTAAGGCTTCCAGCTAGGTTTCCTTACCCCAGTTCATACCCAAGCTTGCTTCAAAAGTGGGCAGGGCTCGGCTCACCATCTGAGGCCCTGTTCTCTTGGGCAGATTTTCTTGTTGCAGGCTGCCAGCCTCCATCAAAGTCAGTACTGTCTACTCAGACCGGCAGCGGCTCTCCAGGGTCTCAGGCGGAGGTCTTTCACATCACCGACTTGCCTAGTCCCTTTAACTGGAGATGTCGGGGACTGAACCTGGGACCTTCTGCATGCCAAGCAGATGCTCTACCACTGAGCCACGGCCCCTCCCCTAAGCAACCTCCATGTTTCATGGAGTGTGGAAACAGTTCCGACAAATCTACTGCTAGCCCTCCTGCGGATGAGCCCGGCAGCCTTCTCCCTGGAGCTTGGCTCCACCAGAGCGCTTCCATGAACAGAAGAGTTTTCACCCACGGAACACAGCTTCTCTGCCTCCCCCTTCCCGCCGCAGCGCAAAATGCCCCCCATTCTGAGTTTCAGCAGGAAGGGGGAGTCGAGAAAGTTGCGCTCGGGGTGGAAATCCTTCTGTCAGTGGGTGCAAGCCATTGGCTCCATGCCCCAGCATTCCCCCCTGGATGTGCCATATTCCCACCCTCAGTCGCCCTGCTTCGGGGAGGAACCAGCTGCATCCTTCGCACAAAGAAAGCCCAGAGCTGACTCCTATCTGACCACATGTGGAGCTAGGAGCACCTGGTGTTAGCCTTGGGAGAACTCCAGGTTGCGCAAAGGATAGATGGCTTCTTGCAATCCACCTTCCCAAGCAGATTCCCCACACAGAGGTACGTGCGCATACACCAGCCTGTAGCTGCGACGCCAGCATCTAGCACAGAGCCTCTGTGGGTTTATTTGTCTCTTCCCTGCCAGGGCCTAAAAGTTGCCCTTTTCTAACTTCAGCCCAAGATGCTGTGATTCCTAGGAGCAATGATTGCCTTTCAGCTGACTTGTTGCAGTTGTCATAGCAGCCGCGACATCTCAGCCAGCTCCAGGAGGAGTCCCGAATACCTCTTGGGAAGAGGACTTCTCCCGCAAGACATCCAGGCCTGCCAGGGGCATTTGCAATGCCTTGGCATCGCCCAGGAGGGGACTGTTTCCATCAGACTGAAGCTCCCCACCCCAGCATCGCTTGCACTTAGCCCAAGCTGTGAACCTGCACTATTACTCATCCTAGTTAAATGTCTGAAACAGTTACTAGGCAATGGGGGGGGGGGGCAACGGAACAGTTCTCTGCTTCTTGCCGGTCTTGCATATCCTGGGACTTGAATCGCACTGTGCTCCCATATTCTTTTTCTGCTGTTGAAGTGCCTAGAACCAGACTGCTTATTATTTGCCTTTCCTCGGCCACAAGACAGCAGGCAAACTTGATGACAATGGGTTCTAAGACAGTTGGTTTTGAAAGTGTGAATGGACTTTTTTTTCTTTCTTTTTTTTTGCATTGCCATTTTGAGCCAGTGCGATTTTCCCCCAGCGAGGCACCTGCCAAATTAGTAGCTTGGTGAAGACATGATTTCCTCTAGCTGATCGACTTGGCGTTGTTTCAAGAGAGCACCTCCAAATTTGGTTTGCTGTTTAGCTTTCATCTTTGCCAACTCCATTTCCCCCCCCCCCAACTGTATCTATTGTTTAACTGAGCCCCGTGGTGCAGAGTGGTAAGATGCAATACTGCAGTCAAAAGCTCTGCTCACGACCTGAGTTCGATCCCAACGGAAGTTGGTTTCAGGTAGCTGGCTCAAGGTTGACTCAGCCTTCCATCCTTCCGAGGTCGGTAACATGAGTACCCAGCTTGCTGGGGTAAAGGGAAGATGACCGGGGAAGGCAATGGCAAACCACCCTGTAAAATAAAGTCTGCCTAGTAAACGTCGGGATGTGACGTCACCCCATGGGTCAGGAATGACCTGGTGCTTGCACAGGGGACCTTTACCTTTTTACCTTTTTATCTATTGTCTGCCCTTCTCAGTGAGATTCAGAGTAGATTACACTGTGTAAGTCAGTGCAATCAATACGGTGAGACATCTGATCAGCAATGTGCTAGGACTAGGATTGCAGCAATCTGAACAAGCACAGAATAGACATGATCCTTGCTTCACATTTGGTCAGATGGGAGTCACCTTGTTCTAGCGCTGTAATGTTTCAAAAAGCCACATAATTGATTATTATGTCCCCTTTAAAAACCAAATGGCTGCCTGTGTGAACTGCTGCAACAAGGGATGCTGCTTGGGTGGAGTATTAGCTGTGCCTTTTGATTGCTGAAGTTCGGCCCCCGAGCCTTAGCTGAATGGCAGTAATTGGAGCTCCTTCTGCTTCACCCACCTCCTTTTAAAGAGCTTGAGCTACTGTCCTTGATAAGTGGAAGATGGCGTTTCATTGCTTTCCACATAGAGCTTTGGCCCTTGCCTTGCAGGTGGTTAAGTTCAGGTTCTTAGGGACTGTGATTGATACAGTTTAAATCACGGCCAAAATTCGAAGATACTGTGTTTAAGCTCTGGCCCAAATAACAGGTCCCCTTTCTAATTTCCAGGCAATTTAAGGCTTGACTTTATTGGGCCAGGTTAAATGATAACATCTAGCTGCAGTTCTGTCTCCTGTTCCACAGTGCAGGTGGTGATTGATGTGATGGTGGTTGGCTCATACTTGTTATGGTAAATAATGCAGATATAAAGTAATTTCCTAACATGTCAGTAGAACTGCATGTTCTGGACACATTCCCTAGGGAAAAAATCCTCGAAGCTGCAGGACAGACCTTATTGGTACAAGTGTTCCATACAAACCAAAAATCCCTTCGTTGGTGTCATGGGAGTTTTTGGGGAAGCTCAAGTGCCTAATTGTGGTTGCTCGTGAAGTGACTTAAACTGACAACCATGTATGCATACGGTGTTCAGTCTGAGTTTAGCTCACATGAACCAATGAATCCGCCTTATACCGAATCAGACCCTTGGTCCATCAAAGTCAGTATTGTCTACTCAGACTGGCAGTGCCTCGCCAGGGTCTCAGGCAGAGGTCTTTTACATCACCTACCAGCCTAGTGCCTTTAACTGGAGATGCCAGGGATTGATCCTGGGACTTTCTGCATGCCAAGCAGATGCTCTACCACTGAGCCGCTGCCCTCCCACAGCTCAGGAGAACCGAGTCTTCAGGATGGGGTGCAGAAGTCAGCTGAATTAACAGCTCCGCGTTTTATTTTTGGATACAGCTGTACCTGATCTTTTGGCTAAACACATCCGGGAGCCAAATATTAAAGGTCCATAATAATTTTAAAAAGAAGAATGTTTAGATTGTGGCAGTATTTGTGAGGTGTATGCGTCGCCGAAATGACTTTTTGTATCTGAATGTGAAATCCCAATGGCTGGCGAAATAAACAAAAATGCGTATTTGAAGCCTCCCTCTGAGGTTTTTAGTTGTTCAAAGTTCAATCTTCTGTTTCTCAGGATATCAGCAGCTCAATGACCAACAGCACGGCCTCCAGCAGGCCACCCGTTACCCTGAGACTTGTGGTCCCTGCCAGTCAGTGTGGTTCTCTCATTGGGAAAGGAGGCTGCAAGATCAAGGAGATCAGAGAGGTACGTCTGCTCAACTCCCAGCCCTGCTGAGGATCGCTTGCTGCTGTCTCCAGATTCAACACTCCCCTTCATCTTGTTTCTCCCCTCATCCCACCCCCATGCCAAATGCATGGTACTCAAATGCAATACATAGACCTCTGTGTCATTCTGCTTAATACAGCCATTTATATTTAGGCCTCGTGAAACTGAGACTAGTTGGAGCCAGGCGTAGGGCAGTCAGGCGTTTTTTTGTAAACTTGCCCTCCCTTTGCCTCCCTTCTGATCTTCAGGTTCAGTCTGTTCATCTTTGTGGCTTCTGTGCGGTCCTGCTTGGGACTGTGCAGGCTAGCCGCGGAGATCCTTCCAATCTTCTAGAAGCTTTTGAGCACCAAAGGGGCACTTCCCGTCCCCCCATGGCCATTTCTGAGTCGATTCCTGCCTAAATGGCCATGTGATAGGGGGCTAGGACAGCTCTCCTCCCTCAGGTCAGGGCAGGTAGAGCCTTGGAATTTTTCTAACCTGGGCTCTGTTCAGGTTATCTCTTAACCTTAACGAGAGCCAGTGTGGTGTAGTGGTTAAGAGCAGTGATTTGGAGCAGTGGACTCTGATCTGGAGAACCGGGTTTGATTCCCCACTCCTCCACTGGAGCGGTGGAGGCTAATCTGGTGAACTGGATTTGTTTCCCCACTCCTACACACAAAGCCAGCTGGGCAAGTTACAGCTCTTTTAGAGCTCTCTCAGTCCCACCTACCTCACAGGATGTTTGTTGTGGGGAGGGGAAGGTGATTCTAAGCCGGTTTGAGTCTCTCAAGTGATAAAGTCGGCATATAAAAACCAACTCTTCTTCTAACCAGAGGGTGCCAGGACTTCCCCTTTTCTGTATGTTAAATGAGAAGGATGCTTAGTGAGAAATAAAGCTTAACCTGCTCTGCTTGTAAGAAGCACTTACTAGTTTTGTAATCCAATCAGATTTTAGAGATGTATTTAGAGAACTGCTTAGAGTGCAGGGGTACTGTGCAAGTCTGCATTGACCCCTGGAAGTGTTTGTGGACTCTTAGAGCTCTGGTGCTTTCCTTGCGCACTTTTTCTTGAACTCAGAAATCTTCTGACGGGTTACATGGCTTACATGTCCTAATCTTAATTGCAGCATCAATAGAAAGTAACAGTAGGTGGTCACGTCGGTGTCATTTTGGCATCAGTCCTGAGGAGGGGGCCACACCAGTAAGCGGAACAAGAAAAGGCAAGCAAGCTATTAGTGCTGTGAGGGGGAACAATCCTTTGAGTTAACGACCCCTACATGTTTTGCCTGTGCTTTGTCAGGGGGATATGTATAGTAGCGTTGCCAGAAAGTTCGCACAGCACCTAATCTTCAGACACGGTCTATAACGTGAAATAAAATAAATGAATGTTTTCTGTTCCTTTCAGTTGACTTACCCTTGTTAAAGCATAGGAGATGGTTGTTAACCCTTCATTTAGATTACAGTTCTCTATAGTTAATGGATGGGTTAATTTTTTTAAATCTTGCCGGCCCTGCTGTTTAGGAAACACAAGCTCCAGTAGGTTTCTCAGTGTCTCCACACTGGAGAGTGGGTCACCCTGGCAAGAACTACTTTTTAGCACCAGCTACAGGCTTAGAACTGCTGGGAGGCTGCCATCTCCACTACCACAATGAACTTATGGACGTAGGTTAATTTAATCTTCTTATGTTCGACCTGTGTTTTGGATCTGGATCTTTAGCCTGGATGGGCTTATCTCTTGCCCAGGGCCAAAATATTATAAGCTACTCCTGGGTTGAATAAATAAGAGTTTATTGTTGAAGGCTTTCACGGTCAGAGTTCATTGGTTCTTGTAGGTTATCCGGGCTGTGTAACCGTGGTCTTGGTATTTTCTTTCCTGACGTTTCGCCAGCAGCTGTGGCAGGCATCTTCAGAGGAGTAACACTGAAGGACAGTGTCTCTCAGTGTCAAGTGTGTAGGAAGAGTTGGGTTGAGCTGAATCATTGTCCTGCAAAAAGTATCAAAGGTAATGTGCTAATCATTGTCCTATAGGTATCAAGATAATGTGCTAATGAAGGTGTGGTATGTTAATATGGAACCATTGTATCCTGAAGTGATCTGTAAATGTGAAATCCAAAGCTAATCTGCATGGCTATTGTTGACTGTAGTCTTTGTTAGTCTGGAGGTTTTCAGGACAGGAAGCCAAGCCTTATTCATTCTTAAACTCTCTTCTTTTCTGTTAAAGTTGTGCTGATATTTATGAATTTCAATGGCTTCTCTGTGCAATCTGACAAAATAGTTGGTAGAATTGTCCAGTCTTTCGTGTCTTGGAATAAGATATTAACATACCACACCCTCATTAGCACATTATCTTGATACTTACAGGACAATGATTAGCACATTACCTTTGATACTTTTTGCAGGACAGTGATTCAGCTCAACCCAACCCCTTTCTGACTAGATCTTACTCTTCCTACACACTTGACACTGAGAGACACTGTCCTTCGGTGTTACTCCTCTGAAGATGCCTGCCACAGCTGCTGGCGAAACGTCAGGAAAGAAAATACCAAGACCATGGTTACACAGCCCGGATAACCTACAAGAACCAAATAAGACTTTGTTGATCCAGATGTTTGTGAAATCACGGCTTCTGTTGTGGAAAACTTGCGATGAGGCCTGACTGCAGAACAGAATGTCAGAGGAGGTGTAAAAGGGAAGTGAGGGATTCAGCATTGGTCCTTGCAGAAAGTGTCTGATTAACTTTAAAAGAAAACCTTTCTATATTTCCATGCTAGGCTTTCACCTGTCAAGCTTTTTATGGAATTATGAGAGACATTTTCCCTTCTGGATGAAAGCTAGAGTTCTGAGCAACCTGGAGGCGCCAGATTGCTCTTCAGAAGGCAGGTCCTGTGGCTTGTGGTGGGACCATGGTCACGCAGTAAACTTGTGTCTCTGCTCATGGCTTGCATTAACCTCTGCCGGTCTACACGGACAGAGGATAGACTGTTCCCCTCTAAAACAAACCCAGCAGTCATGCTGTAGGGCTGGGGGAAAAAAATAACGAAGCAGAATGCCTGACGCAGTATTTTTAATCTTAAGAGCACAGGGGCGCAGGTCCAGGTGGCAGGAGACATGTTGCCCAACTCTACCGAGAGAGCGATCACCATTGCTGGGATTCCACAGTCCATCATTGAATGCGTCAAACAGATCTGTGTGGTCATGCTGGAGGTAAGTAGCGAGGGTGGGGCAGCCTGCTTTCTTTTAAGACACCAGGCCACAAAAATAAAACACACCCCCCACAACCAGCCCACCCTTAAAATTCTTATAAATAGAGGGCCGACCGCTAAAAGCTTTTGAGCCCACAGCAGAAGGGCAAAGGAGGCATTGCCGTTGGACTGTGGCCAACTGCTCTCTAGATTTGGAACAGCTGATACAGAATTCCTGTGCTGACAGCTGCCTTGGCATGCTTGTTTTTGCTTCACAAAGTCGCAGCGGGGCACTTCAGTTTCTGTCTCCCTAGCAGCGGCACGCCTTGGTCGAAGCGGTGCTCGGAGAAGTCGTTGCTGACTTGGCTTCAGCCACCGCCCAAGTCAGGGGTTCTTAAGAAGTTCATGTTTTCGCTTGGAGCAAACTTTTGGATCTCCCCTATCACAAGTGATTATTAAAAACATCGTGGGGGTAGGCCTCCTCCATGTTAGTGCCAGTATGGTCATAGTAATGTGATCCACAGCATTTTCTAGGGAAAGGGGTTTCCAGCTACTTGAGTATAGAAGTGTTGTGCGGTGGCTATTGTGTCAGACTAGGATCTGGAAGGATCAGAGTTGGAATCGACGTTGCTGTGGAAGCTTTTTGGGTGACCTTGGGCCAGTCAAACATGCTCTGCCTAACGAACGTAAGCTGCCTTGGATCCCCATTGGGCAGGAAGGCGGAATAGAAATCAAATTAAATACCCATAACTAGGTGTAATACCAGATCTCAGCAGCTAAGCAGGGTCAGCCCTGGTTAGTATTTGGATGGGAGACCACCAAGGAATACCAGGGTTGCTGTGCAGAGGAAGGCACTGGCAAACCACCTCTGTTAGTCTCTTGCCATGAAAACCCCAAAAAGGGGTCACCATAAGTCGGCTGCGACTTGACGGCACTTTACACACACAGTTCTGATTAACTCGAGGCAATAGTCCTTGTTCTCAAGTGAGCAGATTTTAAAAAGGGAAAAGGAGCCTTGTAATGTGAGGTCAAGGCACTGTGCTGGGTAACAGATCCCATGAACACAGGGAAAATGCCAATAAGACAGCTGTCTGCCCACACAAGGGCAGGCAAGGTGGTTGGGTGCACAGCCCTCCGATGTTGTATTGATAGAGCGTGGGTAGCTTGGCCCTCGGCCGCTCCGCCTGTGAGCGACATTGCAGCATCCAGGACCGCCTTTTGCTTTTAAACCCATTGATCCTGAGGGAATTAAGAGTCTACATCCGTGCTGCGGAAGACTCGGTGCTGTGGCTTTTCCTGAGTGATTCTCCTGTCATGGCAGTGCCTCGTACAGCTGCCCTTGTTTCACAACAAGTCTATTCTTAGGCGGGCATCAGATACTCCTGGCAGGCCTTGATTGCTTTTCTTAAGGGTTTGTTGAAAGAGGCTGTCCTCATCAGAGAGCTTATGCTGGGGAGAGAGAGTCCTTGGCAACTGACCATAGTTGTTTTTCTCCCCCCCCCCCAGTCTCCCCCTAAAGGTGTCACCATCCCCTACCGGCCCAAGCCATCCAGTTCTCCTGTCATCTTTGCAGGCGGTCAGGTAAGGCCCTTCTTCTTGCTGGGCATGGGTGGGGGGCGGGGCAGTAGCCGACCAAGCTTCAACACTTGCCAGCACACATCAAACCACTCTGTGCATGCTTTTATCACCTGTGCTGCCCAACCTGTTCAGCGCAGTGCTACCTCTGCTGCTTTTGGTTTTGTTCTTTGGAGGCTGCTCTTGAATGTTCAGGCTCTGGTGTCCACTGGGAATCGGTGTATAGACAGTAACCGGGTTTGTAGGGGAGAGTTCATCTGGAATGCCAGATCTGTTCCAGACCAGGCCCATCTGCCAGTCTAAATTTGTGTCTCTGGCCTTTTAGTCCTGAGGGTAATGCTTCAAGTTGGAGTGATTGATTGTCATAGGAGGCCTTGACTTGTGCAGAACAGTAAGCTCTGAAGCAGCAGGGGCTGACTGCGAGAGGGACGGGCAATGGGAGGCCTAGAACCCCCGAGCGCTGATGAAGCGAGGAGGAGATTGTGGTTGGTGTCAAATGCCGACCTCTACAACAACATGGAGCAACTTCCTTGGTGCCTGAAGGGCACCTGGAGTGCCACGTGGCTAGCTTAAATGCAATGCACGATATTGGATCTGATTCATTTTCTCGTTTGCGTAGGTAAGTTGCTTCAGGTACATAGGGGAGGGGGTGGGGGTCCAAGGGTAAAACTGCTAGCATTACAAGGCAATGTTGTGGATATTACAGGATGGATCTTCAGTCTCAGTGGGCTGGAATCCTATTATAAGTATCTGATGTCCGTGAGATCGATAGGGCCGCATGAGTGTAGGATGACCCTGCAAGGCACGCCTCAAGCTAGCCAGCCGGCCTTTGATGACATTTGCATTCCCTCTCAAGCTTATAGTGTGAGTTTGGGGTGTGTGTTGATTTGAGAAGCAAGAGTCTCAGAACTACATGCCCAGGGAAGACCTCTCGCCAAGAGTATGTGGAGTGGAGTTGGAACACTCTTGAGGACTTGGTCATTTGACTGCTGTTGAGCACAGTGCCTCAATCCCCCCTATAAGCGTTTTTCTTCTTTTTTGGAGAGGGCTACATTAACAGTTGAGATGCTTCAGAAATAGGTTTGGGAGGGGGGGGGAGGCTAGAGGTTTATACAAGTGAGAAATGGTGGTGCTGGGTGTTAATGGATAGCTTCCTCCAGCAACTGCAAAGTAGAGGCAGCAACTGGTCAGGTCTGGTTGGTGCTTATAAATTTGTATGCCACTTATATTGGGGGAGATCTGGCTGATGACTCTTTCTGGGAGATAAAGGCGCTGTCGTGGTCCTGTTCCCTCCTCAGTCCCTTCCCTCTTCTCTCCCTCCCTCTTCCCCCCCCCCCCACGTTCATATGACCTACCCT
Organism: Euleptes europaea; assembly: GCF_029931775.1. Classification (NCBI taxonomy): domain Eukaryota; kingdom Metazoa; phylum Chordata; class Lepidosauria; order Squamata; family Sphaerodactylidae; genus Euleptes; species Euleptes europaea. The sequence continues at coordinate 163,586,570 of NC_079312.1, forward strand.
CCAGAGGCTCTGACAGCTTGCTAGGCAGTGGAAAGACACATAGGAGGTTACCGCTTTGCTGTAGCTTGCTCACATCTAGCGATAGATTTTGTGGCGGCGTAGCCCTTGTTATGCCATTAGAGAGCAAGGCTTGTGCCCCTGCAGGCCCCCCTTCTGCCCCCCCACAGGTGCAGACAGTTGGGGGTTTGTCCCCCACCCCCAGGGAAATCTCGTATTGTCATCTGTTGCTGCTGATGTGACAGGAGTCGGAGTAAGCCAGCATTCTGTCTAGTACAGGCTTAGCCCTTGATCAGAGTAAGTTAATTTATGACTTTGGTATTAGGGAAAGGTTTCGGATTGACAGCCCTGGAGACTGAAGTCCTCTATTTATCCACAGGACAGGTACAGCAGCGGCAGTGCAAGCTACCCCCACACCGCCCCATCAATGTGCCTCAACTCTGACCTGGAGGGACCACCTCAAGAGGTGAGAGGGGAGTTCAGTCTCCATGGCCCATTCAATCCTTGGCCTCTTTGAGACTGCCAACAAGGGTGGCAAGACCGGTGGTGGCGGCTTGTGCTGTGAACTCCTGTTCGTTGGGAACTGGATTGAGGCCACCAAACACTGCCGGGCAGGCCAGTAAGCAGCCCTGCAGGCGGGAACTGCTTGGTCAATTCCGACTTGGGGCTGCGCTTCTCCCAGGACCCTGGAAGTGAGAGACTTGTATCCCGCCCCCCCCAAATCCTCACTTAGTGTTGAGCAAATCCCTGTAACAGTGACTGCCTTGCTGGGTTGTTTCGAGTAGAGTAATTCCCAGAACCGTCACGTTTGGCTGCTGCACGTCTCCCTATTCTTCCAAACGCGTTTCTGCCATTAAGTATAGTTATCCAGCTCCTGGCTGTAGCTTGTCCATGGCAGGTTCCTAGGAGTGTGGAGTGATGGGGGAACTTGGTGGGGTGGGGATAAACACCCAGCCAGCTCCTCTTAGCTTTTAAAAGCAGTTGGAGGCATAGGAGGTGGTTCAGCTTCCCATTTGGGTCTGGCTTTTGAGTGCGCATGTAGGGCAGGAGGGCTTGTAGCACTGTCCAATCCTCCACTACACAACAGATCTTCAACCACCAGCTGCTAAATGCTAAATCCTTTTTGTGGTGGGGACCAGTTTCCCTTCTCACACCGTACACCTAGCCAATTCAAGCAGCCCCTTAAGAGACCTGCCTTCAGGCTTTCCCACCAACAATTCTCCCCACTCAGCTGTCTGGCTTCCTGCCTAGTTGAAAATCTGTCTGTCACTGGGTGGCTGTCCAATGGTTTTTAATAGGACTGTTTTCCTCCTTTTTGTAGGCCTATACCATTCAAGGACAGTATGCCATTCCACAGCCAGATGTAAGTTTTGTTTACACTTCTTGTCTTGAAATCACCCCACTTCTCCCTTCAAAATTTCTCCACGCTTTCTCGACAAGCAGTTTTAGAAGTCTTGTTTTGATTTGAAACTGATATAAAAAAAAATCTGACCTAAAACAGATTCCTCAAATTTTGTTATTTCTTTTATGGTAGCCAATCTTGATCTGTCCTCCTTTTTCTGCCAGCCCCGAGACACGCCCGCACAGCGAAGCTTGGCACACTTTTGCAAGTTCCAGTTTCGCTCCCCCCCTTCCTGCCAATTTGACGTGAAGCCCCACCCCCCACAAAACAAAACAACAAAACGCCATGGTATACTGTCATTGTGGTTCTTGGTTCAGGGCGGAGGGAACCTGGTGTGTGCTTCACCCTGGTGGTGGAGGGGAGGCTGGCCTCAGACCTCTGCTTTTTTAGCTCCAAACATGAAGCTGGATGCATCGCGTAGTCTCTGCGGGTGTGGCTAGAAGGTGGTGGGGCTTTCACTCGAGACGCCTTTCCTTAATGCAATCTCTGCTAACAATAAAAGCCACTTAGCTAGCTGTTTTGTTTTTTTCACGTGATGTGAAAGGATGTCCGTCCTCCCTGTCCTCCTTTTACTAGTACCACTCCTGGTGTTGAGCTAGAGTCAGGTACTTCCAGCTTCTTAACGGGAGGGCGCCTAGACGTTCGATCTCTGCTCCGTAGTATATTTAGAGCAGGGAACGGTGGGGCTGGGTGAACTTAGGTCAGGGGGTGGGGGGGAAGAGCTAGAACATTGCACTTAAATACTGGGGAGAGCATCTGACTTCATTCTGGTCACTCCTCATGATATACCTCTCCCCCCTTCCAAATGCTTGACAGAGTCCTGCATGGTGTAGTCCCTAGCACCACTGCAAATCAGTCTCTGTGTTACTTTGCCTTGTTTGTGCTTTGTTTCCTAGTGTTTTTGTCACAGTTTCACTGCAGATGCCTTCTGTTGAGCCAGGGGACTTGGAGATGGGTGTTGGGGGCCTGCTGGCGCCCACAGTGCTTTCCTTCTATCCGCACCCATCTATGCTCAGGGAAGCGCTTGCTCCTTAACCCGGTCTTTCTTCTCCTAAATCTCCTGCCCCCAACGGGCAGCGCCTCACGCTCAGCTTGCAGTGTCTGTTTTTCTCCCTTTTAAATTGTGTGCTGAACAAGTAGGCCTGCAGAATTCCTAACGTCAACCTTTTGTTTCCCCTCTCTCTCCCCCTTTCTAGCTGACCAAGCTGCACCAGTTGGCAATGCAACAGTCACACTTTCCAATGTCTCATGGCAACACTGGATTCAGTGGTATGAAAATTCTTTCTTTCTTGTAAAAGCTAGCAGTCCCGAGAGGTACCACTTAGCCTTTAATACAGATCTGGGCTTAAGCTCTGTTATCTTGCTTAGAAAAAAAGAAAAAACCCACAGGTAATAACCTTGGAGTGGGTGGACTTCGTTGCCCCTGGAAGCAAGGCACCAGGTGACTAGGTAGGGTACTGTTTCCCCTCCTCTCCCAAGTCACCTTTTCAACTGCGTTGGCCAGTTACCTCTTGCCTTCTGGCTGCCAGGATCCGGACAGTTGTGCCAAATTGTATGAAAGTTTTTTTTATGGTTCTTTTTTTTGCTTATAAAGTCTGATAGGGCTTCAGCTAGGACCACCCACACTTATTGTCCCTTGTATCTTAACAGGCGTTGAATCCAGCTCTCCAGATGGGAAAAGCTATTGGGGTAATGACTGAAACAAACAAACAAAAACCTGCAGTTGCTGTATTGTGTGTTAATTCTGGTGGGAGATCTCTTTTCCCAGTCAGCAAGTTCTGCTAACCATAGAACAGTGTAAAGAACTGCAAAATATAGTGAAAATAGTTATAGGTGTGACAGTTCAAACTTCCCGCCCGTCAGAGAAAAAAAATCCAGCTGGAATTCTCCCTGTTGGAGAGCAGAATGTAATAGAAAAGGAGGAAGTGCCTAATCTTTCCTTTTCTCAGGAAAGCTGCTTGCTTGTGAAGGTCAGCCATGTACAGTGCGTGTATGTCGTGTATTTGATTCCTAAACATCTGGGATGATGTGGTTTTTGGAGCCAACACCCCTTGTTTCACAGTTCTGTGGGTCGGCCGAGAGGTTGCCTCCGACTCGTGCTCAGAAGCAGCAGCAAGGGCACTAATAACGCAACTAGAAAGCCAGGATGGAAAGATAAAAGTGTGTGTGCGTGTGTGGCTTTTTTTTGGAGGTTTGCGTTTGCTTTGTGGGAATGTAAAGGATGCTGCCGGTTCTTTCATTCTTTGCACTCGTGCACCAGTGCGGTCTCTTCTCCCCCCGCCCCCAATAAATACCTGGTGTGTCGGTATCTGCTTTATAACCAGAGCCTTTAACTCTGTGGTGCTGAGGAAGAGGGGCCCTGGGCTTTAACATCTTGCTCTTTCCCTGTTGGAACCCTCTTCAGGATAGCAGTAATTTCCTGCAGCATCTGCTAGCCTGACTGCCCTGGCCCTCTGCTCTGTGCCTATTTGCAAGTCCGTGTGTGTTGAAATTGTTGGACTTTTTCTGTGTCTCAGCAGGTTTGGATGCATCAGCTCAGACTACTTCTCACGAACTCACCATTCCAAATGATGTAAGTGTTCTGAGGCGTGCCAAATTCTGGGGAGTGGGGTACTGGGCCAGTGCTGTGACTTCAGCCTCCTGCTCTCCCATGCCTCTTCAAAGGCCATTGCAGAGAGCTGCCGGGCAATTTGGGATATTCTGGCACATGCCGGGGACAGAACTGTAGCATAAAAACCGCATCACCTGAACCTCTCGCACTTAAAACTTCTAGCTCTTTAAAAGGGTTCAGATGGTCTGAGGTCAACAAACAGCTTTGCTTCCTCATTCTTCTCATTTTAATATAAAAGATGCGCCACAGGAAGTACGTACGGCAGCATTTTGTTTCAGGCCATTGAAGGGAATGGAGAAGAAAACTTGACACTGAAGGGTCAGAATGTGAAGAATAGTTCCCCCTAAAGAAGGGCAGGGTACAAAAGCCCAATTCTGTTGCCATATCTTCTTTTCCCCCTTAAGCGAACAACCCCTCCCCCCTCAAACTATATACCCTTGAGTTCTATCCGATGCTACAGAGAACTGTTTGCACCTACAAGGATTAAAATATGCAAGGGCAAGTGAAGACTTGCCGGAGGCTCAATCCTTTTATAGGTTTTCTATAGCTTTCTGTTTTTGAAACCACAAGTGCATAAATGTAACCAGGACTACATGCAGCCCTCAAATTGAGGCAGCTGAGAACAATGGCTGGCCCTAGGAGGAGAGAGCGCCGTAGACGAGAACAATTGAGACTCAACACAATTGGGCAACTGTTGAGAGTTTTGCAGCTTTTGTATGGGATGACCTCAGGCTGCTGCTGCTGCTTCCAAAAGAAATTAGGCAGGCAGGCTGGCTGATGCAGGGTTTTGGCAGAAATAATCCAACTTTAAGGCTCAGGAGCTGACCCATTTAGTGACACATGTGCTCTGCTTGGCAGAGTTCACTTCCATCAGCGTCGTAATGTCCATACTCTTAAAAAAACTAGCTTTGGAAAGAAAGCTTTTCAGGTTCTGTCCTCCCTTGAGTAATTTTGGTAAGGCAGCCTGGTAGAAGAGAGATGGACAGGAGGTAGACCACAGAATCACTGGCCGACTCCCTGTAGGTCATCTAGCGCCTGCTGCTGTTGGGAGGCTCTTGCAAAGAATGCTAGGGCGGGCGTCCTCCCTCTGATCCACGAGCAAGAGTGTGTACTCTGATTTATTTCTCATCTGCCTAATGTGACAAATGCCTGGATCTGTATTCTCTTATGTTGTCAATTTAATGTTGGTGAGCTACAGCGGGTTTGGTTAAAAACAAAGAACAAAAACTAGGTAAATCTTAGTTAATCTGTCCCTGCAGTAGAAAGCCATGAATTGAGTAACATGACAGATTCCTCTGTTGGATCTTGAAGTTCACCTGTTGCTCTTGCAACTCAGGAGTCCTAAAGGAAAACTTTAGACTTTCTTAAACCTATAGTGGGTGTGTGGAGGCTAATGATTCTTAACCAGATCTGTGGTCAGACTTTCAGGTGACAGCTGATTTTTTTGGGGGGGCCATCAAGTCACAGCTGAGTTACGGTCACCCCATAGGGTTTTCAGGGCAAGAGACATTCAGAGGTGGTTTGCCATTGCCTGCCCCCTGGTATTCCTTGGAGGTCTCCCATCCAAATACTGGCTAGGGTCAGGGCTAAGTGTGTGACTGGCCCAAGGTCACCCTGCAAGCTTTCATGGCGCGAGTGGGGATTTGAACCTGGGTTTCGCAGCTCCTTGTCTGATAACTACTACACCTACACTGGCTTTCTGATACCTCAACTAAAATGTAAGCATGCCACAATTTCCAGAGCTAACTATGAATCCGGATTTGAAGTTGTTTCAGAGAACAGTATTAATGAATAAATGAATGAATAAATTTATTTACGGCAAAAGCCAGAATAAAATGACCAGATACAACCTGTGAGAGATTAGGATCTCTCTCGTATAAAATATCACAATTTAAATACAGTTAAAACCAATAATTTACTGGATAAACATTAGCCAGTGCCAGTGTTAACCTTTCAGACAGATTTATTAATATGGCAAAGCCATTAAAATATTCATAACAGTTACAAAATAGAATATACTATGCTAAAGCTTACCCAAACCTTGGAGCTACTTTCCACTTGTCCTGTGCATTCAGTACATCTGCTTTAGTGAGCTGTAGGAAGAATAGAATTCTGGTTATAAACCCTCTTTCATACAAGAGCTGTGAGGAATTTTGTTGGTCCTCAGAAGAGGAAACCACGATACGGATCGCGATACAAGAGATGCCAGGGTAGGCTAACCGGGCAAGTGAATGTCTGGTTTGCACACTGGCACATGACTAGCTGGAAGATGTCATTACATGGGTGCAGGCAGCGTAGTCTCCTGGTAGTGAAAATATTACAGGAGATCTTTTCCTGTTTTTAGAGAAAAGGGCAACACGAAACAATAGGCAGACTATTGGAGCCTCTGGTTTCATTCTGACCCAAGTGACCTTTTTCTTTTCTTTTCTTCTAGCTGATTGGCTGTATCATTGGGCGTCAGGGCGCCAAGATCAATGAGATCCGCCAGATGTCTGGGGCGCAGATCAAAATTGCCAATCCAGTGGAAGGCTCTACTGACAGGCAGGTTACCATAACTGGATCTGCAGCCAGCATTAGCCTGGCTCAGTATCTAATTAATGTCAGGTAAGCCTCTTTGGAATGGCATGCTGCTTGCTAATGCATGTTTGGAATTGCAGAACTGGGAGACATGAAGGATCTCTAAAACCAGGGTAATTTTTCTGGTTCTAGGCAGTGTATTAGAGCTGAGCTAGAGCCCCCCTTTCAGGACAACCCCACCACCCTCACACTTCTCCCTGGTACAGAATTAGTGTGTGGGACCTTTTAATACTCTATGTAACATCCCTCTTTCTCTTGTGGGGATGGAGGCCAGGAAGGTATTTGGGTCAGCATAACAGAGGCTGACATAAATAGGATCCACAGAATGGATATATGTGTATGCCTCTGCAACTGGTAGTTTTATGAGACTTCCCTGCTAAACCATCTCTGGCTTGTGAAAAAGTTAGTATGATTAGTGCTGCATGAGTCTACGCCGAGGGGCACTAAACTGGACTTATTGCTAACCAAAGGCTGCACGGAACTAAAAAGCTGAAAAGCCTGGAAGTTCCCGAAAGGCGTCTTGGTCTGCTGCGAAACCTGCTGCAGCTTCTCCCACGGGCCCTTGCTAACGGCGGGGCTTTCAGCTGTGGGCTGCTCTGTGGGCCCTGTCCTTAAAAAGCCTGCCTGGCAAGTGGCCCTCTGCAGCTCTTTGCCTCATGAGATCATCTGATCTGCTCAAAAGTTAAAAGCATCAGCTTAATGGAGAGCTCTGACTTCAATAATTAAAAAGCCTGGCCTGTGTAGCTGGCATGGTGTGCCCTAGATTTCCTTCCCTGCCATAACTTCTGTAGCTAACAGCATTCATTGCTAGTGATTTAGACTACATGGGTTAGCTTTAGGACCCAGCGTCAGGCCTGCAGTAACACCTTTGCAGAGCTATGATGCCCCACTAAAGACTTAGAGGATCATACCCACATATTGACCAGACGCACAGGAGTACGTGCTCTCCTGAATTTGCGCCTGCTAAAGCTTTGAATGCATCACTGCTGCATTGTCCACAATCACTTTCCCTAAAGCGTCAAGGTAGCTTCCACTCTCAGCTGGGTGTTTCAGGATGCCCAGAAGGAGTTCTGTAGACTGAAATGAACACATGAAGCTGCCTGATACTGAATAAGACCTTTGGTCCATCAAAGTCAGTATTGTCTACTCAGACCGGCAGCAGCTCTCCAGGGTCTCAGGCAGAGGTCTTTCACATAACCTGCTTGCCTAGTCCCGGGGATTGAACCTGGGACCTTCTGCATCCCGAGCAGATGCTCTACCATTGAACCATGGCCCCTCCCCTCTCTGAGGAGGGAGGGCATCGTGATCTGTGGGTGATTCCTACCGGCTGCTCAGGGAGGAGGCAGGACTACTGTTCCCCTTCCTGTCCTGTCAGCTGGAATAGTCCGTTACTCAGTTTTCCTCCTGCCTCGATGGAGGGTGGGGGTGGACATTAGCAGAGTGATCTCTGCAACGACAGTGTGAGGACCAAGTCAGAACTTGTGCGTAGGAGCTGGTGAAAGCAAGTGCTGCTTCAGCTTTTTAGGGCAGCGTCTCTTAGATGCCTCGCTGCTTACAAATAGCAGCACCTGTCTGTCCGTCATACTCTGCTTTAGGTGGGAAACGAGTCCTAAGGCTCGCGCCAGCCATTCGTGCTTTCCTTGTAATCTGTTTACTGGCATTTCAGTAGATGGCAGTCATAACCAGCACCCTGCCGTCTCAGTGTTTTAGAGATCTTACAGTTCAGTCCTGGGTTAGAGCTGCAAAGTTAGAGCTACTTCTGCAAAGTTCACTGTCATATCGTATCCTTGAAAACCTGAGAACTGCCCTAACACATCCAAAACACACAACTGGACTTGCGATCCTGCAAGCCGGCCCTTGTTCTAAAAATAGCAAACTTTAAGTCTTCCCCTGGGTGTCAGGTTGGCTTAATCTAACCAGTGACGCCACAGCGTTCTAATGTTCCCTTTCACACAGCTAGTTTTTTTTCCTTTAATGTCCCCAAGCTCGATTAAAAATGGCTTCCTCCGCTATGCAGGGACTTCTCTATTGCCAGGGTGGAGGAAAAGATCTTCCTTTGTTCTGTTAAGACGTTCCCATTGGTTATGGCAGCCTCTGAGTGGAACACTTGTTAGAGTTAGTTTCCTACTTCAGTGCATGCTTCGAACACTGGCAGGAGCTGCAGGAACAGCTGCATGGGAGTGGGGGCAGAGGGAGAGGAGGCGAAGAGTGGGAACACTGAGAATCTACTTGTATAGAACTGATAGGATTCCACCTGCCCAGCTACATCGTTCCATCTTTTTTTTCTTTCTTTGCTGTGGCTACAACGGAGAGTGTGTAGTTCGAAGCATTGACTTCGTTGCTTCATTACTAAAGTTAGTATAATCAAAAGTTGGAATTTTGTTGGTAATGGGGTTGGGGGTGGGCGGTATTGTTTAGGTTAGTGGACCTTGGTACACCTCGAGAATGTTGAGATCCCCTTGCAGCTAGCATTCTCCCCCCCCCCCCACCATCCCATCCTTGTTCTGGCTATGCTGTTTCCAGGCCTCTCCCCACCCCCCAGGCTAGGTTCATGCGATATAAGCTGTTTTGTGTCCTGTGCTGCTTTTTTCTTTTTTTTGTGTGGTGTTCCCATCCACCCACCCGTATTTTTGTTCCTTTTTTCCTCTGTTACAGTTTAGAAAGCGCTAAACCCTCCTCCCAGGCAGCCTCCGTCACGATCCCCGACCACCTCAGCATCAACCTCTCTCAACCCTCCACCCCTTCTTCTTCTTCCTCTTCCACCACCACCCCCTCGCTCGCGACAGCGGGGGTCTCCGACGCACCCTCCAGCCTCCCCAACCCTCTTCCGACCGCTCCCTGTGTCTCCAGTCTGCTTGGCATGAAACCCGTCCCTCTCCTGGCTCTAAATGTTGTGTCTGCTGCTAAGGGGGCCTCCACCACCTCAGCTGTGCCATGTGTTACTAACAAACTGAAAACGGAAAAACAGAGATTCTCTCCCTACTGAGCGTCTGCTTGTGGCCTTAGAGGAACAGCAGATTGTTGGCAGCGGTGGGGGGTCCCGTAGAGGAGACTTGGAAGAGATTGTTTTTTTTTTTTAACTTCAAAACGAAAGCGAGCCTTGTGATTCCTTTAGGACGGAGTTTTTCTTTCCACTGGTGACCTCTGCTGGGTCAAAGACAATTGAGCCGAGTTGTATTAACCAGTTTTGGAGTCCAGTAGTGATCTTGATTATGTAGCTTATAGCTGTTGCTTTTTAGTAGTTTTGTTTGCATTGTTACATGGAATAAAAGGGGTGGGCGGGTGGCGGGAGGGGCGGGGAATCGCTAGGGTCTGTTTAACGAAATACTCACTTGCAATTTTCTTGGTTGGAGCTGTGCAAACGAGGCTACTTTGGCCGAACCTTGTTTCAATGTCTGTCCTTGTAATAAAGCTGTCATGGTGAGAATGTGCACAGATGTGCCTGAATTGGGACCGAACGATGACCACAAGCTGACTGAATTGTCACCCAGCACCCCCAGGCTAAAGTTGCCCCGTTACCTTTTTTTTTTTTAACTGTCCTGGCAGATGATTTAAGTACATAAGCTTGACCCTCTCCCTAATACAGTTGTGAAGATGTGAACTCTTGCAGCGCTTGCTTTTTCTATTTTTTTTTAAGGCCTTGCATTTTGAAATTTCCCAGAAGACACCCTTTTAGAATAACAGTCAAAAGTCCTTCTTGCATACACACTGCTGATTTTCCTTGCAAGCGTTACCCCCATTTATCTTAATATAATTCACCTGCTTTACTGGGTAGGAGTTTTATGTATTTGTCTATACATGCAACCTTCTCTTTGGGACCGGCAGATCTTTGAAAAGGCTTTCTCCACCCGCGGGGTCTGCACAAGTCATTAAAGGGAGCGCACCATGGCGCATCTCTCACACGCTGTAGTGAGGAGCTGTAACCATGCCGGGGGGGGGGGGCTTGCCCCGGAGTTCAGGCAGAGCGGGAAGTTTGGTATCTCAAGAGTTGTAGTGTAGAAGCTTCTGCCTATCTGGAGGCAATATTGGGCCTCTGGTCATTACAGATGCTTCTTCAAGCGTAGAATTTGTTTTGAGAAGACAAGTGCGATCTGTGGGGGCTTGTCCCAGTCATTCTGCTTGGCTTTTCAAGCCAGCCACCTGCCTCTCCTCCATTTAAGGGCTCATGTGAAGTTAAAAAGCTAAGCAGAAAACAGGCACATGGAGTGTAAATGTACCTGAATGCGCCCCCCCCCCCCATCTTTAGCCTGGGGTTGTTAACATGGACGCTGGATAGTTTTAACTTTGAGCAGTCACTGTCTGGTGCTTACAGACTCGCAAACTTTTGAAGCAACTGAGTAACAAATAGCGACACTCAACTAAAACTGCTAAGATTTGTCTGTTTATCCTTTTGTATTAAAAAAAAGTTGAAGACATGGTGACTGACTCAATAGGTATTGGGTTTATACGATGTCACGCTGCATTCAGGGAGATGGAGGGGCTGACTTGATCCTGTCATGTGTAGGGGTGGGGGAAATCCATCAAACGGTTGACTTATGCAGTTGTGTCGAACCCTTTTTTCCTTGAGTAGCAGGGGTCTTTCCTTTTTAGTACTTGTCTCTGCAGTTTGACTCAGAATTGTAACTTTTTTTAAAAAAACTGTTCTGCTCTGTAGTGTAATCACATTAAGTAAAAATTGTCCACTCTTAACCAAGTTTTTGGGCTGGCCGTCTGTTTCATAGTGTCCTGTAGAGGCTAATTTTCAGGAGTTACAACTTCCAACTTGCAAGTGGTTTTTGTGTGTTTTCAAAACTGTTCAACTAGTACTCTACGACTAGTACAAGGTAGTGACCGTCTGAAGCTTAGTGGTGGAAGAGGTGATCGGCTCTTCCTTCTGTCCCTATTTTGTGGTCTCACTGGCATTCATATGGGCCTGAATCTAAATCTTTAATAACCTGAACTTTATCTTGAAGTAGAGAAGAGTATTTTACTATCCAATTTTATTAAGAGAGGAACATTTAAATATGTGGCATTACTGAATGACTGGTCCAGTAGCTTTATCAGTGGCATGAGTCCAGCCATTTCATCCCTTAGAATGCTGCTTGCTACTATTTTACACCCCATATGAAAGAGTTAAATATCTGAGGGTGTGGCTTAAAATGGTAGCTGAAAGTAATGCAGAGAAGATCTACTTCCAAGGTTGGGGGTGCGTTCATGGAAGCAATCCTTTAGGAGACTCAAGTGAAAGTTAAAGAGTCGCCTGTGAAGCTTAACTGGGTTCTGCAGCTTGCTTTTTCTCAACATTTATCTCCTATAGGAGTTGGCAGCACTGATAAGGAGTCTCCGTAGTTTGGGTCAAAGGGAGGGGGGTTAATGATAGTGGGAATCCTCTTTTGATATAGGCAAGTAGGGTTTAGCTTCTTGCTTCAAGACCACAAGTCAACTAGATGCAACCTTGAAGGCACAAATCAATTAAGGATTTTTGTGCTGGCAGGAAAACGTACAGGCCACATTCTCACACTTTTTTTGTCTGCAAGTTGCACTCTTCTGTGACGGCCTGGCACCCAGCACTTGCCTGTTGGATTGCCTGTCGTCACAGAGGACATGCTGGGGTTTGCTGTGCAGCCCTCTTAATGAGATTTACAAGTGAAACTGTTTCTCCCAACACTGCTCTACAAAGCCCCCTTGCCCCAGTACTTCTAAGAGGGAAAGGGTGTTAGGATTGGCATGGCTTTGGTTATCCTGCCAAAAGCAAGCTATTGTTTAACGCGGAGCCCAGTATCTGGTGTGGAGAGTGATATGGCTTTCATTATAAAAAGGGGGGTAGGGTGGAGGTCCTTGGCTGTGACTGTCTACAGCTTTTGCTAAATTCCCTTTTGGAGGGAGATGTGGGATGGTGACAGGTTCCATTGCCATTTCTCTGGCAAAGCAGTGAACAGCACGCCAAGCTGCATCACAGCAAAGTTCGTAAGCTTGACTAGTTGTTCAGTTAGTGTGATCTGTAGGAAATGCGCATAGCATCAAATCTTACCACCCCTCCCCTGGTACATTTGTTTTAGTTCCCTTGTTGGTCCCGCAGAACACAAACGGGCTAGGGAGAACATTTAAATGACAGGGTTGGCTGTGCTCATGTTTCTGATAGAATGGCACCACCTTCCGATGGATCTGCCCATGTGGCTGAGTTATCTAAATGCCCTTCCTAGTGTGTGGCAGATGCCATGAATACACCTGGCTCCTAAAGATTCCCCCTTGTTCAGTCTTGGGCCAGGAAAGGTAAGTGAAGTCAACTGGCTGCACCTCTCTGGGTTACTGGGCAAGGACACCAGAGTGGTAATTCCTGCAGGGTCCTCTTGTGAACATGAGGCCTGTGTCGGCATCTGGAAAGCAGTGCTGATGGGGTCCCTCAAAACAAACCCTTCCCCCCCCCACCTCCTGCTATGAAAGCGATAATGCAATAAGTTGTGCTTTTCATGAGAAGCGTCAGAGTGGTAGAACAAAATATAGATCTTGAGTTTGGCCATCAAACTTAAGTCTTCTTTAAAAGCGAACTCTTACGTTCACAGTGGTTTTAGTTTAGGATCTAGTAACTATTGGAGTCAAATTAGAAGCCAAATACAGCCGGCTCTAATCTTGGGATCTTCACATGATCAGCCCAGAAAAGCAAGAGAAGTCTTAAGTCTGGGAAGTACTGGAGAAGCGGGATCATTCCTCCTCTAGCCTGTGAGGCAAACCAATCTTGGCTTATTTTCAGTAGTCAAACTAGTGAACCCTACTCTAGCTCTGTCGCTGTCTGAACCTCGAATGTAGTAACTTAAAACCGTCTCCTTCCACTGAATGGCTTCCTCCATGGACCAGATCTGGTAGGCGTGGAGCTTAATTGTCATCTGCCGAGGAAGACTTAATGGATGGCAGAACAGTATGTGACTGCATAGCGCAGCACTCAAGCAGCGTGCTGATTATTTAGGTCACTTGTAGCCAGGACAGCCACACTTCACTCAATGAGGGGCGGTGGTCCGCACAGGACGGCTGAAGCTATTGCCACAAGCCTGGCGGAGGCGAATCTTTCCTTCTGGGCGCTGAAACAACAATGGGGATCCAAGATCCAACACTTGCAGCTGCTTTTCTACATTTCCTGGCCTGAAATGGGTAGCGGAGGAGGGGCTGGCAGGTGTTTCTCTTCAGGAAGATCTGTTCATGCGGTGCCCAGCCAAAGAGAATGCGGCCAGCCTAAATTGTAGACGTGTGTGTGTTTTTGTTGATGCTCGGTCGTACAGCTGGGAGGATTGCATCTTACTGGAGCACATCTGTGACTGACAAGCAGCCTGCGTTGTTAAAAGGCCTTTAACCCTCTGTTCTCATTGTAGGCTTTCTTCGGAGACTGGTGGAATGGGAAGCAGCTAGGACAATGCAACCGCCTCACTCATTTCCCGTTTCTGCCGTTCATCCCCATGATCCATCTGTGTAGTTTCTGAGCAGTCAGCGATTCCAGGTTTTAACTAGTTTGTAAATTTTCAGTTCTACATGCTTTACCCATCCACTCATGATTTTTTTTAATTGCAGCATTTTAATTCCTTTTCTCTGTTCAGCTGTTAAAATGCTGATTCATATTTTAGTTTATAAGCTTCTACCCCCCTTCCCTTTCCCTCCCCCTTCTTGGCTCATGAAGTTTTTCTGTTATGTCATGAAATGTAAGAGTGGAATTAATACATTTCAGTTTAGTTCTGTAATGTCAGGAATTTTTCAAAAAAATAAAAAGATGGACTGGAGCTTTTTCCTTGTGAATAGAAATGTGGTATTTTTGAGTATCATTAACTTTTACTTGTCTGTTTAAATCTTCAAAAGGTTTTAAGACTGTAACACTCAAGGCAAAACAGAAGCTGGCCCCCTTCCCAATTGAGAGATGCTGTGCAAACCTGAATACTAGGGGTCCCCAACCTTTCTGAGCTTGTGGGCAGCTCTGGAATTCTGGCATAGGGTGGTGGTGCAACTACAAAATGGCTGCCAGCTAAGGTGGGAGCCAGTTACAAAATGTCAGGGAGTGAGGTTATGCATAACTCTTATAGTAAAAACGTAAGAAAAAGCCCTGCTGGATCAGACCAAGGTCCATCAAGTCCAGCAGTCTGTTCACACAGTGGCCAACCAGGTGCCTCTAGGAAGCCCACAAACAAGACGACTGTAGCAGCATTATCCTGCCTGTGTTCCACAGCACCTAATATAATAGGCATGCTCCTCTGATATTGGAGAGAATAGGTATGCATCATGACTAGTATCCATTTTTACAAGCAGCCATGAATAGCCCTCTCCATGAACATGTCCACTCCCCTCTTGAAGCCTTCCAAGTTGGCAGCCATCACCACATCCTGGGCCAGGGAGTTCCACAATTTAACTACGCATTGTGTGAAGAAATACTTCCTTTTATCTGTTTTGAATCTCTCACCCTCCAGCTTCAGCAGATGACCCTGCATTCTAGTATTAGAGGGAGAAAAGCTTCTCTGTCCACTCTCTCCACCCCATGCATGGAGTGTACTTGTAATTCTTGGTTCTGAACAAATTACTTCCATCAAGAGCAGATGGGCTCTTTGGGGGAAGAAACTCTTCGGTGAAGGTTTAGAAAACCTCTCAGCTTTTTTTTCCTGTGACCTGATTGGTTTTCACATCTACACCTCAAGCCTTTCTGATATCTTGTACCTTTTGCACGAGGCTACGGATCATGAGGCAATGGAATATTAGCTGGAGCGATACCCTGCTCCGCTTGCACACACAGTCACTTCTTGCACTGGGCTAAAAAAATCCAGCCTCAACTTCTTTCAAGCGGTCATTGTGCCTCCCTCATTTGTTATGAAGAGGGCCTGGCACCAATGTTGGGAAAGACCTGGCACAGCCGCTCTTTCTGGAAAGCCCGGTGTGTAGAAAGGAAGTTCTGCGGGAGTGAGGCAGGTGGTAAAGGGTGAGGAGCTAGTAGGGTTTGATTGGCTCCTTGAGGCTTTGAGTGAAGGGTATCACACTTCAGCAGATCCCATGAGGAAGGTGAGGGAAGAGACTGCTGCAGGAAGAGGGTTACACACACAGCACTGGCGTGCTCTCTCTGGTCTCAAGTGCTTGCAGGCAAGCCTGGTTCTTCCTTGCCAAGCCTGTCCACTATAGCAGTGCGGACTTACAACCAAACCAAAAGGAAACCTGGCACTGAGTTTATGTGCAAGTGTTTTGGGGGGCTTTACAGTTGCAACTGTTTGTGGGCTTCCTAGAGACACCTGGACTGCCAAAAAAAATCAGTGGGTTATAGATCAAGCCTGAACTGACCCTAGAAGCTAAAATGACTAGACTGAGGTGATCGTATTTTGGTCACATGAGAAGCAAGAGTCACTAGAAAAGACAGTCATGCTAGGAAAAGTTGAGGGCAACAGGAAAAGAGGAAGACCCAACAAGAGATGGATTGACTCAGCAAAGGAAGCCAAGGCCCTCAAAAGAAGCCACGGCCCTGAGTAAGGCTGTCAAAGATAGGACATTGATTCATAGGGTCACCATGAGTGGGAAGCGACTTGACTGCACTTAACACTCAACAGTTGCAACTACAACCCTGACATACCAAGAGTGGCACTGAATCACTCTAGCCTATGTTACAAATGCCAACTTATTGATTTGCCTTTCCCTAGAAGGAAATCTAGAACCTCTATTAGTTGGAAGGGAGTAAAGCCTGAATTACCAGCACTCTTCAAAATATCAGCTCTGCTCCTATGCTGCTTTGAGGAACGTTTTAAAGCTTGCAGGTGCCCATAGAGATGGCTGTCGGAAGAATTGTAGGCACCTAATGCTGGAGAGATTCCATGTTAAGGCAAGCCTGACTTTGGGAAATAAGGACTTTCTAGAACTGCTTATATCATGCAAATATGTATTCCTTCTCTAAGTTAGCAGTTCTTCACATATATTACCTTGTCTAGCAGATGGGGCTAAGAGTGGCTTGCTGAAGCCACCTGGTTGAAGGCAGAGATGAGGCTGAAACAGATTTCAGAGGCCAGTGTTTGTCACTGCGCTGTACCATGTTGTGTATTTAGCATCTCCCCTAGTTGCAAAGATCTTGCTGTGAATCACCCACACACTTAAGCCTATCATCTGCTCTGACATGGCTAGGCATCTCTGCTTTCATAACCAAAAGTAATCTGAATTCAGTGTCAAAATCACATGGGAGTTCTGCAGTGCTGGAGGATCTCTGCATACACACCTAGCCAGCTACCCACTGCTTTAAAAAAAACGGGTGTGGATTTGCTAGGCCAACTTTTAATTCACCAGTGTTGTCTAGTTGTGGAAGAGTTTGTGGAACCTGCTTTTTTTGTTCCATCTTTGTGCTGCTTGTTTGTAAGATGAAAGCCACTTCCAATACTAGGACTCGGCTATGAAACCTAAGCTGAATAAGACATGCAGGGTATCAGAACAAGCCAATGAACATCCCTCTCACGCATCTGCCTAATTTGTGCATATTATTTGCATATACTCTTAGCCTTGATAGACTGATGTGTGTGTGTGTGTGTGCCATCAAGTCACAGCTGACTTATGGTGACCCCATAGGGTTTTCAAGGCAAGAGACGTTTGGAGGTGGTTTGCCATTGCCTGCCTTCGCGTGGGCTGAGAGAGTTCGGAGAAAACTGTGACTGGCCCAAGGTCACCCAGCTGGCTTCATGTGGAGGAGTAGGGAATCGAACCCGGTTCTCCAGATTAGAGTCTGCTGCTCTTAACCATTACACAATGCTGGCTCTCTGATAGATTGATAAGGTAAAGGTAGTCCCCTGTGCAAGCACCGGGTCATTCCTGACCCATGGGGGGACGTCACATCCCGACCTTTACTAGACAGACTTTGTTTACGGGGTGGTTTGCCAGTGCCTTCCCCAGTCATCTTCCCTTTACCCCCAGCAAATTTTACTGACCTTGGAAGGATGGAAGGCTGAGTCAACCTTGAGCTGGCTACCTGAAACCGGCATCTGTCAGGATCGAACTCGGGTCGTGAGCAGAGCTTGGACTGCAGTACTGCAGCTTACCACTCTGGCGCCATGGGGCTCGTGATAGATTGATACCAGAACTTAAATAAGGGCTTGTGTTTAGCAGTGACAAACCATGTAGGAACTGGCCAAACCATGTAGGAACTGGCCTTTGGTTGCCTTGGCAAGTCTCTCTTGAGCTCCCCGAAGGTAGACCATAAATCCAGATAGATACCGATGTTCGTCTATAGCAGCAAAATTAAACAGGAGGCCAGGGGTACCTTAAAAGTCTAACAGTTGATTCCAGCGTAAGATTTCATGAGTCGGCTTTCTTGAGTTCTCAGTTGTAAAAGTTAATGCTGTATCGTTAGTCTTAAAATAGGAGTTTGGGGCCCCCTTAAAGGTACACACCACAGTTGAATTTAACAGTAGCTCTTATGCAAAGGCCTGGCTACCCTGGCTGCTGGGAAGGCTTTTCTGACTTAAGATGTGCTTGACCCTTAGCAGTGTATATTTTGCCCCAGGTGGAAGTTGGATCTGAAGTCTAAACTGAAGTCTGTAAATCCTAGGGCCAAATCGACGAATGCCTTGAGCCAGAGCTGGCAGGGCCTTTTTACTACAGAGTCCTAGCCCTTTCTGAGCTTCTGTTCCCAGTGCCAAAGCAGCTAAAAGACATCTCCGTGTTTTTCTTTTGCAGCATTCCTCCTTCCGTGGCTGTCCTTGCCAAAAGCTCTGAAGTGGAAGGAAAGTAAGGGTTGCATGAGAATTTTCTTCGTTTTTGTCCAAGGCAAAGACTGAGTAGCTGGAGCCTTGGTGCCCGTTTAGCAAGGATGGAAACCACCCTTTTGTGGATTGCTTGTAAATTTAGAGGTTCTATAAGAAAAAACGGCTGCTTACCTGCACAATTGTGCTGGTTATTAGGGCAGTGGTTCTCAGCCAGTGGGGTCCATAACAATTGCTAAGAATTCACTCTCCCTCAATCCACAGTTGCCAAGTGTGAAGTGTTATCTCCTGCCCACCCTCCCTCCCACCCACAGATTAGCCATCTGATCTTTTGGTATATGTTTGGTGTGTCTTCTAATTGCCCGTTCCACACGCCCACCAGCAAGTGTGTCTGATCTGCTTCCTACTGCTCCTGCGTGCCAGGGGTAATCAGCTAAATCTACAGCGATAAAAGTCACCCCCGACAGTACTCTTGCAATTTTTACGTCCTTAAAACTTAACATAACCGATAAATATAACTGTGCCTGTAAACGTATAAGTGCCCTCTGAAAAAGTGGTCTGGGTGGGAACCAGTTTCTTTGATGGTGTGATTGGTGGGATGTAACATGAAATGCTGAGAACCACTGTATTAGAAGACGACGAAGACAAGTTGGTTTTTATATGTTGACTTTCTCTACCACTTAAGGAAGAATTGAACTGGCTTACAGTCACCTTCCCTTCCCCTCCCCACAACAGACATCCTGGGAGGCAGGTGGGGCTGAGAGAGCTCTCTTAAGAGCTGTGACTAGCCCAAGAGAGCTCTAAGAGAGCTGTGACTAGCCCGAGATCATCCAGCTGGCTTCATGTGTAGGAGTGGGAAAACCAACCCAGTTCACCAGATTAGCCTTTGCCATTCATGTGGAGGAGTGGGGAATCAAACCCAGTTCTCCAGATCAGAGTCCACCACTCCAAACCAATGCTCTTCACCACCACACCACTCTGGCTCTGATCCCAACTGTTCAAATGATTTTGCCATCACTCTTCCGTTTCCTCTAGCACACACAGTCATAGAATTGTAGAATCATAATGTTGGAAGGTGGCATACAGGCCATCTAGTCCAACCCCCTGTGTAATGCAGGATCAGACTAGAGCATTGGAGCCCTGCCCATTGTAGCTATGAGGAAAGTATGGGATTACAGGAAGCACATACCGATGTTCAATACAAAATGGTCTTTAATTGAAATCTGCAGTGCCATGACTTTACCTAGCAATGTTATTACCATACAGACATGATCTATCTTACAAGGATGGATGTTAAAACAAGTGTAGAGGATGCACAGATCCAAAGTGGGAGGAAGTATGGCTTCACCTAAGGGACAGAGAACTTGCCTTCCACAGGAAGAATGACAAACTGAGCTGGGGGGGGGAGCTGGGACGGGTGGTGCGTCAGGCTCGCTGCACAGCGCAACCCTTTCGAAGAAGGCACGTCCTGTGAGAACGTGGCCATGTGGAGAAGGTAATGGCGACAGCCAGCCAGAGGCCTGGAATGAGACGTTGAGAAAGGTACAGCAAAGAGGCCCAAATCGGCCCAAGTGGTCATAGGTTAGTGTTAACAGACGGGCATATGCTGACCCGTGCAGCCTGGTTCTCAGCGAGGGAGGTGGATTGTCCTCTCAGTCCCAATTTGTGGTTTGAGCGCTATGCAAAGCACAGAGATATTGACTGTTGGACTGACAGTTTGGTTGGGCCAATGAGATATTCTTAACTCTTAGTTTCTGTCCTGGAGCCTTAGGAAGGTGCATTGTACCTCTTGTCCATGTAGCCCGGTATTGCCTTCCCTGAGCAGCAGCAGCGATCCAAACACTTTCTGGGCTGTCACTTGACCTCCCCGAACTAGGGGCATGTGCACAAAGAGCTCGTACACCACCACTGCATTTCAGGGCTACATAAGTGCCATCCTATTGCCTTAGCTTTTATTAACTTACTTACATGGGGGGGGTTCCTCTTTTTTCTACTGGAAGCATTCAAGAATCCATTGCTTCACCAGTTTCTAACATGGCTCACAAACATACAAGACTCATAGTGTGGTGGAAGTTTTTTTGGTTTTTTTTTCATGGTGCTACCCCATATTTGGCTATGAACTCTAGCACACGGGGGAGGGGGAAATGCCAAGTTTCTTTTTTAAAAGGCTGATTTCACTGCATTAAAAATTGCCAGTCATAAATGCAATTGTGTGGCCCTCAGATCCTGTAAAACATTTTGTCTTGACAAGGTTTCTGGGGATAAATGGCGGTGTTTTGTCAAAAACGTTAATGTCTCTCTGCTTAGAATTTAAGAATTGCTGTGGCTGGACTGGGAAATAAAATGGCTCCCAAACAATCAGGGCTAACTTGACCCTGGGGTGCCATTTTTTATTTCACTTTGTCACCACTTTGGGTCCCCATTGGGAGAAAGGCGGGGTATAAACATTCTCCCTGCCTCCATTTTATCCACACAACAAACCTGTGAGGGAGATCAGGCCAAGAGTATGTGACTGGCCCAAGACCACTTAGCAAGCTTCCATGGCAGACTGGAGATGTGGACCTGGTCCTAGGGCTGTGCACCTCAGGTTTACCGACCTGAAAATAAACCCGAAAAAAGGCATTTTGGCTTTTTTCGAATTTATTTGGGGCCAAATGTTGAAACAGTGAATAAAGCCTAAGCCGGATAGCCAATTGCCGAAAAAGCCAAATAGGCCTTTTCAGGCTTCGGCTTTCCCAAGGGTTTTTCTATGGGAATTGGTTTTTTAGGAGCTCTGGGGTGGGGGGATTTTTCGAGGTAGAGTTACCAAATTGTCAGGGTACTTGCAAGGGACTCTCCTTGCATGAACCTCAAAGTTTGGTAAAGTTTAGGAAAGGGGTCCAATTCTATGGGCCCCCAAAGGGGTCGCCACTTTTCTCCATAGGACAGCACTATAGTCTTGACACTCTTAACCACTGCACTATACACTAAAGTGGCCACTGAGTTCAGACTTGGCCAGTAATGCTGACAATGTATTTCAACTCACCCACGGTTGGTATCCCTGTCCAAGTCTGTATTCAGTGGCCAGGCTCTGCTTCCTCCCAGTGGCCACTGGGAACTTTCCCTGTAAGTTAAATGACCAGTCCTACCCGCTGCATCTGTTCCAGAATTCTGCCTGATCCCTGGTATCCTGCCTTGGTTGCAAGTCCTGGGCCCAATTAATCTGATACCATCGTCTGTATTAACAGTTCCATCATTATTTGGAGCCGTGGTGCTATTTAGGGGGCAGGCTCTGCTCCCTCCTTTGTTTCAGGCCATGTGATTATTTCTTAAAGGAGCAAAGTGGTATGCTGCAGTACTACAGTCCAAGCTCTGCTCACGGCCTGAGTTCGATCCTGACAGAAGTCAGTTTCAAGTAGCCAACTCAAGGTTGATTCAGCTTTCCATCCTTCCAAGGTTGGTAAAATAAGTACCCAGCTTGCTTGGGGTAAAATGTAGATGACTGGGGAAGGCAACAACAAACATAGTCTGCCTAGTAAACCCTGTCATCACCCCATGGGTCAGTAAAGACTCGGTGGTTGCACAAGGGACTCCCTTTACCTTTGATTATTTCGTAAGAGCACTTTCATATTTATTCAGTCATTGGATTTATACTCCAAGGGACAATTGTTAAAATAATTACATGGGTGTAGGCCTGATGTATGCAATGGAAATCCGGTAAAGTTCCATTTCGTCTTACCTCGGTCGTCCAAAGAAAAAGGAAAGGCACACTCCTTCAAACTTTGAATGAATATTGCATGGAACAATCAGAAGGCTTGAGAAAGTCTATACGAAATGGAACTTTACCGGATTTCCATTGCTATTCTACTCTTGGTTCCTGTTGCTTTATGATGTAACTGTGAAGCACACCACAGACTACGAACTGAATCTAGCTGAGCACTGCCGGCATAGTCTTACAATTTGTATTTGTTTTGGAATTTTGTTCTAATGGTATAATTGTTGCGTTAGAAGTGGCTTTGTTTCCAATGTTCTAATACATTATTCTAACTGCAAGTTTTGCATTGTAATTTTCCTGACTTGGATATTTCTTGTCTAAGTGCTATATTTTGAATTCCACACCACCTGGAGGTTGGCAACGCTAATTGGAAGAGATCCATGAGCTCTGGTGTTTTGATCATGATTTTTCAGTACATTCAGAAATACAGGCCCTGCTTCTTTGCAAAGCCTGCATTTTACTGGCTTTCACTCATGCTAAGCAATGCACTTTCAATCCACTTCAATGCACTCTGCATCTGGATTTTACTGGTGAAAAATGGCCTTTTATGCAGGGACGTTCCCGCCAACTGCTTCGGGAATTCCTTTCGATTACGCATGCCTTTTCTGCCCGTCAGAGGTCGCCTCGCTCTCCCCGCACATTTTGCCCATGTTTTTCCAGATGCTGCTTTAGCCAGTATCTGGAAAATGCAGGCAAAATGCGCAGGGAGAGCAAGGTGACCTCTGAGGGGCGGAAAAGACATGCATAAACAAAAGGAATTCCTGAAGCAGTCGGCGGGGGTGACTGCTGGGAAACGTCCCTGCATAAAAGGCCAGAGGCAGAAGAAGGAGAAGAGTTGTTTTTTATATGCCGACTTCCTCTACCACTTAAGGGAGACTCAAACTGGTTTACAATCACCTTTCCTTCCCCTCCTCACAACAGACACCCTATGAGGTAGGTGGGGCTGAGAGAGCTCTAACAGAGCTGTGACTGGCCCAAGGTCACCCAGCTGGCTTCGTCTGTAGGAGTGGGGAAACAAATCCAGTTCACCAGATTAGCCTCCACCGCTCACGTGGAGGAGTGGGGAATCAAACCCGGTTCTCCAGATCAGACTCCACCGCTCCAAACCACCGCTCTTAACCACTGTACCACACCGGCTCTGTAAAGTACATTGAAAGTGGATTATTCAGCATGCGTGAAAACAGTGAAGAAAATATCACAGTATTCTGAGAAGCTTGGGTGCTTCAGGAGATCCTGGCCACCCACCTGCACCCAAATTATCTTAAAAGAATCAGCACCACAGCCTTTCTGCCTTGGTCTGTGCGGTGCATATCACAGCTATAAGATGGGACACCACCATGTCAGTAATGGGCCACAAACCCTGGGCCACGTGACTGATTAAGAAAGACGAGAGGAACCCTGAACATGTGGAGCATCTTTCCTGCATCCACTAGTAACTTCGGCCTGCTCTACCCATCTGGAATGGAGGGTGAGGGGAGAGGCAGGATTTTTGATCAGGCAGGCAGGCTTGAGGCGTACCCTTGTCCCAAATCGAGGCCTGAAAAAGAGGCGTTTGCAGCACCTTTTCAAGGGTGTTCTAGTAGGGCCGGTGACACGCACACTGGAAGGCAAGCCTCTGACCCACTGACAAGAAATGAGCACACAGCTGGCGCATGGGGGGGGGGCACAGCTCATCCTGACACGGAGCACAGGACGACATTTCGGACAGCCAATTCCCATTCATGTTGGAGGTGGCTAGCTTTCACAGTAGCCATTTTCCAGGGACAAATTACTTCACTGGCCCATGGGACTTCATACGAATTTGTAGGGTTGCCAAGTGCCCGGTGGTGGCAGGTAAAATCCCGCCGATCCACTGGGCTGCCTGCCGGCCAGCTGATGGTCGGAAGGCACTGTGTGCATGCGTCACTTTCGGGTTTATTCGAAAGTGATGCATGCACACAGTGCCTTCCGACCATCAGCTGGCCAGCGGGCAGCCCAGTGGATCGGCGGGATGCTCTGGCAATCTTGGCTAAAACGCTATGGGAACCATAGAGTTTTGGCCGAGATCGCTAGAGCGTCCACGTCGCTTCTGGGTAAACCCAGAAGTGACGTAGGCGCGTTGCATGGGGTGCGTGCACAGCAGCCAAGGCCCCGGGAAGCTCCCGCCGGTGGAGTTACGGGGCCTGGCAAGCCTACGAATTTGTCAAGAGCAAGGGAGGAGGGCTGCTCTGATCCCAAAACTCACGGCTCAGATTTCCACCCTCCACGCCGAGTCAAATCGCCTTTTGCACTGGCAGGGGCTTTTCTGAGTCCTTCTGACCCCCCTAGCTGCACTTCATCTGCCGTACTATGCAATCCCAGTCAGAACTACTTGGAATTAAGTCCTGCTGTGTGGCTTTCTCTGAGGTTAAGTGTGCATAGGATTGCAGCCCTCGCATTGCACACCCAGGGGTGGGGGGCGTTTATCGAACACAAAGAAGCAATGAAGTGAAGGAACAAACAACAAAAATACAATGTCTTTCTCCGAACCAAGACCTTCACCTGAGAAACCAAGAGGAAAGGGGCTTTTCCTCCTAAGTGTAAACTCCAGACGTTCCCTTTCTCTTTTTTTAAGCATGACAGAAGTTTGCAAGAATTGGGGCAGGGGCGGGAGACAGACATCACAAATCTTGCTTCCTGCCCGGCGTGTTCACCCCTCCCTCCCTGTTGCACATACCCCCCCTTCCCCCGACAAGGACACACACGTCAAGTGCAAATGTAAACATTCCTCGTTATAAATTAAAAAATAAATAAATGAAAAAGTGCAGTGCATGTCGGTGCCAGCAGAGAGCACAATGTAGCGGGTTCCCCCCCATCCTGAAGTCGAAAGGGGTTCACATCAAGGCTGTTGAGGGAAGTGAGGAAATGATGCTGCCTCTGGGATCCCAAATCAAGATTCCCAGAAGTGGAGTGTGTGCGTGTGATGGGAAGGAGGAGTGTGTGAGATGGTGGGGGGGTGGTAGGGGGGTGTTGCACAGGCTTTGGTTGTTACTTGTGAAATAGGGCTAGATTGGGCAAGGAGGGAAGAGGGAACAACTTATTTTCAAGCTGTGGGTGGGTAGGTGGGGGGTAGTTTCCGTGCTGACTGTGGCCCAAACATGCATTGAGTCCATCTCGGAGACAGTCTGGCGCCTGGGATGCAAGAGCCTAGCCGTAGACTCCAGAGGACCCTGTGGCTTCCCTTGGCAGATGAAAGCACCACTGTCCAGCTCGAGTCTTCTCTGGGTCTCTCCTTCGCCCCCCCCCCCCGGGGCCCGTCGGTGGCTCATTAGGCCGGGTAGAGCTGGTCAGTCTTCTCCTGGATCCTACAATGTCTCGAGGAAAGGGATCTGTTCCTTCCCACGTATAGCCTCTAATTGGGTAAAAGACCTTCTGCAGAGCGGCGGGGCAGGATCCAACAGCAGCGGGTTGGTTGTTCTATGTCTCCAGCTGCTTGAAAGTGGAAACAGCGTGCCCCTGACGGCAGGACGTGACCCTCGACCCCCAACCAGTCCTAGAGAATGCAAAGGGAAGGCGGTGCGCTGGCTCTCCCCTCCAGAGATTATGAGATATATAGATTTATATAGAGCTTTATAGATTATTTATATAAATATCTGGGGAGGGGGTGGCAGTGCAGGGAGGCAGAGGGAGGGAGGGCTGGGATCTGTACAACCTGGCGCTTGGGGGCAAGGAAGGCTAAGCAGGTGGCATCACAAACTGGGCATGTCCGGCAGTCTCTGCACCTCCCCGCTGCCGGAATGGTCTAATTCGGCGCTGTCGCAGTCTGAATCTTCGTAGGCAGCAGGATCCTATAAAGAGAGGACAGAGCAGGAGAGAAAGAAGTCAGGGCAGAATAGAAGGGTGGACAGAATCTGCCCCTGTGCAAAATACAAGATGGTGCTTCACACAGAATGTGATTGGAAAAGTAGAGGCAAATTAATACTTTTTATTTAACATTTTTAAATATAACATAGACATACACATACACATATCCACTCATATACAGATTGGGATTTTTCCAGGGAAACTAGTTAACAATTTTAAATAATAGTATACATACGTATAAGCTTTCTATTCTTTACTAGCCACACTACTAGTCTTCTAATTATTCCAGATTCCAAAACTCTGATTTCTAACATTATAAACCTTATCTATTGCTTCTATTTTAATCTTATATTTGCTTTTTACCCCACAGAGGTAAATCAAAAGTAAAAATAATTTGCTGTGTGAAAAATGGAAAAACAATGTGGCGGGTCTCCCGAGAGTCGGCACATAATTTTTTTGCACATTTTTTGCAAATTTTGCATAATTTATTCCACCTGCCTGTCCAGAGGTAGCCCACATTTTTTCCTCAGTAATATTGATCTGAGCTGAATCCCCCCTCCCCTATCCTTTATTTCCCATGTTCCCCCCTGAGGCAAACAGAGCAGAGCTATAGTGCCGTGGTATTCACATCCCCCTAAGAGATAGACCGCTGCCCCTCAATTCTTAAAGGCCACTCACCTCCCCAGCATTCTGGTCAGCACCGAGCTGGTGTTTGACGAGCCGAATAGCTGCCTCCTTTTCGGACAGCCCGTCGGAATGCCCCAGGAGGTCGTCATCCGAGCGTTCGGCGTCCAGGCGCTCATCTGTGTTGGTGCTGGCCACATCCGGCGTGCCTCCACTGTGGGAGGCGGTGGTGCCCTCGCTGGCGGTACCTTCCTCGCCATCCCCGTCGGAGAAGTTCTCGGAGCTGAAGGTGGAGAGCGACTGCCGCTTACTCATGGCTTGAGGCCACCTGGGTAAAGGGGGAAGGAAAAGGAGCCCGTTAGTAATGGTGGGTGGAGGGGGTTAATGGAGACCCTCATCCTATCATGTATGGCGAAGGGCACGACTGTCCCCAGAGACACATCACGCTATTCAAGAAGTTGGTAACAGGACTTACAAGAGAACCCAGGAATCTGGATTCCCTTCCAAAGAAAGAAAACAACTTTGGATTCAATCCATTACACATAAATAAATGAATTATCAGTTGACTTTTCGGCAGCACTGGGATTCACACGATATAGTGAATAAAGGATAAAATGGGTGGAAAGTGAACCATGATCTGATTTGAGGTGAACTGCAGGGAACAGAAGGTTGTTTACTTATGTACTTCATGTATACCTCGCCGTTCTCCCCCAATGGGACCTCAAGTGGCTTACATCATTCTCCTCTCCTCCTCCTTATCCTCGCAACAATCGTGTGAGGTAGGTTAAGCTGAGGATGTGTGACTGGCCCAAGGTCACCCAGAAAGTTTCCATGGCAGAACAATGGTTGGGACAGTGGCGGGGGTTAACCCCACTGGTCGCAGGGCCGGGGAAGGTAGTGTATGGTATCTCTGGGGGATCGCTTCCACTGCACCTGTGGCAGGGTTGTAGGGGTGGAGTGGTGGGGAAAGGAGGGGTGGGGAAAGGAGGGGTGGGGAAAGGAGGCTTAGAGCAAGCACAGCTGGACCGTTGCCAGTGAAAGAGCAAGGAAAGGAAGGCTAAAGAGAAGAGCCTGAGGAGGAGGAGGAGGAAGCCAGGTGAGGGTAACCCTTTCCAGCTAGGGTTGCCAGCTCTGGGTTGGGAAATACCTGGAGATTTGGGGGTGGAGCCTGAGGAGGACAGGGTTTGGAGAGGGGAGGGACTTCAATGCCATAGTGTCCAATTGCCAAAGCAGCCATTTTCTCCAGGGGAACTGATTTCTATCGCCTAGAGATCAGTTGTAATAGCAGGAGATCTCCAGCCACCACCTGGAGGTTCGCAACCCTATCTCCAGCTAAAGTCTCGTTGGGGAAATGGTGGGTGGAGACATTGTGGTTCCTCCCCCAGGCTCAGAATGAAGGCAAGCAGAGTGAAGCATGGCACCTCCAGCTCTTCAATAGCAATAGATTCCAGACAAGAGCTTCAAATATACTAGAAGTAATGTTACTTCAAGGCATGTGGAGAGCTGGAAAGCCAGGGAGAAGTGTAGTCATCTCTGATGACTACATACAGGATTTGAACATGTGAATTCCCACCTGCTTTCCTAAATGGTATAATCCCAGGAAGACTATTATTATTATTATTATTATTTAAATGTGAATCCGTTCCAGGAATTGAAAACAGGTTCCAATGCTCAGCCTAAGCCTAACAAAGGCAGTCTCTGGCTTGTGCGTTCGATCCTGCCCGTCCCAGAGCTTCTCCGGATTTGTACGTTGCTCTGATATTGCGACTTAAATCCAAAGCCCCGCTACAAATGGGAGAGCTTGCCCGAGAGTGCAGCTTCCGGGTTGCCTTCCCGCTGCTTCCGCCCACCTCCTCACTGCTGATGTGCTACCTGTGTGGGAGGAGGAGGCAGAGGTGGAGAGAGAGAGAAAGAGAGAGGCCAGTTTGCTGCCACCGGAGCAGCCACAATGAGAGGAGAGGTGAGGTGAGGAGGAGGGCTGAGAGGGCTGCTTCCCCAGTCCCCACCACTGGCTTCCCCCCCTGCTCTGCCTGGGGGACGGCGGGGCGGCGGTTTTGCCAGTCCACCCGCCTCCGGCTTCCTGCCTGTTTACTTTCACTAAGGGGCTTATCGCACCCAGGCTGGGAAACGTATGGAAAACATCTTAAAAGCGATCTTTTGACGTATGGAAAACATCTTAAAAATGCAGTTTAGAGACTCTTTCAACTAGATGTTGAATCTTCCTCCCTGATTATGGAATCACACCAGAATACATCTAGTTGAAAAAGTCTCTAAACTGCATCTACAAAACAAGAATATTGGAGAGAGAGTGACAGACAGGGGACTTTCATATATATATTGTATCTTAGTCTTTGTATATCGTTGGCAATATTTTTGCCCTTCGTTATGTAATACACTTTTGCATTTTGTTATACTCATTGTGCATTTTGTTATACTCAATGTACATATTGGTTTCTGTGTACAATTTTGTACTACGTTCTGATACACACAGAAGTGTCATTTTGGATATAACCTCTAGGTAAAAAGGTAAAGGTCCCCTGTGCAAGCACCAGGTCATTCCTGACCCATGGGGTGATGTCACATCCCGACGTTTCCTAGGCAGACTTTGTTTGCGGGGTAGTTTGCCAGTGCCTTCCCCAGTCATCTTCCCTTTCCCCCCAGCAAACTGAGTACTCATTTGACCGACCTCAGAGGGATGGAAAGCTGAGTCAACCTTGAGCCGGCTACCTGAAACCGACTTCCATCGGGATTGAATTCAGGTCATGAGCAGAGCTTGGAGTGCAGTACTGCAGCTTACCACTCTGAACCACGGGGCTAGTACCTCCAGGTACTAGCTGGATATCTCCTGCTATTACAACTGATCTCCAGCTGATTAACAGCGCATGTGAATTCAGAAGCAGGTCTTTTTAGAGTCAATTGAATCGGCAGAGCATTGCACTGTAAATATGGCAATCCTAATGTAACTATTATTCATGAGAATGAACTTGGGATAAGCATTTATTCTCTAGTGTTTTATTGAAGCTTAGTAAATGTGATTCTGAATGCCTCTGAAATGGGAAAACGTGGACAAATCCTGTTTTACTTGGTTCAGTGTATTTTTCAGCAGCAGCTGTCATTTAAATAAGTTTGGTCAGGTAGTTTGTGGCTGTGTTCTGTAAACTCCACAAGCCTCATTCATTTTTTATACCTAGAAACTTGATAGCTCAATCACTTCACTAGATTTTATTTTTGTACTGTGTCCTGATTCTTAAAGTTACTTGGATAAATTGTTAGGGGCTGCAGTCTATACTACTGTGTATAGCTTGCTGTAAATAGGATCCTACTATGTAATTTTACAATGCTTCAGTTCTGTTTTTAGATTTATGGTTGGTTCTAAAAGCCTAATCTTATTGCATTACTTATTGAATGTCCCATCCTGTTGATTTTATTGAATCCACTTTGAGCCCAAATGAGAAAGGCAGACTATAAATAACGTAAACAAATAAATAAATTTTTAAACGGAGCCTGCTTACTACTGTGCAAAGTGATATGCGCATTCATGGGCATTAAATAAATAACCTGAACAATTATGAATTTATTCCACAAAATCAGATCATTTGGAGATGCTTAAAAAGAAAGCCAACACCAACCCCCCCCCCCCAACTAGGGATGTTAGCCTCCAGATGAGACCTGGGGAACTCCTGGAATTATACCTCATCTCCTGACTACAGAGATCTGTTCCCCTGGAGAAAATGGATGCTTTGGAGAATGGGTTCTTTGGCATTGTACCCCACTGAGGTCCCTGTCCTCCCCAGGCTCCATCCCCAAATCTCCAGGCATTTCTCAGCCTGGATCTAGCAACCCTACCCCCCATCCCCTGCTGGTGGCCAGGGGGGACCTAGCAACCCAAGCCCCTCCCTCCAGTATGCTTGCAACAAGTTGATTCAACCACCTGCCCCTAACAGCTTACCTTTGCCGGAGTGGCATTTCTACCTCACTGTCCACTTCTCCTTCCTCCTCCTCAGAGGAGACCCCACGCTTCTGATCCAAAAAAGAAAGGGAAGTCACATTAGTAAAACCTTGGCAGGATTAGAATGGTAACAAACACAGACTTCCCCCGCCCAAGGAAGTGTTTAAAACAAGTTCTCTTAAGCTTGATTTTCCTGCCTCGATAGTCCTAGTAATTAGTGCAACTGGATTTATTTGTCCTGATTCAAACCTATACACATGCAGCAGTCGGGGCTGAAAGTACACAGCCCCAGTTTTAGGATTCCGAATAGCAGTTCACTGCCAATTAGAGTTGCTTGACTATAAATGAAGCCACGGCCCTCCGTTTGCAAGACCTGAGCAAGGCTGTTAATGATAGGACGCTTTGGAGGGCACTGATTCATAGGGTCGCCACGAGTCGGAAGCCACTTGACGGCACTTAACACACACACAGTCAGGGCTACACATGCACAGCCCCAGGCTGTAGGGACTGCAGTTGTTTACGCTCAGTTCCCCAATCAACTAGGCACACAGGCATAGACGCCTGTTCTAATCTAAGCATGACCTCTTGCTAGATTGAGGAAAGGTGTAAAAGCGTCAGATTTAGGAAGGACACATTCGGGAGAGAAGGCGACGTCATATAGCCCGATCTTGTCAGATCTTGGAAGCTAGGCAGGGTGGGAGACCACCAAGGGAGGCACTGCAGAGGAAGGCAATGGCACGTAACCTCTGCTTCTTACTTGCATTCAAAGCCCCTTACTGGGGTTGCCATTAACTTGGTTGCGACTTGTCGGTACTTGCGTATGTAGGCACTGCTGCTGCTTATTCATCAGCAAGCTTTAAGACATTAATTCTAGGGGGTAATTGTGTTAGGCCTTTTATGCTTGGCTGTTTCCCTCACGGCCACCCCGCTGACGAATTCGGGTCTTTGTTTGGATTATGCATGCCGTTTCCGACTGTCAGAGATCACCTCGCTCTAGGGTTGCCAACCTCCAGGTGGTACTAATACAAAACAATAACCTATGCTGCAAATGGGGTTAACTCTAAATAACGATCAGCACGTAAGTTATGTGGTACTAATAATTTGTTGAGAATTTGTATTGGTTGAACTTTGCATTAGTTATAGTATATTGAGCCTATGTGCTGATCTTTGTTTAGAGTTAACCTCCAGGTACTAGCTGGAGATCTCCTGCTATTACCACTGATCTCCAGCCGATAGAGATCAGTTCCCCTGGAGAAAATGGCCGCTTTGGCAATTGGACTCTATGGCATTGAAGTCCCTCCCCTCCACAAACCCCGCCCTCCTCAGGCCCCGCCCCAAAAACCTCCCACCGGTGGCGAAGAGGGACCTGGCAACCCTACTCTCGGTGGCTGTTGGCCTTCCTGTTGTGAGATTGTCATCCTTAGGCTAACCTCCTGGTCTATGTGAATTCATTTTGTTAAACATTTCCTTAATCTCTCTCACATCTAGGCCAACCTCCTGTGTTGGGGACAGCTTATCTATATGAGCCAGTTACGTAGTTTTGGGCGCCTTCTGTGGTTTTAGAATATGTTCACAGTTTTAAAGTTTTAAAGTTATCAGTTATGGGTTTTAATGTTAATATTACGTTGTATTTATTGTTGCTGGAAGCTGCACTGAGGCTGGCTGTGCCGGGGACGGCAGGGTATAAATAAATAAATAAAATAAAAGAGTAGCAGAGGTAGTTTACTATTGCCTCCTTTGCACAGCAACCCTGATCTTGCTTGGAGGTCTCCCATCCAAGGACTGACCATGGCTGATCCTGCTTAGCTTCCAAGCTCTGAGAAGCTCAGGCTCATCTGGGATACATACACATTATGCAAGCTTTTGAGTTTTGCAGAACTCTTCATCAGTCTGGATGTTAAAAAACACACATTGAAGTCAGTTAAGTATCCTATACATACAGTGCAGACAAAGAGGCCGCTGATGTTACGGATACCGCGGACTGTCAAAACAACAAATCAGTGGGTTATAGATCAAATCAAGCCTCAACTGACCCTAGAAGCTAAAATGACTAAACTGAGCTATCGTACTTTGGTCATGTTATGAGAAGACAAGAGTCACTGGGAAAGACAATCATGCTAGGAAAAGTTGAAGGTAGCAGGAAAAGAGGAAGACCCAGCAAGGGATGGATTGACTCTATAAAGGAAGCCTCAGCCCTCAATTTGCAAGGCCTGAGCAAGGCTGTTAAAGATAGGACGGTTTGGAGGACACTGATTCATAGGGTCGCCATAAGTCGTAAGTGACTTGACGGCACTTAACACACACAGCCTGATGAATAGCCCCAGATAACTCAAAAGCTTGCACAATGTGTTGTGTTGTTTGGGTTGGTCTTAAAAGGTGTGACGTGGATTTTGTTTTTAGATTTTGCCGCTGATCCAAAATACAGCCATTAAGTCCTAACTAGATGAGACTGGACCTTTCCAGGATT
The DNA here is from genome assembly GCF_029931775.1 of Euleptes europaea. Classification (NCBI taxonomy): domain Eukaryota; kingdom Metazoa; phylum Chordata; class Lepidosauria; order Squamata; family Sphaerodactylidae; genus Euleptes; species Euleptes europaea. The sequence continues at coordinate 163,619,445 of NC_079312.1, forward strand.
TATTAAAAAATGCAAATAGAAGCCATGCAGAGCCATATGAGGAGGGGAGAAGGGTTTGTACCCTTTCTCCTCCCCTTCCCAGTTTTGCCAAATGTAAGTAGGAATGCCAGCCTCGAGGTGGAACCTGGGGATCCCCCAGAATTACAGCTAGGGCTGTTGAGAAACAAATTCGGCAAAATTCAGATTTGGCAAAATTCGGCCCGTTTTTATTTGGGAAATGCCGAAGTCCGAACTCCCCCGATTCGGATCTGTGGAATTCAGCACTGTTTGGAGTTTGCGAATAAATCCGGCCATTTAAAGCCATTAAAAACACATTTGCGGCTTTCCGTGGCTCTGGGGGGGGGGGCATTTTTGGAGATAGAGGTCCCAAACTTTCAGTGTAGCTTGAGGGGACCCTTCTTGCAAGACCCCCAAGTTTTTGTAAAGATTGGGTCGGGGGTCCCGAGATTTGGGGCTCGGAAGGAGTCCCCCCCAAAATCACCAATTGGAATAAAGGCATTAAAAACACATTCGCGGCTTTCCACGGCTCTGGGGGGGCATTTTTGGAGGTAGAGGTCCCAAACTTTCAGTGTAGCTTGAGGGGACCCTTCTTGCAAGAACCCCCAAGTTTTGTAAAGGTCGGGTCAGGGGGTCCAGAGATATGGGGCCTGGAAGGGGTCCCCCCCAATCTGCCCATTGAAATAAAGCCATTAAAAACACATTCGCGGCTTTCCACTCGCAAAGAGATCAAGCCCCCTCCAAGACAGGTAACCAACAACAGGTATAAACAACAGGAGCGGCTGCACAGCCATTGGAAACAATAGGAGCCAGCCAGAGAGAGACTCTGTTAACCCACAGTTAACTCCAGACGAAGTTGGCAACTGGTGAAAACAGCAGAAAGCACAGTCCCACACAGAGACAATTGCACCCCACCCCAGCAGAACAGGTAAACCCGCCCCCCTTTGGCTCCCCCCCCCTCTCTCTTTCACACACACACACAGAATCTCCCCACCCCTACATACACACACACAGGAAAAAAGTTATAGAGAGAAGCCCCAAAATGGGTCTTACTGTGGATGTCTTCTTCTCTTCCATCAGGAGCAGGGACTGGGAGTCAGGACTCAGGAGTAATCCAATACGATTCTTTTTTTTTTTTAATATATTTTTATTATTTTTCAATAATAACCAACATTAGATTTAGACATACACCCTCTATATCCATAAAAATAATCATTAAAAATTCATAAAATTATTAGATGTATGTCTTCAAAATACAATCAAAAACATTTGACTTCCCCACCGTCTTTCTCCCTCTCTAAAATATCCAAGATCTCCTTTGCATCCATGCATTCTAATTCATCTCTAAGTCACCCTATTATATTTGTAATTTCCCCTTATCCAATATGTTCAATATTAATAATACCAAGGAGAGAAAAAGAAAGAAAAGAAAGAAAAAGAATAAAAGAAAAAAGAAGAGAAATCCCATTTCCCTCCCTATATTCATCTCAAAATACATGTGTAAATGTAAAAAGGAAGAAAAGAGAAATGGGGATTAAAGAAAAAAAATCATCATATAAAGTCAATGATTATAGTATTTTCCCTCTACCCTCCACCTTTCCCATGTTAAAAATCAAATTAGTGTTCTTCCTGCTTTCTCAGCCTTTCTTCTTCTTCTGTCGGGAGTTTCTGTCACTAACCACTTTTTTGCTTGAAGTGGTCTCCTGTCTGGAACAGTCAGTACCCTGTGTTTCATGAGTTATGGAATCTTCTTCTTGTTTTCCAACAATTTGAGTTGATAGCTCACTGTTTCTTGTCAAAAAAAATTCCACGTCCGCCAATGAGTTAATAGCATGTTTAGTTTGTTTGTAGGTGAAAGTAAGACCTTGTGGTAGCAACCAGCTGTATTTTATTCCTTTATTTCTGAGTAATTCAGTAAAATCTTTGTATACAGCCCTCTTCTCCATCAAGTGACGTGGAATATCTTTGAGAATTATCAATGGTATATTATCAAATCTCCGTTGATTCTCCAGTTGAAATTTTATGATAATATTTTTCATCCTGATGTCAAAGAAAGAGATCAAAATTTCTCTGGCTTTTGTTTGTACCCGTGTTGATAAAGGAATTCTATATATCTTATTTATTGCTGCATTCAATTCTTGTACATTTAGATGGAATATTTCAGCCAGTGATTTGATGATGGCATCTTTGGTAGCCCCCAGTCTTTCCGGCAGATTGCGTATGCGTAAATTATGTTCTCTTTGCTGTAGATCCAAAATAGCAAGTTGGTCTTTCATTTGCTGTTCCTGAAGTTGTATAGCATCAATTAATAGTGCCTGGGATTTCATATCTTTCTCGAGCCTTTTGACATCTTCCGTGTTGTTATTAATTGAAAATTGCATCTTGTTCATACTCTCTTTCATTTGTGTAACTTGGGTTTTTATTTCCTTAATCTCATTTATAACATCAGCAAACTGTTGAGTAATAATTGAAGTATTTGTGTAACTGATTGCTCTTGTTGCTTGGAGACCTGTTCAAACTTTTTCTTTACTAGTCCATTTATTAATTCATTTTGCTCAGCCAGCATTTCCTGTATCCTCTGATAGTTTATTTCCATGATTGTCTGTGGCTTTTCTCCTTTTACTCAACCAGAGATAAATACAAGCAGGCAGACCGGTTCAGTAAAGTTGTGAAAAGAATCTATTAGCCTTAGTGCTGTTACTAGGCAGAACTGGAAGATGCAAGGATATGAGCCTTCCGTGACTCTCACTCTGATTCAGGAAATAGGATCTATTTTGATGTTGCACAGAGTGAGGCACACCAGCACGACCCTCCTCTTTGGTCTCCAAGTCCTAGAGAAGTCTCTTCCTGAGTACGTGCCTAGAGGACTCTTCCAGACGGGGAAAACAAAAGCTAAAATATTTCTCCTCCCCCTCAGCCCACAGCTGTCGATTGGAAGCTATCGATGCCACTCAAATCTTCCAGGTTGTTTTTGTTTGCCTGCTAATTCAATTTGTATTATTTTAAACAGACTTTTTAGCCGAATGTTCAAGCCCCCTGACCCAATCTTTTTAGCCGAATGTTCAAGTCTGGGTGGTGGGGTGTAAAGTCTTAATTGTATTTTAAACAGTTCCAGTTGTTCAAATCCTTGGTAGTAAGCAAAAGGAATTCAAGTGACTTACATGGAGCTTGAAAGACGGGGTTTCTCTTTCATTTGCTTGTAGAATTTTTAGTATAATGTGAAGGGGACCACAGCTTCTAGTCCTTGAGGCGTTTCACGGCGATGAATCCTCCTCAGCCGGCAGGACTCAGACCATCTCTCCCCCTCAGCAGGAGGGGGGGGGGGTTGGGAGTCAAACTGCTCTTCTTCGGCAGCAGGAAGTTACCTGCATTCCGATCCCCTGTTTAGGATCGGAGACGGGGCTTTTGAAAGGAGCCCCGATTCAAAACGCCTCAGGGTTCCTCCGAGCGAACTCAGAGGACATGGCGCTGGATCGGCATCTTCACAGGAAGTCCAATCCAATACGATTCTAACAGACTCACACACACAGACTCTCTCTGGCCATTTATGCATGGGAGGTTTTGCCTTGGATTTGCCGCTCTCTAGATGCACATTAAGGATCGCCTGCTCCCAATCATTTCAATGGGTGGATGGGGAGGACCGCATAACTCGGGAGGCCCTGACCCAACCTTCACAAAACCTGGGGGTTCTTGCAAGTAGGGTCCCTCCAAGCTACCCTGAAGGTTTGGGACCTCTACCTCCAAAAATGCCCCCCCCGGAGCCGTGGAAAGCCGTGAATCTGTTTTAATGGCTTTATTCCAATTGGAGGGGACCGCATAACTCGGGGGGGGGGCTGACCCAATCTTTACAAAACTTGGAGGTTCTTGCAAGTAGGGTCCCTCCAAGCTACCTCAAAGGTTTGGGACCTCTACCTCCAAAAATGCCCCCCCCCGGGAGCCGTGGAAAGCCGCGAATGTGTTTTTAATGCTTTTATTCCAATTGGCAATTTTGGGGTGGGACGCCTTCCGAGCCCCATATCTCGGGACCAGTGGCGGACCTACATTTTTGGGGTCCTGAAGCTTGAACTGTTATGGGGGCCCCTTTGCAACCATCAACAATAGGGCAACATCCAACAAGGTCCATAGGGCCCGGCTGCCCTTGCGAGGACCCCGAGGCCCAAATGGCGGAGAACAGGGTGGTGGGGTGGAGTCCTTGAAAGTGGGCCATACAGCGATGAAATAAAACCACAGAACTATTAAGCCATGCACCAACAAAGGATTTGAGGATCCCGCTGCCAAAATTTAGGCTGTGAATATATTCTGATGAGCTCAGTGAGCCCTTACAGCTGGGGGTTCGAGTGCTGCAAGCCCCCAAGAAAATTTTGAAATTTGACCAATTACAAGGACATTATCAGGCCATATGAAATGGGTATTAGAGCATATTCTAAAGTCAATATTAAGTACTTCCACCCATTGGCTTATGATTCTTTCATTAAAAAACTCCATCGGTTTTATTGAGAAATTCACTCATTAAAAAAATTGCTTCAGGGTTTGGGGCCCTGAAGCTTCAGCTTCATTAGTTTCACAGTAGATCCACCTCTGCTCGGGACCCCCAGACCCAATCTTTACAGAACTTGGGGGTTCTTGCAAGAAGGGTCCCCTCAAGCTACGCGGAACGTTTGGGGCTACCTCCAAAAATGCCCCTCCCCCCGGAGCCGTGGAAAACCGCGAATGTGTTTTTAATGCCTTTATTCCAATTGGCGATTTTGAGGGGGGATTCCTTCCAGGCCCCATATTTCGGGACCCCCTGACCCAATCTTTACAAAACCTGGGGGTTCTTGCAAGAAGGGTCCCCTCAAGCCACACTGAAAGTTTGGGACATCTATCTCCAAAAATGTTCCCCCGGAGCCGTGGAAAGCCGTGAATGTGCACACGCACACACACCCCACCCATGGGGATCTCTCTCACACACAAACAGACACACACTCTCTCTCTCTCCGGGCCACGCAGCAGCTGGACTCATGCACTCATCCACGACTGATTGGCCAGAAGAAGACCCAGCTTGGCCACCGATTGGCTGCAGGAGAATGCTGCTTTGGGAGTGCTGAACTTGTACGAATTTATCCGGTGTCTGCCCGAACTCACCGAGTTCGGTTCGTTGTTTTCCCGCCTTTTTTTTACTTCGGTTCTATCTGAAGTAGAAACCGCCGAATCAGGGAAAATTCGGCTGTTTTTCTTGTCGGATGGAACCGAATTGACAGCCCTAATTACAGCTCATCTCCAGATGTTATGTTGTAAATTGTAAATTGCTATACCAATACAGTCTCTGCCATGGTAGCTTTTGGGTTGTGTATTTTACCACTGACTCTCAACAGGGAGTGGGGGAATTCTGTCCAGTGATCCTGTTTGATATATTTGCATCATCTGGCCACCTTACTTTTGATGCCAATATATAAGTATACATTAAGTATTTTGGACATTGCCTGATGTTCAGATTGTTCAAACTGTTTTTGTGACAGAGAAGCACATTCTGATGATTTAGTCTTCATGGAGCTTCAATATTAGAGATATTTTGTATATATGATATAAAAAATATACAATGTAAAATATAGCTACTATTAGCTGTTTGATTACTGGCCTAAGTGCTGTTATTTGTATATCAGATTTATTGTATACATCAACAGGGATCCACCACAAGGAGTACCCCTCCTTCCCGGCCTACCTGGCTCCGGGTGACGGCTGCCCGATACAACATGGCTGCCGGTGTGAGATGCTGAGATTGCTGTGTGGTCCCTGCCCGGCTATTCCTGCCCTGCTCCCGCTCAGCCTCCTCTCCCGGCTGCAGCCTCGCCTTTCCTGGTGGACCCACAGCACCCTGGCGGGAAGACGGCGACTCGGGGCTGCTGGAGCAGGGCACAGAGGCAGTGTCCTCGCTGGGGGTCTCGCTGCGGGGCTGCTCGGCTGGCGGTGATTCAGGCCCGGCTGCCCCTTTGCGCCCCTCAGCTCCCAAAGTGGTGGAGATGAGGTCGGGGCTGGAAGACGACATCTTGCGTAGCAGGAGGTCGTGCTGAAGCCCCCGCAGGGCGGCGCACGGCTCCAGGCGCTTGGCTCCTGGGGGTTCGGCCAGTTCCCCACAGCTTCCCCGGGTGCTAACTTTGCGGTAGCGTGACTTGGCACGGCGACTGCGCCCGGGAGACGGGGGGCCTTTCTGGCATACGGGGATGGCAAGTTGGGGCAGCGTTGGGTCCATGATCACCTCGGTCTTCAGAATGTCAGGCCTGAAGGAGAGGTGATAATAGATAGGATCAGACCACATAAAGTTTATTGTATAAGGCCATAGGCCATTACAACCTAAAACAGTTTAACAAGTTAAAATATACAAAACCGGAATCATTAAAAGAATACGGAAATTAAGAAGAAGAAGAAGAAGAGTTGGTTTGTATACGCCGACTTTCTCTACCACTTAAGGGAGACTCAAACCGGCTTACAATCACCTTCCCTTCCCCTCCCTACAACAGACACCCTGTGAGGTAGGTGGGGCTAAAAGAGCTGTGACTAGCCCAAGGTCACCCAGCTGGCTTCGTGTGTAGGAGTGGGAAAACAAATCCAGTTCACCAGATTAGCCTCCACCACTTATGTGAAGGAGTGGGGAATCAAACCCGGTTCTCCAGATCAGAGTCCACCGCTCCAAACCACCACTCCTAGCCACTACACCACGCTGGCTCTTTAATTAAGAAATTAAAATACGCCTGTTCAGCTCTATCCAGCTTCACCACCTTTCGTTATTTGCTTCGCCCTGATTTTCTAGGCCGCCAGGCCAAACAGTGCCATTTTTCGGGAAATAAAAGGATCCATATCTGATAACAAATAGATTAATCTGTCAGCAGCAGATGATCACTGTGACGCTGAGAGAATGTTTGCCAGAAACTTGTTCCGGGGCTCAGTATATAAAGGACAGGCCAGAACATAATGGGGGCGATCTTCTACTGAACCACCACATATACGAATGCATTGTGCCAGAGATATTTTTTAAAAACGGCCTGCAAGTAGCTCCATGGGCATGGTTTGGAAACATGTAAGGGCTTCTTTGAGGCTGCATGTTGTGATGTCTGCCAGGTAGGGGGCTCTAAGAGAGGCAATAATAAGAACTGTAATCAGACACAGACAACTGTGAAACACTGAGCCATCGGCTTCCTTCCTGATCCTGACACCGAACCACCAGGGAAGAGAAGGGTGGAAGGGCTGAACATTATCCTGGGAGCTGCCTTTGGAGATGCTTACATTGCCAGATGCACAAAACACCTACAGGCTTCTTCAGGCTGCAGGCTTATTCCCCAAACTGGGTCTTAATTTGGAAATTTCATATTACAGAGTCCAGAAGGGTGAAATGTATGTCAGGGAGCTATGCATGGTACTGTGCGTCTGCTGCTCCAAAACCTTTCTAATTTTCGTGCTCAGACAACTGATCCATATTCTGTTTTTTTTTTTTAAAAGAAAAACTAAAATCACTTGGGGGCTTATTTATGGACTCTCCAATGTCTTGCGTAAACTGGCCCGGATTTTTCACTGGACATTGCTCGCAAACTTTCAAGCATGTCTTGACAACCATAAGGGCTGGAAACTTGATTCAGTGAAAGAAAAATGAAAGCAGAGATCCTTAGGAAGCCACAGAACCAGTCTTTGCTGTTCCATTTGATGGCTTCTCTGAATCCTTCTCCTCAGCACCCCCCCCCAACTCCTTTCCCACCCACTTCTCACCTCTTGCTGTGTGGAGACAATTTCTGGGGCACATTTCTCTTCTTGATCAGCTTCTCCACTGTGTTGCCATGAAGGAGGCTGCGAGATGGATGATGCTTAAAGAGTCCTGGGTACTTCTTCTCCAGAGCCTGCTCCCGCCTAGAGGAAGGAGGGATGGGGAGATTGAGAACGTTTGAGGAAGGAGAGGCAGAATATTTCCAGCGTTGCCTGGGGTGGTCTCTCTAAAGAGAGAGACCACCAATTTTTCGCCAATTTTCACAGAGGGGTTTCTCAACAATTTTGCGCAAGTGGCGTTATTCATAACGGACTTGTTAACAATGAAAGGGAAGGGGAGTTCGGCGACTCTGCCTTCCTCCCGGTTGAATTGGATGCCAGAATGTCACCGAGCTTTTGATATTCTGAAAAAACTGTTCACTTCAGAGCCTATACTTAAACACCCTGACTGTGAGAAACCTTTCATTGTTCAAGTGGATACTTCCGATGTAGCGATGGGGGGAGCATTACTGCAAGTGGGGGAAGCAGGGCAGCTTCAACCCTGTGCGTACTTTTCTAAAAAGTTTTCCCAGTCTGAATTGAACTGGCCCATTTGGGAAAAAGAGGCGGCCGCAGTCAAATGTGCTCTCACAGTGTGGAGACATTTCCTAGAGGGGGTTGATGTCCCGTTTGAAGTATGGACGGATCATAAAAATTTAGAGGCGTAGGGGGCTACCGCACTTGTATTCCCAGTGACGTATTAAGAGTTTGAAAATGTTATAAAACATACTGTTCGCACTTTCTATGTATTCCCACCGATGTATTAAGAGTTTGAAAACGTTATAAAAAATACTGTTCGCACTTTGTTTGGCCCCTTTAGCTGTGAAGACGTCTTCCAACCATTTATAAGCCGTGGTATCCAAAAACCCTTTTAAAGCGATGTTTTTTATAACATTTTCAAACTCTTAATACATCGCTGGGAATACAAAGTGCGGTAACCCCCTTTAAAAGGAACGCGCAAACTCACGGCAAAGCAGGTGCGGTGGGCCGAGTTCTTCTCTAAGTTCCGTTTTGTGTTAAAGCATGTGCCCAGCAAGCAGAATCAGTTGGCAGATGCGCTGTCTCGACTCCCCCAGTATCAGAGCAAGGTGGATCGTCCCACAGACTTGCTATTTACTCCTGAGCAGCGGGGGACTTTGCCTAGCCTGGCCGTTCTTACTCGCTCCCAAGCACAAGAGTCCCCTCCCTTGGAAAGGCTGCCGGACTCATTCAAAACTGCCTTGACTCAAGCCTACCAGGCAGAGGGAGCCACAAATAGCCTGCCTGACAAAACGACCCTGTGGGGGGAGTTCTGGTTTAAAGACAATATACGGTACGTTCCTGTTTCTCTTCGGTGGGAGATGATGGATCAGGGCCATGGTTCCAAGGTGGCTGGGCACTTTGGTTTTGTTAAAACCCTGCATCTTTTATGCAGACAGTTCTGGTGGCCAGGGATGAGAACAGACTTGGATTCTTTTATTCGCAGCTGCCCCACTTGCGCTTCAGCCAGATGGGTAGTGGGGAAGCCACCTGGGCTTTTGAAACCTTTGGAAACACCATCGGTTTCTTGGGAAGTTATTGCCATGGACTTTGTCACGGATCTTCCTCCCAGCCGGGGGAAGACGGTACTATGGGTGGTCACAGACCTTTTTTCTAAGCAGGTTCATTTGGTTCCTTGCACGGGACTTTCCACGGCTCAAAAACTCACTCGAATGTTTGTATCACATGTCTTAAAATATCACAGTTTTCCGCGCAAGGTAATTTCGGATCGGGGCCCACAATTAATAGCAAAGTTTTGGAAAGCTTTTCTTGAGTTGGTGGGGGTGGAACAAGGTTTGTCTAGTGCCTATCATCCCCAGACTGATGGTCAGACTGAACGTGTCAACTCTGTACTAGAATGTTATTTGCGTTGCTATGTAAACTACCATCAAGATGACTGGGTGGATCTCTTGCCTTTTGCTGAGTATGCTTATAATAATGCCTCCCATCAGTCCACTGGTTTTAGCCCGTTTCAGGTAGTGTATGGAAAGGTCTCTGAGTTAGTATTTGGATGGGAGACCACCAAGGAATACCAGGGTTGCTATGCAGAGAAAGACACTGGCAAACCACCTCTGTTAGTCTCTTGCCTTGAAAACCCCATAAGGGGTCGCCATAAGTCAGCTGCAATGTGATGGAACTTGACACACACATATATGCCCTGACCGGGATAGTCTGGGTTACCATGCTCTCATCAGATCTTGGAAGCTAAGCAGTGGTGGTTAGTATTTGGATGGGAGACCACCAAGGAATACCAGGGTTTGTTATGGGGAGGAAGTCAATGGCAAACCACCTCTGTTCGTTGCTTGCCTTGAAAACCCCATGGGTTATGCAGGGCAGAATTTTGAATATACCATACCCAGACAAGACCTGTCCTTGCTTTTCTGGCTCTATTGATTCATTAGCTCATGTCCTTTTGGAAAGCCACTTTTATGAGGAACTTCAATCACATTATATCTCTCCCCTTTTAACATATAAATCTAATGCCTCTGTGTCTGACATAATGCCTTTTTTTATTAAGTGACAGGGATCCCAAGGCTACATTGTCAGTGGCAAGATTTATCTCAGTCCTTATATCCCTCAAACATTAGATTTACGCTGCTCAAGATCAATGGATCAAGGAGCTTCTAAGGGATAAAGGAAAGGAAGGAAAGGAAAACCCCAAAGGATTGCCATAAGTCAGCTGTGACTTGGTGGCAATATATACATGTATGTATGTCAGGTGACAAAGAGAGGTCCCTCAAAACGCAGGTGAAATGTGGGGAAGCACAGGGGGAGAGCGAGGCGACTTCTGACAGTCGAAAACAAAGACCCGAAGTCATCAGAGGGGTGACAACAAGTGAAACAGCCACGCATAAAAGCCCAATGTTGCTATCCCTTTAGCCCTTCCTTTTTTTTTTTTTTTAAAGGATTGGCAAATAGAAGCAGCCCTTGCACAGGATCTCACCGGAGAAGCTCCTTCTCTTTAAGCTCCAGTTGTAGCATGAGGGAGTTGAGCTCCATGTAGAGGTTGTTCGCCCGCTCCAGCTTGCGCTCATAATGCTCCCGAATGTCCAAAGCATGCCTGAAGGGAATGAAGACACTGTCAGTCATCCAATGAAAGGAGGCCAGGAAAGAACTATGCACCACCTCTGAATTAATCTAAAACAATGCACGGCCCACCATTTCACTTTCCACGCAAGACCATCTTCTTTACCCTTACTGCAGCACAGCAGTTAACTGATTTCCTTTGTGGTCCGCATTTCTCATGGCGTCTCAAAGCGGATTACGCAACTAAAAACACCGGAGGCAGAACAGCGTAATACAATATAATCAACGATGCAATAAAACTGGATTGAAAAGCGGGAAAACAGTGAACTAAAAATGGTATACCAGCAATGCTGATTCTGTGAACCTAGGCAGTTCATGAGAGGGAGGGCATCTTGGCCATTTTCTGGGCACTGGGCGTGTGTGGGGGAGAGTTGTGAGTTTCCTGCATTGGGCAGGGGGTTGGACTAGATGACCCTGGTGGTCCCTTCCAACTCTATGATTCTATGACACAACTGTATAATATGTACAACAAACCATCAAACAAAAACGGATGACACAATAGAGAAACAGAAAAACAGTATAATGTATTCAACGAGCAAAGTAATGAAAACAATCTTTAATTTCACATTAACTGTGATAGTTATTTTTTTTTAAAAAAAAAGTCCCCTCCAGAACACTTCTGTTTACACATTCTTTGGAAAGATAAAAGTGTAGGGGTCTTCCTGACATGTGCTGGTTAAATCTCAGTTCAACTATGGACTGCAATGTAATCCTAAACAGAATTAAACCCTTCTATGCCCATTGACCTCAATGGGCTTAGATGGGTATAACTCTGTTTAGGATTGCACTGTTGGTCACTTTAGAGAAGATGCTGGCCCAGTTTGGATGAAACACGGCCCCAACGTGTGGTGGTGAGAGGCAGGGGGAGGGAGGGCATCTCTAACCACCCTGCCCACATGGCATTCCAGCGGCTTCTCTGACACCACCGGCCATCTGTGCAGAGGTATAATGTGTGAATTTGGAGAAATCCGATATGTGTAGGCTGCATAGGAATGATTTATTCCCAGAAGTGCAGACGTTTTCCCACATTTTCTCTGCAACCGTAAGATCCAGAACCTTAATTTTTTAAAAAATGCTGGTATCATCAGGATGCTGTCACAGTTGACACACAGAATACATGCAACTCTGTGTATAAGCAGTCATCCCTAACAATACAGAGGGAATCTTCTGAACTGCTCCACTTGAAGTTTTCATGTCCTCCTTACCTGAGCTCTTCTCGCCGCCGGTGGATCAGCTCCTCCTCCAAGCGGTGCAGACACGTCCCCTCCGACTTGATCTTTTCAAAATGCAGCTTCACCTCTTCCCGCCACTCAGCCTACGGACGATAACAGAGTGTCATATACTCTTTCCTGAACCTTCACAATAGTACCCCACCTGACAGTGCTTCGTCAGCAAAGGTGTACACAGAATTGGACGATGTCATGAGTGTAATGCGAGAGCCAAGGTGATAACAGGTCTGATCTGGATACAGATCCCCACTGTGCCATGATTGGGCCAATCACTCTTTCTCTAAGTCTAATGTACCTCACAGGGTCTGTCTTCAGCACCAAAATGGGGGAGAACCATGCATGATACCCAGAGCTCCTTGGAGGAAGGGTTAGATAAAAATATGATAGACAGACAGACAGACAGACAGACAGACAGACAGATAGATAGATAGATAGATAGGCTGTGGCTCAGTGGTAGAGCACCTGCTTGGCATGCAGAAGGTCCCAGGTTCAATCCCCGGCATCTCCAGTTAAAGGGACTAGGCGAGTAGGTGATGTGAAAGACCTCTGCCTGAGACCCTGGAGAGCTGCTGCCGGTCTGAGTAGATAATACTGACTTTGATGGACCAAGGGTCTGATTCAGTATAAGGCAGCTCCATGTGTTCATAGATAGATAGGGCTTTTCTATGCAGGTAACAGGGTTGCAAGGTTGACTCAGCCTTCCATCCTTCCGAGGTTGGTAAAATGAGTACCCAGCTTGCTGGGGGGAAAGGGAAGATGACTGGGGAAGGAACTGGCAAACCACCCCGTAAACATAGTCTGCCTAGCAAATGTCAGGATGTGACATCACCTCATGGGTCAGGAATGACCCGGTGCTTGCACAGGGGACCTTTATCTTTTTAATGTGAGAGCCAAAGTAATAACAGGTCTGATCTGGATACAGATCCACACTTGCATGATTGGGCCAACCACTCTTTCTCTACGTCTAATGTACCTCACAGGGTCTGTCTTCAGCACCAAAATGGGAAAGAACCATGCATGATACTCAGTGCTCCTTGAAGAAAGGGTTAGATAAAAATATGATAGATAGATAGATAGATAGATAGATAGATAGATAGATAGATAGATAGATAGATAGATTGTGGCTCAGTGGTAGAGCACCTGCTTGGCATGCAGAAGGTCTCAGATTCAATCCTTGGCATCTCCAGTTAAAGGGACTAGGCAAGCAGAGCTTGGACTGCAGTACTGCAGCTTACCACTCTGCACCACAGGGCTCTAGACAAGTAGATGATGTGGAAAAAACCTCTGCCTAAGACCCTGGAGAGCTGCTGTCGGTCTGAGTAGATAATACTGACTTTGATGGACCCAGGGATCTGATTCAGTATATGGCAACTCCATGTCTTCATGTGTTCATAGATAGATAGGGCTTTTCTATGCAGGTAACAGGGTTGCATGGTACAAAAGGATTCACCAAGTTACTTGGATAAATTATTAGGGACTGTGGTCTATGCTACTGTGTATAGTTTGCTGTAAGTAGGATCCTGCTATGTAATTTTGCATCATTTAATGTATCATGTTAATTCTTATGTTTTTGTCAGAATCAGACGTTTACCTGTAGCATCCCAAATGCAAACACACTCAGGCAGGTGATCCTGAAGCAGTATACTTTATTAGGAGCAAAAAGGTAAATATAAGAACTGACTGTATAGAAACAGAGGAAGGCTGCTAATGACCCCAATAGGGAGAGCATAAGCTTAAAAGCACTTTAGCCACAAGAGTAAAACAATGAGGTAAAACCGAGATAAGAGTAGACGCTTCCCATGAAGAGTAGACCAAACAACTAGGCAGCTGCGGGAAGCCGGACAGAGGGAAGTATACACAGTATTTACAGGCATGTGAACCAAGGTCTTTTGACATGGAGCCAGAGCCAGGCCTGAATCAGCAAAGGCTTGACAGAGTCATGTCAAGGGATCAGGCCTGAAACTGCAACGGCCTGACATTTTTGCTTCAGTTCCATTTTTAGATTTCTGGTTGGTTCCAGATTTCTACAATCCTAATCCTATTGTGTTGTTTATTGAATGTCCTGTCCTGTTGATTGTCTTGACTCACTCTGTGTTATTTGTCTCGAGACCGGGAGAAAGTTGGATTATAAATAATTTAGATAGATTGGATAGATTGGATAGATTGATAGATAGATAGATAGATAGATAGATAGATAGATAGATAGATAGATAGATAGACAGACAGACAGACAGACAGACAGGCAGGCAGGCAGGCAGGCAGGCAGGCAGGCAGGCAGACAGACAGACAGACAACCCTCCAAATCAGGAACAATCTAGCATTCAACATTTGTCCCTTCCATATAGCACAGGATCTCTTTCCAGCAAATACCAGGAGAATCCTGTAGCCAACAGAACCAGAGAGACAAAATGGGAATTGCAGAAATCATAGGCTACAAGCATGCAGAGCATTTTGGCTGCATTGAGACATCACAGCAAATTCCAATTAACCTGAGATTTGAGCAAGAACATGGAGTATCTCAGAGCACAGTTAAGGATTTCTCGGCGGCAACCACACACCACCAAAACTTGTATTCTTGTTGGGCTATGGCAATCATTGGCAACTGGCTTGTCTTGTCTGCACAAAAAATCAAGAGATTGATGAAATGGACTAAAGCAGATGGCAAAGGTCAAGCCCTCTCTGGTCTAGTCAATTTCACTCTGCAGAGAAATGGTAACTGACTGACAGGGCATTACTTAGAGGGCACATTAATGGTTTTTGTTTTCTTTTTAAAGGCTTTGCATGGACTCACATGCCCACTTTTTGGACCAGGAATGAATTTTCTTCCAGGCCAGGTTAGCCAGGGATCCTAGAGGTTTTTTGCCTTCTTCTGAGCCTAGAGCAGGGGTCACTGGGGAAATGGGGGTGGGGACGTAGTTGTGAATTTTCTGACTTGTGAAAGGGATTGGACTAGATGGCCCTTGAGGTCCCTTCCAGCTCTGAGTTTCTATATAGATATGTTAATAAGTGCCTGCCTGTTTATGCACTTAAAAAACAATTAATTTAAAAATCAAGAGCTCTAAAATAAAAACTGCTGTAGATATGAGAAGTAAGTGTGTGTGTGTGTGTGTGAAATGCCATCAAGTCACTTCCGACTCATGGCGACCCTATGAATCAATGTCCTCCAAAATGTCCTATCTTTGACAGCCTTGCTCAGGTCTTGCAAATCGAGGGCCGTGGCTTCCTTTACAGAGTTCATCCATCTCTTGTTGGGTCTTCCTCTTTTCCTGCTGCCCTCAACATTTCCTAGCATGACCGTCTTTCCTAGTGACTCTTGCCTTCTCATAATGTGACCAAAGTACAACAGCCTCAGTTTAGTCATTTTAGCTTCTAGGGTCAGTTCAGGCTTGAAGAAAATAAGTAGCCATCAGTATTATACAATAGAAGTAAGTAGCCATCAGTATTATACAATAGGTGCCTGTGGAAATCACACCAAAACATGCCACAGTCTATATCAGCATTGCTGGTTGTGCTTCAGTGACTAATTTTGTTGTTTCTGAGTATAGCTCCAAGTGTGATGAAAACATGCAAACTCAGTTTGACTGGAGATTATGGCAGAACACACACACACACACACAAATTCATACTATGGGCCATGACAGTTCTACAATACCACTCTCTGGGTGTTTTTCACACACAAGGCTTAAATTGCTATTCATGTGAGTGATTAGTCACAGTCCATGCAGAAGAGAGGCATTTGTTATGCCAATGACCATTCGGGCCAAGGTTGGTTTCACATTCCCATTGCAAATTTGATGGAAGCAAGATCCCTATGAGGAGATGCCTTATTGCTTCTAGCATCTATGCACAGTCCTAAGATTGTAAAGCCCAAATTCTGCCTCCAATCCAGGCCAGCTCCTGACAGTTAAAGCTAATGCCATCTGAATCCTGCATGCTCCAGTACGAGAACTGAACTCTGTTTTGGAAGATGTTAAATAACTGAGGTGCCAGCTGTAGTTGGGTGTAATTGAGTGGGTGAACTGATTAGGGTATTTTTGGGAAGGTCCAAGATGCAGCGTTTGGTGAACACATGAATTTCATGAGACTGGATAAACCTCTAATATATAAATACATTTTAATTGGTGGGGCTGAGAGTATATTTCCTTATTTTTTGAAGCTATTTTGATTCTCATTTGCTACTGTAGCAAAGAACGGTAGCTTTTCTTTATCAAGTTGAAAGTTCTCTTCTACTTCCTTCACTATTCCCCAAAAGGCAACTATTTTGACATTCTTGTGATATTCAAATTTGTTTAATCAGCTCGTCAATCCATCAAGTAGAAGGCAGAGGATTAATCAGCTACAGCATTTCATCACTGAATAGCCCTAGAGTTCAGTTAGATGGTCTTGTGCCTTGACTTGCTGAAGCCTTAATTGTAAACATAAGAGTTCCTGAGCATTTCTTTTTGGTAGGGTGCATAACTTACTAAATAGATTAAGGCCTAGTTCACACAATTGGGAAAACGAAATGGTTAGAATATATCTCTTCAGATTGCAAGGAGTGGATTTGAACTTTGAAAGTTCCTTCATGTAAAAAAACAAGCACCATGCCAGCAGAAAACTAACATCCAGGGTCTAGCCTCTGTTTCTGCTTGCATGTGCTGGTTTTCTACTTGCAGGGAGTTTGTAAAACAGTGGCGCATCCCAACAATATGGTCTTCCACTTGCATTTCTAGTGGTACAGTGTGTTTGATCACATTAGTACTGCACTGGTATTCTCCTGTAAGTCTGAACCAGGATTTAAAAATGGAAGAGAGAGGGAGACAGAAGCCCTGTTTTAGGCTGTTATGAGAACACTAATTTTATTAATCATGAAGGGTAGAAGAGGATATTGTAACCTTACAGAGGTTTCACAATGCAACTGTTTGCGTGTTTGGCCAGGATCTGAGAGACCCAAGTTCTAATCTCTACTTGCCATGCATCTCACTGGGTGAACTTGGGCTGGTCACTCTCTCTCAGCCTAACATGCCTCACAAGGTTGTTGTTGTAAGGAAGGGAGAATGGAGTACACTACCATGAGCTCCCTAGAGAAAAGAAGAAGAAGAAGAGTTGGTTTTTATGTGCTGACTTTCTCTACTACTTAAGGAAGAATCAAATCAGCTTACAATCACCTTCCCTTCCCCTCCCCACAACAGACACCTTGTGAGGTAGGTGAGGCTGAGAGAGCTCTAAGAGAGCTGTGACTAGCCCAAGGTCACCCAGCTGGCTTCGTGTGTGAAGTGGGGGAAAAAATCCAGTTCACCAGATTAGCCTCCACCGCTCATTTGGAGGAGTTGGGAATCAAACCCGGTCCTCCAGATCAGAGTCCACCACTCCTAACCACCACTCTTAACCACTACACCTTGCTGGCTAGGATAAAAGTGCTTCATAGACAGATAGTTATAGATACAAACAGACGGATATTGTGGAGCTGGGGGAAGCTGTTACCCCAAGTAAGCCCACCTGGGATTTGAAGTAGGTCTCTTGCGGTGTGGACAGCACATCTGCAGATGCAATGTCAAGGTGCAGTAGGATCTGTCGGAAGGATGGACGGTTCCGGGGTTTGCTATTCCTGATGAAGGAAGAAAAACGGTGTTATGGATTAAGAAGAGGGTAAATTAGGCTTCCACATAAGTTCCCACGGAGTGCTCAGTTTTATGTGATGGCATCCAGAAAGTGTGGGAGACTAGTTTCTTTTTTTAAAATGTGCATCTAAAAATATTCTTCATAACAAGATGTACTCAGGAGATCTTTATGATTCCCCCCTCCCATTTTTTTCATATGGAGTGTCAGGACAATTAAAATGCAAGGATGTGAGGATGCACAATTCCAATAGGGTTGTAATGTGTGGGAAGGGGGGGATTAAGCCTTTCCCCCATGCTATTTTCCTGAACTATATTTGTCCTGGAGGCCTGGTATTTGAGCCAATGGGATGGACCCATATGGTTCCTCAGCAGGGCAAATAGCAGCTTCCTGGAAGTAATAGTGGATATGGAAAAAAGGGTGCTTGGGAGAAGACAACTTTCCCCCCTTCTCATGCCAATCTATATTAGGACCAAGGGCGCACAATAAATGTATTTTTCTTTAAATGCTGGGAGCTCTGAATATGGAATTCTTGGCATCTGGTTGGCTTTGGTCCTAAGAATTCTTTCCCATCTCCGAATTCAATGATCAATCAGAACCTGAACATCAGCTAAATCCCTCCAATGTGGGATGGTCAAATCCCTAGGAAACATTATAGGGCACAACTACAGCCTACTCAGTTTCCCTCTAATTTTGGCATTTCCTGATGCCCCCAAGGAAGTGGAAGTGGGAGAGAGACAGAGGAATAAAACTATGATCTTACACCAAGTAAAGAAAACTCTTCTTGATCCTAATTGTTCACAAATGAAGTCCGAACTATAGTGTCCAGATCATGCAAAGTGCTGGTATCGCTTTACTCTGCTCTGGTTAGACCTCATCTAGAGTACTGTGTTCAGTTTTGGGCACCACAATTTAAGAAAGATGTAGACAAGCTGGAACGTGTCCAGAGGAGGGCAACGAAGATGGTGAGGGGTCTGGAGACCAAGTCCTATGAGGAAAGGTTGAAGGAGCTGGGTATGTTTAGCCTGAAGAGGAGAAGACTGAGAGGGGATATTATAACCATCTTCAAGTACTTGAAGGGCTGTCACATAGAGGAGGGTGCCGAGTTGTTTTCTGTTGCCCCAGAAGGTCGGACCAGAAACAATGGGTTGAAATTAAATCAAAAGAGTTTCCGTCTTGACATTAGGAAAAAATTTCTAACTGTTAGAGCGGTTCCTCAGTGGAACAGACTTCCTCAGGAGGTGGTAAGCTCTCCTTCCCTGGAGGTTTTAAAGAAAAGGTTAGATGGCCATCAGTCAGCAATGCTGATTCTATAACCTTAAGCAGATGATGAGAGGGAACACATCTTGGTCATCTTCTGGGCATGTAGTGGGGGTCACTGGGGATGTGGGGGGAGGTAGTTGTAAATTTCCTGCATTGTGCAGGGGGTTGGACTAGATGACCCTGGTGGTCCCTTCCAACTCTATGAGTCTATGATTCTATGATTTTGCAAAGAGGCCTCTCAGGAACATGTAGATGATGTGATGTCATTGCATTAGCATTACGCCCCCCCCCTCTTGTGACAGCGAAAGGCGCAGATCTGGAGTTGGGAAAATGCTAATGGAACGATATCACATGTCTCATCATGTTTATCACAGCAATATAGTTCAGCAACCGTGCTTCTCCCTATTAGGGAAAGTCGGGGCCTGAAAACCTAATATTCACACCTTGACAGTGCAATCCGATACTGGTTTTGAGCAGCACTATGAGACATGGAAACCATTTTACTCATGGTTAATAAACAGAAAGTGAAGAATGAGATTATAGTTAGTGGTACTACAATGCAACTTTGATTTTACCTTTAGATAATCATTAGGTTTGTCAATATACTAACTAGACACAGATAGTGATTATTTTCTGTATATGTTATTTATATAACTTACCCAACACCGAACAACAAAGTAATGTTATTTGCCTGATTTGCTTTAGAACTTTTTTCTTCAATTTTTTTACATGTTAGATGTGTATATTTTTTCCTTTCCCCCTTTACCTTCTGTACCCCAGTTATATTTTATATAATAAATTAAAAAAAAACCAGTGTAATCCTATGCAAAGAGGCCACATTGTTCTTAGTCTACTGAAGTCAGTGGGCTTAGAAGGATATAAATCTCTGCTTCGGACTGCAATGCAGGGCTGATAAATGAGTCTGTGTGGCAGGGTCTCCACTGGGGGGGGTGTGTCTGTGTGGGGTGGAGATAGGAATGTTTGCCAATGTTTACCCTGCACACCCTCTCAGTTCAGGATTCCAGGTTTATTTTAACAGCTGCGTCAGCCAAAGGCCAAGGTAGAGAACTAAAGCGCTCAATACATTATGCAGAACAAAATAACGAGCATACCAAGTTGGAAGAAGGCTCTTTCGGCCGTACTTCTTCCAGCCAAGGGAAGGAGGCGTGGTGTTGAATGACCCACGGGGTAAGTACACACACACATGCAAATAACATTGTCAGAAATTGTCTCATTTTATCTTTTAAGGACAGTCTGTTTCACTTCCATTGGACAATGTAATGCTACAATTCACTGCAGTTAATACAAAAGAGGGTTCTTGTCATACAAGAAACACACACAATGTATGTTGTGTGTGTTGGGGGGAGAGAGTGAGAGACAGAATATTATGGGGATGTTATAACCAGGGGCAGACTGGAATTAAGGCTACTGGGAAAAGATCTAGTGGGCTGTTGGCCTGGGGGGGGCACACCCCGGCCCCAAGTGAGGAGTGGCTAGGGTTGCCAGGTCCTTCTTCGCCACCGGCAGGAGGTTTTTTGGGAGGAGCCTGAGGAGGGTGGGTTTGGGGAGGGGAGGGACTTCAATGCCATGGAGTCCAATGGCCAAAGCGGCCATTTTCTCCAGGGGAACTGATCTCTATCGGCTGGAGATCAGTTGTAATAGCAGGAGACTTCCAGCTAATACCTGGATGTTGAAGGAAAATAACAAGCACTGATGGCTACTGGAAACATCAATAAGACTTTTTATAATTCAGTCATAAAAATCAAACCTTATACAGTGAAACAGAAGCAAACAAAGTCCCGTGGTGAAAATAATTTTCGCCAGGTGAGGTCTCCCGGTTGCCAAGTTCCAGGTGAAGGCTGGAGATCCGTTCACTGGGGCGGCACTAGCGGCATGCCAAGCCACAAATGAAACAGGTACCGCAGGCAAAGGTAGTTGTAGATTGATATTGGCTGTATGTAGCCGAAGAATTTTGAGCCAAAACTTGATTTTAAAGTAAATTGTAACAAAAATTGGGGCTAAATTGCCCTTTACTTTGAGGAGAATTTCCTTAGAATATTTTAAGCCCGAAATAGGATTCCGGTATTTTCCTATTTCGCTGATGCTTTGTCCATCGGGCTTAAGGTGGCTTGAGCTAGTATATTTGACTCAAATGCCAGTGAATAATATCACATCTGTCATGAGGAAGGCTTGTAGCATTCTTCATGACAGATGTGATATTATTCACTGGCATTTGAGTCAAATATACTAGCTCAAGCCACCTTAAGCCCGATGGACAAAGCATCAGCGAAATAGGAAAATACCGGAATCCTATTTCGGGCTTAAAATATTCTAAGGAAATTCTCCTCAAAGTAAAGGGCAATTTAGCCCCAATTTTTGTTACAATTTACTTTAAAATCAAGTTTTGGCTCAAAATTCTTCGGCTACATACAGCCAATATCGATCTACAACTACCTTTGCCTGCGGTACCTGTTTCATTTGCGGCTTGGCATGCCGCTAGTGCCGCCCCAGTGAACGGATCTCCAGCCTTCACCTGGAACTTGGCAACCGGGAGACCTTACCTGGCGAAAATTATTTTCACCACGGGACTTTGTTTGCTTCTGTTTCACTGTATAAGGTTTGATTTTTATGACTGAATTATAAAAAGTCTTATTGATGTTTCCAGTAGCCATCAGTGCTTGTTATTTTCCTTCAACTCTGTTATTATAGCACGAGGGACGATTTTTGAATTGTAATACCTGGATGTTGGCAACCCTAGGAGTGGCTTTCGCCCCTACAAGGCAGGGTACAGTCGCCCCTGCAAGCTAGCAGCCTCATTCCCCCATGTGTCCCATAAAATTGGATGCAACTCATTGAATGGCGCACAGAGTAAATACTGGCAAATGGCACCCCATGACACACGAACATCACCACACGAAAGCCTCTTGCAGTGGTCTTCAAGGGAGTGGGATTATCTTTTAATCAGTCCCACGGCACTTACAGTGTGATACTAAGCAGAGTTACACCCTTCTAAACTCATGGTCTTAGAAAGGTGTAACTCTGCTCAGGACTGCGCTGTTTAAATCTCGCGCCAAGATCATACCAGCTCGGGAGTCCCACTGCAGGCACAAGAGGGGTCTTCTGACTACAGACTCACCAGCACTGTCTTAGCAGGATCTTGAAACCGTCAGGGCAGCTGGTTGGCACCGGCAGGTGAAGGCTGTTACTGCCTACGCCCCAGATTATGGCTGAGGAATCCACATCCTTGTAAGGGATCTCTCCCGTCAGCAGCTCCCAGAGAACAACTCCAAAGGACCTACAAGCGAGGAGCGCAACGTTGTTAGTGGGGTGGGGCACAACTGGCACGAAAAACTACCTCTGTCCTGCCTCTGCTCCTTTCCACACTCCTCTCCAGTCCTTTCCCATCCTTTCCATGGGAGGGAATTCAGTGAGCCGTGTTTAGATGGTTCAGCCGGTTTTGCAGAGGTAGTAAAAAAAAAAAAAAATCACCTCTCTAATCATAAGGAAAATGTGACTTCCAGGATTGCAAAACTGGCACTAGATACACAGAAACGGACTCTGGGGATCTGTGACTGGATACTTGGATATATTGATTCAGCTACAAAGGCTGTTGATGCATGGCTGTTTTCTTGCAATCACCCCGCCGACTACTCTGGGGCTTTGCTTTGATCATGCTTGCATTTCCCGACTGCCAGAGTTTGCCTCGTTCTCCTCAAGCATTTCCATGCATTTTGCCTGCTTTTTCTGGATTTGAGTTTAGCCAGCATCCAGAAAACACACGGAAATGAGAGAGAGTGAGGCGACCTCTGAAACGCAAGCATAATCAAAGCAAAGCCCCAGAGTAGTCGGTTGGGTGACAATGAGGAAACAGCCATGCACAAATGGCCAAAATGTTATTTGAGTGGGATAGGTTGGGGCTGCAGTGCTGGGGATCAGAGGTTTTCTCCCCACACTGTTACTGGGATGGGAAATCTCCCCCCAAGCTGCTGTTAAGTCTGCTAGGAAAACAAAAAGGGCAGACAGAGCTGCCAAGAGACACCGTTGGCCCTAGTATCAATTCCCTCTGGCTTTCTTCACATCCCATTAGGACCCAGCATGGTGTAGTGGTTAAGAGCGGCGGACTCTAATCTGGATAACCAGGTTTGTTTCCCCACTCCTACACGTGAAACCAGCTGGGTGACCTTGGGCCAGACACAGTTCTCTCTGAACTCTCTCAGCCCCATCTACCTCACAAGGTGTCTGTTGTGGTGGGAGGGGGGAAGGCCATTATAAGCCACTTCGAGACTCCTCATAGTAGTGAAAAGTGGGGTGTAAAAACTAACTGTTCTTCTCTTAGGCCATTTATGCAGGCTCAGTTCTGAAGCTTGCTCAAAGCTCTTTTTTAAAATGCGACCTTTAAAATGACTATTCACGGTCTCAACGCAAAAGGAGAAATTCCACCCCCCCACACACTTGCCTGCTCCTTTGTTCCTTCCATTAGCCAACCGCCGTTTGCATACCTAACGTGCGGCTGTCGTTTTGCATGGTTCCTTGAGGGGATTCTTTGCGGTGGGGGCGGAGCAAACACTAAAGGTCACGTTAAAGGGGGTCTTAAGTAATGCAAAGCAGGTACGCGCCGGCTTCGCAGTCACTTCCTGAATGATGGTTCACCGTGAAAAACTCAAAAAAATATGCGGGGCACTTCAGCGTGGAACGCACTGCTAATTACCAAGCATAAATGGCCTTAGATTCAGGAAAAAACTCAATACAATTGATCAGAACAGGTAGGCTGCCTTGCTTAGCTCTCTGGGTCCCCTGAGCAACCTGGGCTCCAGAATTTTGTTCCTAGCCTTGAAAATACATTCTTTTATTATGCCTGTCTTCTCTCTCTCTCTCTCTTGGGAAGCAGAGAAATAGTGTGCCAGGGCTGAGTAGAGTTAATCCCACCTATCCAAGCTTCATGCCCTCAATCCGTATTGTGGTCACTCCCCCTTTACCCCACCCCTGCAGCTTCTTCACGCACTAAACTACACATTTGGGAAATTGATCCCAGATCCCCAGTCTTGAAAGCAAACTTTACTGTAACAAATGCAAATTGTCAGAATGTGTATATGAATTAATATTGCTTTGTGATGAAATGGGTTGGATCCTAGGGAAATATTCAATGAATGAAGGGAGGCAGTTTTCAGCAATTTCCCCCTCCCACTACAATTTTTTGATTTCCCCCTCATGCAGTTCCCCGGGGTCTCTGCCCCCCAGGAGCAGTATTGGGTGAAATTTTGGACATCAGTGGGAGGGAGGAGAAAGCACTCCACAGATGGAAATTCCTTCATTCAGCAGAGATCTACTGCAGGATCTAAGCCAAGGTGATCTGTTTGTTCTGTTTTTTTTTTTTTTTAAACCTCGGGTTTACACTGATCAGATTTTTTATTTTAGCAATGATTTTGTTTCGTCTCACCCAAATTGGTTAAACAATGACACTCTTGAGTTGACTATTCCTTTCTGCTCCGCAGTTTTCTCAGTTTGATCGGGAGAGGTAAAGTCACCAAGTGGTGACATGTCCCTGTTATTTTCACGTGGCAAATCTTTCCCCCAGGGCCTGCTAAAAGTGACAAGACGTGGTATTTTTTTACCAAAGCGGGGAGAATTTTCATTTTCTAAGGATAGCAGCAGCAGCTGCTCTTGTTAATCAATTGTCTATAATTTGCTAGGCACTTGACCAAATTAAAACAAGAGTACAGTCTCTGCCCACAGGGATACAATCTAAATAAAACAGACATGAGGAGGAGGAAGAGAGAAGAACATGTTGTCAACTGCTGAGCTACTTAAAATAAGAGTAAGAGAATAAGAACATTATGATGGCACACACACAGAGAGAGAGAGAGAGAGAATACACGGGCTACAGCGGTGCACTAGGTTTGCCATCTGGAGGGGAAAAAAAGTTCTGGCTCTTTAAGAAGAGAAGATTAATGTGAGGAAATGGGCAGCTGAATCTTTTCATGACATGGAGGTAAATAACACCCCATTAAACCTCTATTAAAAGGGCAGAACATTTCTTTTCTCCAGGCAGTTGGCAACCTCATACACAGTCAGTGTGCGCAGATGGGGGAATGAGATTACATTCCCATACTTGCTAACCCTTCTGTCTCCCTCTACACATGTTCAGCATAGCATTCCAGATAGCCTGCATATATACAAAATGTACACGCGCAGACTCTTGACTTCACCACTGGGAATCCTGTTCCCAATGTCAAACCGCCAGGAGGGAGAAAAATGTCCTGCCCCTTTAATAGAGGCTCGATGGAATTAAGGGTGGGAGCTGTGGCTCAATGGAAGAACCTCTATATGCAGAAGGTCCCAGTTTCAGTGGTGGGCATCTCCAGTTAAAAGGACTATGTAGTAGGTGATGTGAAAGACCTCTGCCTGTAGCCCTGGAGAGCTGCTTAGGATATACTGACCTTTATGGCCAATGGTCTGATTCAGAAGAAGAAGAGTTGGTTTTTATATGCCGACTTTCTCTACCACTTAAGGAAGAATCAAACCGGTTTACAATCACCTTTCCTTCCCCTCCCCACAACAGACACCATGTGAGGTAGGCGAGGCTAAGAGATTGTGACTTGCCTAAGGTCACCCAGCTGACTTCATGGGTAGGAGTAGGGAAACAAATTAAGTTCACCAGATTAGCATCTGCTGCTCATGTGGAAGAGTGGGGAATCAAACCCGGTTTTTTAGATCAGACTCCACCACTCTTAACCACTACACCACGCTGGCTCTTCAGTAAAAAGCAGCTTAATATATGTGTGTGAATGTTATTTACCAGGTGATTTTATTTACCCTTTATGCCATGAAAAGCTTTGACTGCCCATGTCCAAGCCTCTATTAAAGGGACAGGGCATTATATCCCCTCCAGGCCGTGGGTAACACTAGGGCTCAAGCAGAGACTCTATCTGTGCAGGCACTTTCAAAAATACAGAATATGCACATTGAATCTGAGCTGCCATAACCTGAACAACCTGAAAGAGAGAGATGAGTCTTAAGAAGCTTCTGAAAAGTGGTAGCGCAACAAATCCCAGGTAAGAAAGAATTCCAAGCTCATAGGAACTTCAAGGGAGAGCGAGAGAAAGCAGGGGGTTTAAAGGATAGATTAGCATTAGCGGAATGGAGAATATGAAAATACAGAGAAAGCAATAAATGGAGATAAAATGGAACAAGATTACAGAGAAGATGAGAAGCAGGGAAAAAGTGTAAGCTTAACGCGGAGAGATAAGGAGGGCCCATGAGGAAGAAAGAGAGGAAGGGAGAGAAGGAGAAGCGAATTGATCGTAACGGCCGGGCTGTTTCCCTTGCGGTCACTCCGATGACTGCTTCAGGGCTGCCTTTTGATTATGCACGCCTTTCCTGACAGCTAGAGGTTGCCTCACGTTTCTGCGCATTTTGCCCGTGTTTTCCAGATGCTGTTTTAGCCAGGATCCGGAAAATGCAGGCAAAACGTGCGGAAACATGCAAGGAGCGGGAGGCTACCTCTGACGGTCAGGAAAGGCGTGCATAATCAAAAGGAAGCCCGAAGCAGCTGGCAAAGGTGACCACAGGGAAACAGCCCAGCAGAAATGGCCAACATCCAACAAAATAAACCAGATGCGTTCAAGTGAGAATCAAATGGAGCAAGATGAAAAACAGGAAAACAAACTACCGCAGTGATCAACTAGCAGTATAACAGTCTTAGGCCCAGATGGACTAACTGCTCTGAATGAGGCCCACCTGATTCCATCCTTTTCTGGTCTTAGGAGAGAATGGGAAATTTTTTCTTCAAGTTAGCACCCGGGTTGTGAGATGAAATTTTTATCTTCTTCCATTACTGGAAGTGCTTCGTTTAATTCCCCCCACACCCTGATTTTACTGAATTTCATTTTGAGTGTTCAATTTGGATTTTACTCAGTCCTACTTTTAAAATTTAATTATTATTTTTTTAAAACATCACAACGAGGTGGGGACCAAATATCTTTGATTCCACCATGTGGAGTCCTCAAATATGTGTGGGGCAACTATTCACCGCAGGCCTCAGTCTAAGTGATCCCTGAAACTCATGTATAGTTGCCAACTCCAGGCTCAGAGATTCCTGGAGATTGGGAGTAGAGCCTGGGGAGGGAACTCAGCAGGGTCCTAATGACATCGAGTCGACCCTCTGAAGCCGCCATTTTCTCCAGGGAAACGAATGTCTGTAATCTGAAGATTGGTCTTAACTCCAGGAGATCGCCAGGCCCTGCCTGGAGGTTGGCAACCTTACTTCAGGCCCTTCTTTCTTTCTGCATCTTTCAAGTCAACCTGTCCTTACCAAATGTCCACTTTCTCAGAGACGGGTTCATTGCGGATGACTTCTGGTGCCATCCAGGCCACGGTGCCGGCAAAAGACATCTTGGTGCTCTTGTCACTTAGCTCTTTGGAGGTGCCAAAGTCGGAGATCTTCACCACATCGTCGTATGTGATCAGCATGCTAGACGAGAGGTGAGCAGAGAAGAAGCATGACGGACATGACCCTATCTCGCCAGGGTAGGAGAAGTAATCAGAAGGGGATGTAATGCCTTCATGAGTCAGCAGGGGGAGCAGCTCGTAAAACGTGGCGGAAGCGACTTCATACTTGTTTACTGCATTTTTAGGTACAAGCATACCTCATTTTATTGCACCTTGCTTCATAGCGCTTTGCAGATATTGTATCTTCTTACAAATTGAAGGTTTGTGGCAACCCTGCATTAAGCAAGTCTATCGGCGCCATTTTTCCAAGAGCATGTGCCGACTTTGGGTCTCTGCGTCACATTTTTAGCAATAAAATACTTTAATTAAGGTATGTACATAGGGTTTTTTTTGCACACTTAACAGACTACGGTATAGTGTAAACATAACTTTTATATGCAGCGGGAAACTCAAAATTTTGTGTGCCTCACTTTATTGTGACATTCGCTTTATTGAGAATCGAACCCGTAATATCTCCAAGGTATGCCTGTATTTATTTTCAAATAATGACTTCCTGGGGTGGGGGTTGCCTTTGGAAAATGGCACAAGGGAAAAGGCCAAGGTCTAGGATTGCCAGTTCTTTTGCTATGGTGGGAGATCTCCTGCTGGCAACCCCTGCTGCCTGCCTCTGCCTCCGCTCTGATAGCCGGCATGAGAAAATAAATGGGCATGACAGAGTTATGTCACTCCCTGGGAAAACCTGGTTCCACTCAAGCAATTGTCATGGTTTTACCATAGAGTTTCTGCCCATTCCTAGAGTGGTGTGACATCAGTTCCGGGCTTCCCCCCGAAATGATGCAACACTGTTGCACTGACGATATCCCTCTTGTCCCTACACACCCCAAACCCCTGCCTGTTATCAGTTGCTGGCAGGCAAGTGTATGGAAACCTCTCCTCCTCCCATGCCTTGATCTCAAGGTGAATTGGACTTCTTCAGTGCTTTAAAAATGACTTTCCTGTAGCAGCTGCGTGGCTGTGGGGAAAGTGATTCAGGCCTGGGGAAAGGAGACCAGACTCATTTTAAAATGTCATGCCTAGTTTGGTTCTAAGTTTAAGTGGTTTGAGCATAACTTTGTAAGTGAATTTGCCTACATTCATCCCTCGCCTCCCAATTTTCTGCTGACTTCCCATTGCCTGTTTTACAGTGTAAATTCTCTGGGGGTAGGTGCCTAATTGTTTGTTTAACAAATTCCGGAAAGTGACATGTACATTGATGGCATGGTATAAATCACAATTTACAATATTCAATCTGTGCCATTGGAGGGTACTCTAAAATTGCACCTATGAAACAAGGAGGGCGGGAATCAGAACTATGATACGGATTGTTAAATGCACTACATAATGCAGGTCACAAAATGTGAGACCCCAGCCCCAAAGTCATTACCTGCATATTGTTAAGTTCTTAACGGTTCCCAAATACAGAATTTTATTCTCCTGGGCAAGATTAAATGCTTTGCCATTAGGGGAACTAACAGGTAGACTTCAAGGAATCCCCTTTTCAAGTCGACTCTGCGATTGTAACTCAGGGGACCTGGACACCATCTGGCACTTTCTCATTGACTGCAAGAAATATAACATGGCCCGTGAGAAATTGATCTATTGATATATTCAAAAATGGAGCCCTGTTACTAAGCAAGAGCTTGTAGTTAAGCTACTAGCAGATATTGATCCAAATGTGTCCTTGGTGGTTGCAAAAATTTTGTCTATTGCATTTAACATTATGATCTTTTAAAATTTTGATCTGTATCGTTATTTATTTAAAATGAGAAAACTGAAAAACAAAGTTATATCTGATCTTAGATATTTTGTTTGTTTTATATGTATTTTATTTTCCTCTTTGCTTGTGGCCTGTTGGTCTTTGAGAAGTAAATAAATGGATGGAAAATGTGAGATTTCTCAGCACAGAAGAAGGATTATCTTGCTGGAGAATTTGAAATTTAGGGAGGGGAAAGAACAGTGATGTTGGGTGGGAAATTTTCCAATGCTATATTTTCCCATGGAAGACTTTCCACCCCACATATGCAATGTAGTCTGCTTAATTATAGTTGTCAGGGTTGTTGTGCTGAAAATCAATCATGTTAGATGGACTAAATGTGGGATATGAAACATAGACAAACCCCAGCGGCTGTATGTGGTCCAGGCTTGTACATGGTGCATTTGGCTTATTTACTAACATGAATCAGTTTTTGCTAACATTATTTAAATTATTCATTTAAAGTGTAATTGGAAAATTTTCCAGATTTTTTGATGAAAGTTTTCTTGAAAAACCCACATTACTAAAAACGAGTACATATTGGTCTTTTATGCATGGCTGTTTCACTCACCGTCACCCCTCTGACGACTTCGGGTCTTTGTTTGGATTATGCACGCCGTTTCCGACCATCAGAGGTGGCCTCACTCTCCCCCTGCGTTTCCACACATTTTACCCACCTTTTGAGAGACCTGTTCTATCTTAAATTTGAAAACATGTGGGAAACGCAGGGAAATGCAGGGGGAGAGCGAGGTAACCTGTGATGGTCAGAAACGGCAAGCATAATTCAAACAAAGACCCGAAGTCGTTGGAGGGGTGACGGCAAGTGAAACAGCCATGCATAAAAGACCATTGACAGAATTGTGACATTTTGAGGGCCCATGTCCTATGGGAACTTAACCGAGATGGGATTTTTTTCTTGGGGGAGGGGGGTAACCCGGACCTATCCTAATCCTATGTTGGGTTTCTGCCCCCAGTTATCCTTACCTAATAACCCCACATTCCTCCCTATCTCTTCCCCCAACAAGTCCAGTTTCATTCCTTACTTGGGGGACTTCAGATCACGATGGATGATCTTATGCAGGTGCAGATAATTCATTCCTCCAGCAATGCCCATGGACCAGTCGACCAAGAGTGACGGAGTGACCTTCCGCCCGGCACGCAGCACCTCGTACAACTGGCCCTGGGCGCAAAATTCCATGATGATGCAATAACAAGGAGCCTGTGTGCACACACCCCTGAGATGAGAAAAAACGCATAAGACACATTAGATGCCCACTGGAACACCATGCAAATAAAGCAGGTATGCTCAGATCATCTTCACTTGGATGGCCCAGGCTAGCCTGATCTGGTAAACTAAGCAGGGGTGGCCCTAGTTAATACTTGGATGGGAGACCACCAAAAAAGTCCAGGGTTGTTATGCAGAGGCAGGCAATGACAAACCACCTGTATTACTCTCTTGCCTTGAAAACCCTAAAGGGGCCCCATAAGTCTGCTATGACTTGTCAGCACTTTCTACCACCACTAAGCTCAAATCTGGAGTATTGGCATTAAAAATTAGCAGTAGACATAGAAACACCATGGCTTGAGCTAACATGTTCTTAAAACATTATCACAGGAGGTGTGTGCAGTGTTTAGTCTTTGAAAAGAGAGGAGCTGAGAGAATTTATAGGAAGGGATTATGGGCCCTGGGGTCGAGCGTCTGCTAGGCATGCAGAAGGTCCCAAGTTTAGTCCCAGTTAAAAGGATCATATAGTGGGTGATCTGACATACCTCTGCCTGAGACCCTGGAGAGCTGCTGCCAGTCAGAGTAGAAAATACTGACCTTGAGAGACCAAGGGTCTGAATCAGTATAAGGCAGCTTCATGCCACTACATGGGACTCTGGCCACGTGCTAGGGAACGAAGCCCTGAAAAACAGGATACTGTTGCTGTGAAACAAAATGCTCTTGCTCAGTGGTGAGGGAAAGGCACTTTGTACATGCTTCGATACATATTTATTATACAGGTAGAATATCCCTTATCCAGACATCCCATATCCGGACTGATCCGAAAACCGGACCCTTCGAGCCAGCATGCAGGCAGATCCGTGCTGCCTGCTTTCAATGTTTCCTCTCACCTTAAAAAAAAAAAAATACAGTGCACCCTGCATCGTAGGTAGAGACTGAAAGCCTGCCATTGTTACTTTGTTTGTTGTTGCTCTTGTTTAACAGCTGATACAGGTATTCTAGTGAGATAGTTACACCTTTGCTTTCTGATGGGTCAGTGTACACAAAATTGTTAAACATATTGTTTAAAATTACATTCAGGCTAGGGTATATAAAACATAAATGAATTTGGGTCTCATTCCCAAGATATGTCATTACGTATATGCAAAAAATTCCAAAATATTCCAATGTATGGAAAGATCTGAAATACAGACCATTTCTGGTCCCAAGCAGTCTGGATAAGAGATACTCAACCTGTATATTACTTCGGTACCTGTTTCTTTTAAAAAAGGAGATGGGGAAGAAGTTATGCATGGTAAAAGAAAGGAGGGCAGGGCTACAAGACCAAGATGAAAAATACCTGAGCAAGATGTTTTTCCTACTTACACAAATGATCATTCAGTTGCCTATATACCACTGTGGCAAAGGTGTGGGGAAAACAGCTTAACAGAAGGGGTAGAGACACCTTTCTCCCAGGTCACTCCACAAAGTGTACTGCCAACTCTGCTCCAAACTCACTTGAAGGTGATGATGTTGGGATGCTTCAACTTCCGCAGGTGTTTGATATCGGTCTCCTTGAGGTCTCGTACCTTCTTGACGGCCACCTCCTCTCCATGGAAGCGCCCCAGGAAGACGGCCCCTTGGGCTCCACTGCCTACCCACTGCAGGTCCATGATCTCCTCGAAGGGCACCTCCCAAGGGTCTGCATTGGGAAGGAAAGGAAAGGGGGGTCAGCCGCTACTGGGAGGAAGGGAAAGAATGAAGGTCTGATCAGGCAGAGGAAGGGCACTCCTTCCTGCAATACTCCAGGGCCTGACACATACCAAAGTGTGTGTGTGTGTGTATGCGAGACAGAACAAGAATAGTTAAATTGAGGGACTCCCTGCCCCAGGATGTGGTGATGGCTGCCAACGTGGAAGGCTTTAAGAGGGGAGTGGACATATTCATGGAGAAGAGGGCTGTTCATAGCTACTAGTAAAAATGGATACTAGTCACGATGCATACCTATTCTCTCCAGGATCAGAGGAGCATGCCTATTATATTAGGTGCTGTGAAACACAGGCAGGATGGTGCTGCTGCAGTTGTCTTGTTCATGGGCTTCCTAGAGGCACCTGGTTGGCCCCTGTGTGAACAGACTGCTGGACTTGATGGGCCTTGGTCTGATCCAGCAGGGCCTTTCTTATGTACTTGTGAGAACAAGAACGAAAATGAGAGAACAGGATTTTCAGTGGTGTGTTTGGGGTGGTGCTGGAGCTGCAGTGTTCTTCACAGCTCTCTGTTCTCCCATGATCAAAGTAGAGAAAATACCCACTAAGCAATTATGCAGTGTTGCTATGAATGCTTCCTATGTGTGACTCATATAGGTCTTAGAATCCAGCTTTTTCTTGGGATAGAAATTTGGGCTGAGCAGCATAGCAGCCAGCTGTGACACAAAGGCACCCAGGCTAAGTGATCATTTACATCATTAAAAGTGGCTTCTGTTTACAGGAACTGGAAAAATCACATCTATGAGTGTGTTAGAAGCTTGGTGCCAGTGTGGCTAGTGGTTAGAGCATCAAACTAGAATCTGGCAAACTCAGGTTCAAGCCCCCACATAGCCACGAGAACTCACTGAGCAACCTTAGACCAGTTGCTCTTTCTTTTAGCCTTACCTCCCTCACAGTGGTATATGACGCACTGGATACCCAGTGGGGAGAGGAGGAGGAGGAGAAGAAGAAGAGTTGGTTTTTATACTCTGATTTTCTCTACCTTTAAGGAGTCTCAAAGCTGCTTACAATTGCCTCCCCTTCCCCTCCCCACAACAGTCACCTTGTGAAGTAGGTGGGGCTGAGAGAGTTCAGAGAGAACTGTGACTGGCAGCTGGCCCAAGGTCACCCAGCAGGCTTCATGTGGAAGAGTGGAGGGGCTGTGGCTCCATGGCAGAGCATCTGCTTGGCATGCAGAAGGTCCCAGGTTCAATCCCCGGCATATCCAGTTAAAGGGACTAGGCAAGGAGATGATGTGAAAGACCTCTGCCTGAGACCCTGGAGAGCTGCTGCTGGTTTGAGTAGACAATACTGACTTTGATGGACCAAGGGTTTGATTCGGTGTAAGGCAGCTTCATGTGAGTGGGGAAACCAACCCGGTTCACCACATTAGAACCCGCTGCTCTTAACTACTACACCATGCTGGCTCTTGAATAAAATATAGTGTCAGAATGCAATGGGCAGCATTTCTGCGGACTAACACTGAAAGAGATGTTTCCCATGTTAACCATCCCAAAGTTTAGGCACAATTTGCCTGGTGCAAGGGTGCACTGCCCCCACCCTGCCTTCCTGTAAGTACAAACCCAGCTGTCGGCCCCTGCTTTTGAAATGGATTAAGCATCTCCCTGGAAAAACCTGTCTCTAGCTGAGGAAACAATAAGGCAGGGATTGCTGTTGCCCATCTGTCTAAGGCAGTGGTTCCCAACCTTGTTTTGACCAGGGACCACTAGGACTTTTTTGTTTGGTGCAGGGACCCCAAGGTTCAAAATAAAAATTTCGAGAATTTGAAAATAAACTTTAATCATAACTGTTAGTTAAACATTAAACTTAGAATAATATTTGAATATATATTTTATAATAGAGAACTTTTAATTGAAAATATTAATTTATTATGGGTTTATAACTTTGTTTCGCGGACCTTAATTTAGTTCTCACGGACCCCTGGGGGTCCATGGACCCCCGGTTGGGAACCAGTGGTCTAAGGCTTGAAGGGACAGGATGGTGCCCAGGTGTCAGAAGAAGAGAAATTTCAGAGGAGGTGCTAAAGGTGGTGGCAGCAGAGAAGGGACTGGGGGGGGCCACAGGAAAGTTGAAGAGAGGTTGGGGTAGAAGAGAGGGTGCCCAGCCCCTATGTAATGGCCCCCTTGTCTTCTTTCCTAGCTAAACTTGCACAAATATAACTGAATTTGCTTATGGTTACCCTTGATTCTTAGCTCTTCCTGTAAGCTTACCCTAATGACAAATTTTAGAATGTAAACGTCTTAGATAAGGACATAATTTTCCCCTTTGCTTAAAAGAACTGTAAAGAACCAGGTGTATTCACACTGTGTAAGAACTGCCCTAGCTGCTTGGAGCTGCTTGTCCATCTGGTGTGGATAAAAGTTCAACAGTGCCATCCTAAGCAAAGTTACACCCTTCCCAGCCAATTGACTTCAGTGGATTTAGAACTGTGTAGTTGCACTGCAGCCGTGACCTAGGTGGCCCAGGATAGCCTGATCTCATCAGATCTTGGAAGCTAAGCAGGGTCAGCCCTGGTTAGTAATTGGACGGGAGACCACAAAGAAGAAGAAGAGTTGGTTTTTAGATGTTGACGTTCTCTACCACTTAAGGAAGAATCAAACCAGCTTACAATCACCTTCCCTTCCCCTCCCCACAACAGACACCCTGTGAGGTAGGTGGGGCTGAGAGAGCTCTATCAGAGCTGTAACTAGCCCAAGGTCACCCAGCTGGCTTCATGTGCTGGAGTGGGGAAACAAATCCAGTTCACCAGAATAAAGTAATGAAACCAGAGGGTTGTGGTAAGAATTTTAAATATTTGGTTTAAGAAGAACCCCATATATATATATGCCATAACCTACAGCTTAGAAAGCCTGACTATGGCTTTTCTAAAGACAACTGATCCCAGCTCTCAACTAGGCTCTTGACCCTAGAGGGAAACGGAGATTGCATTTAGGAGTTGATTAACAAAAGAACATTAGGTGCCCAAAAGAAATATCTTTAGAGTAACAAGGTCATTTAAAACAGGCAGCAAGTTGTCTGCTTATGGCATTGTTTTTTGTACACTGGTCGACGGATAGAACAAACAGTATCAGAGACTCTGGAACTGAGTAACTAGTTTTGAGAACAAGATATTTCCAAAGAAGAGTAGTCATAATTTGTAGAAAGCTCATCTCCGGGAAAATTTGTAAGGAGGGGCCGTTTTGAGACTGTCTCTCTTGGTTTAGCCTATAAAAGAGCCTCCAAGATGCCAGCCTGTCGTCCTTCCACGGAGAGACCACAGACCCATTGAATGGTTGCCGTCTCTCTCTCTGGAAGTGACCCAGAGGCCTCTGTAACTGTTTGTACGTCAACTTGCATGTGTGGGTTTGTTAATTTATGTCTTATATATTTAGTCAAGTATTATTTTTCTCTTTGCCTTATATCTCTTTGTAAGTTCAAATAAACCTATATGCTTTACTGTTATACGTGTCAGTAGTCTAAGAGTACAAGGTCTGTCTTTCCTATCACATTCTCTGGGCTTTGCTTTGGTGAGTAGCAGGCAGAGAGATTCCAATGTAAAAGGACCAAGGGAAGGGAAAGGGAAATTCTCTCCACAACGGTGACCAGCATTGCTTTATTCTTATCAGTTTCACTCATACACGGAGGAGGAGGAACTGGCATTAGCTATATCAAGACTATTGTTTGGACAATTGTACATACTTACCTGCGTTCTTACTTGTGGGAAATTCATTATAGAAATTTTGTAATATTGTGAAAATTGATATGTAAACTCTTGAATGTGTATTAATGTGCAATACTAATTTGTGTTGTTTTGGGATATAGTTTGGCCATCGTGCTGTTGATCTGATTACTGTCTTTGCATTTGGCACAGGGTTATTATTGTATTTAACCAAGAATTGTCTGGACAGTTCAAAGAAATATATTTGTTTGATTTTTATCACACCTATTCTCCAAGGGTCCCATGGGCCCCTCCTGCATTTTATCCTCACAACAACACTGTGAGGGAGGTGAGGCTGAGACCGACTGGCACAAGGCCATCCAGTGAGCAGAGCGGGCCGATTTGAAAACAGGTCTTCTACCAGTACTTTGCAAGGTTGTACAAATAGATGTCCTTAGTATCACTCAGGAAAATGGCCTTTCTCTTTAGTGAAGTTTAGAAGAAGAAGAGTTGGTTTTTATATGCCGACTTTCTCTACCACTTAAGGAAGAATCAAACTGGCTTACAATCACCTTACCTTCCCCGCCCCACAACAGACACCCTGTGAGGTAGGTGGGGCTGAGAGAGCTCTAAGAGAGCTGTGACTAGCCCAAGGTCACCCAACTGACTTCCTGTGAAGGAATGGGGAAACAAATCTAGTTCACCAGATTAGCCTCCGCTGCTCATGTGGAGGAGTGGGGAATCAAACCCGGTTCTCCAGATCAGAGTCCACTGCTCGAAACCACCGCTCCTAACCACTACACCACGTTGGCTCTCAAACTGTTTACTACAGCTCCAGAGAATGCTTTGTTTTAACTGTTAGCTGCTTTGAGGGTCCTGATTAGGCAGAAAGGAGGCCCACAAATTTTGTAAATAAATAAATAAAACCTTAACATCTTGTGACATCAGCAGGATTCATCCAATTCCCAACCTCATCTCATTCCTATTTGCATACTTAGCAACCAACACAAAGAGACAAAGGTGGCCAAGCTCTACAAAACTGAAAGAAAAGGCCCAAGAATAGGCACAGAGAGGTGAGCAAGAACCAGTGGAGCTACGGCACTGTCTGGAAACATTTCCTCATAGGATTTCCTACGAGAAGGCTGGACATTTTTGACCTGGGCAATTTGCACACAATAAACTGGTACTGTAATGACAAGCGGGGATATGGGGGGGGGGCAACACTGTTGAAGCATTCCCTCTTTCTTCAGCTCAAGGTGCGAGATCACAGGTTAAGTGGAGCAACTTAGATTGAATCAGTAGCTATTTAAAACTGACGGAGGCTTTAAAGGTCAAAAACAGCACTGTGAATTGGGCTCAGAAACAAGCTGGCAACCTGGGCAGATCTTTAAGGACAGGTGTGATAGCCTTTGGCTAGCACCTGTTGAGACACTAAAAGCCTGGCCCCATGAGATACTGGGAAAGATTTTGCCAGAGTTTTTAAAAATGGAAATAGCAGCTGAGCAGGGAGGGGTGGGGAGGCCTGATTCTTTTCCCTCCATGGTTTTGCAAGTCGAAACTAATACACAAACACACGATTCAGGCTGTTGTTGGCCCTGGAAAGAAAAAAGAAGAAGGGAGGGGAGTTACTTACACTGAGGGTTGTTGGGTCCCCCTGGCTACTGGCAGGAGATGGGGAGGGGAGGGTTGCCAGATCCAGGTTGGGAAACTCCTAGAGATTCGGCGATGGAGCCTGGGGAGGACACGGGCCAAAGTAGGGAACAATGCCACAGAGTCCACCCTACAAAGCATCCATTTTCTCCAGCGGAACTGATCTCTGTAGTCTGGAGATGAGTTGTAATTCTGGGGGATCCCCAGGTCTCACCTCGAGGCTGGCAATCCTGCTTATAATTGGCAGAACTGGGAAGGGGAGGGAAAAGGATAAAATTCCTTTCCCCCTCCTCGTATGGCCCCAGTCCAAATCAGGGCTTTGCATGGCTTCTATTTTCATTTTTTTATATAAATCTTGGGAAGGTCTGGACTCATCTAGTTAGGACCTAATGGCTGTATTGTGGATCAGCAGCAAACTCTGAAAACAAAATCCATGTCACACCATTTAAGACCAACCCAAACAACACAGCACATTGTGCAAGCTTTTGAGTTATCCAGGACTATTCATCAGGTTGGATGTTTTTTAAAAAAGGTGGGAGAAGAGAACACATCTTTCAAGCCATGATGTGAGGGCTTCTTTGTCTGCACTGTGTGTGCAGGATGCTTAACTAACTTCAATGTTTTTTTAACTTCCAGACTGATGAAGAGTTCTGTAAAATTCAAAAGCTAGCATAATGTGCCTGTATTAGGTTTGCCAACCTCCAGGTGGTGGCTGGAGATCTCTGCCTATTACAACTGATGTCCAGCCGATAGAGATCTATTCACCTGCAGAAAATGGCTGCTTTGGCAATTGGACTCTATGGCATTGAAGTTCCTTCCCTCCACAAACCCTGCCCTCCTAGGCTCCACCTCCAAAATCTCCAGGTATTTCCCAACCTGGAGCTGGCAACCCTAGTGTGTATGTGTGTGTATCCCAGACTAGCCTGAGCTTGTTAGAGCTTGGAAGCTAAGCAAGATCAGCCATGGTCAGTCCTTGGACAGAAAACCTCCAAGAAAGACCAGGGTTGCTGTGCAAAGGAAGGCAATGGAGTAGCCTATGCTACTCTTTTTATTTATTTATTCCCTGCCATCCCCAGCATAGCCAGACTCAGGGCAGCTTCCAGCAACAATAAATACAATGTAATATTAACATTAAAACACATAACCGATAACTTTAAAACTGTGAACCTATTCTAAAAACACAGAAGGCGCCCTAAACTACGTAACTGGCTCATATAGATAAGCTGTCCTCAAAACAGGAGGTCGGCCTAAATGTCAGAGAGATTAAGGACATGTATAACTAAATAAATTCATATAGACCAGGAGGTTAGCCTAAGGATGACAATATCATAACAGGAAGGCCAATAGCCACCGAGAGTAGGGTTGCCAGGTGCCCGGTGGTGGCGGGTAAAATCCCGCCAATCCACTGGGTTGCCCGCCAGCCAGCTGAGGGCTGGCGCGCACGCTCCGCCCGCATCACTTCCAGGTTTACTCAGAAGCGACGCGGACACTGGCAACCTCGGCTGAAACGCTATAGAAACCATAGAGTTTCGGCCGGGATCGCTAGAGCGTCCGCGTCACGTCCGGGTAAACCCAGCAGTGACGTAGGTGCATCGCGCGGGGTTGCTTGCGCGTGCTGCACTGGGCGCGTGCGCACACTTCCGCCGTAGCCCCACAAAGCTCCCGCCGGTGGAGCTGCGGGGCCTGGCAAGCCGAACCGAGAGTAGGGTTGCCAGGTCCCTCTTTGCCACCAGCGGGAAGTTTTTGGGGTGGGGCCAGAGGACGGGGTTCGTGGAGGGGAGGGACTTCAATGCCATAGATTCCAATTGCCAAAGCGGCCATAGAACTGATCTCTATCGGCTGGAGATCAGTTGTAATAGCAGGAGATCTCCAGCGAGTACCTGGAGGTTGGCAACCCTAACCAAGAGGCCCAAGGAAGGAGGGCAGGAGGGGACAGAAAAAGGAACTAAAAGGAAAGGGAAAGGAGAGGAAGGGGAGGGGAGGGGAGGAAGGGGAGGGAGACCAGTTGATCCACATACCGTAACCCTTGCCATCCTCAGCAATATGCCCATCAGAACTGAGCTAAGTCCTGCAGGGCATGGGTCTCATTAGACAGAGAGTTTCACTAGGCTGGGGCCAGAGCCGAGAAAGCCCTGGCCCTGGTCGAGGACAGCCGGATTGTTCTGGGTCCAGGGACTACCAGGACATTGTTTTCAGACGAGCATAATGCTCTTTGTGGGGGTGTATTTGGCCTTGAATGCCCCATGAGGTCGAACTTCATGGGTCCCTTTCCCACTGAACAACTTGTGAAGGAAACTAATAAACAAGTAAAGACGTTACAAAAATACTAACAACAACAACAACAGAAGAGCAGAGCTTATCAGAGTACCACGGCGGGCAAGATTCCTGCTCCTTAAGAGTGTACCTAGTATACTAGATGACACTGGTAATTCATTTATTTACATCATTTATACTCTGCCTTTCTCATCAGTAGATCCAAAACAGCTTCCAACAATATAATTAAAACCACCTCCTAAAAAAGCTTTACAAATCTACGCATCAAAATACGTTAAAAAAATGACAGCCACATTAAAAGTCCAATTGCCAGACTCTCAGAAGGAGGTATCCTTCAGCTAAAAGGCCCTGTGAAACCATTCAGCCTTATCTAATTTCTGGAAGCTCAATAAGGAGGAGAGTGTGTGTTCCTAACATGTGCAGGGAGCCCATACCACCATGCAGGGGCCACCACAGAGGAGGCTTGAGAATGGGCAACAGTTGTTTGCCATCACACAGGAATATACCAGGAGAGAAAGCGAAGGACACTCCTGGTTTCAGTTGCCTCCTGATAATCTGTCATTTACTTTTTTTTTTTTTTTGGAGATTTAGATGCTGCATTCTTAACCCAAGGCAAGTTCCTTCTTTGTTATTATGTCCTTGGAGCTACCGATGAGCTACCAAGGTCACCGTGCAAGTAAATAAAAGCATAAGACCCCTGCCAAATTGTGGAACTCCCTGCCCCAGGATGTGGTGATGGCTGCCAACTTGGAAGGCTTGAAGAGGGGAGTGGACATGCCTGCCATTGCCACTTGGGGACGCCAGCTCTCTGCTTTAATTATATGGATCCAGTTGTGGTGTAGTGGTTAATGTGATAGACTAGGATCTGAGAGAGCCAGGTTCAAATCCCCACTCAGCCATGAAGCTCACTTGGTTACCTTGCCGGGTTATTTAGAGGACAAAATGGGAGGGGAGAACTCTGTATGCCACTCTGAACTTCTTGGAGGGAGAGATTGAAATGGATGGATGGATTGATACACAGATCTCACCTTCTTGCTGTTGCTTGTGTTCAGTAGAATATGCTTTGCCGATCATGGTCCAAACAGGCTTGAGGCAGCCAAATAGCCCTTCCAGAAAGCCACTCCCCGTTTGGCAGTGGATCCTGACTTGATCAGCATGGTAACGGGTAGCCCGCACCTCCGGACTCCCCGCGCCAGCTCCTGCGCCAGCTCCACCTCCCCCACCAGCTTCATTCTCGTGTAGCTGCAGCACGCTGTTGGCAAACTGGTCGTGCGTCTCCTCGCTGGGTGTGGGGCTGTGCCCCCCGCCACCCCCTCCGCCACCGTCAATGGGCAACACATCCCGCAGTACGCATTGCGTGGGCGTCAGGTCCTTTTCAGGGGTGCAGTCGGAGGCATCCGGGTCCAGCTTGCGGAGGGAGCTCTCTGTGAGGATAGTGTTGAAGCTGCCAAAGGATGGGGAAGGTGTGCGGGTCTCATGCAGGCACGCCATGATGACCTTTGGGTAATGTGCCGCTAGGCCCTATGGGGAAGGCAATCAGAAGATAAAGAGAACGTCATGAATAGGATTACTATCAGTACGAGCCAGTTCATGGGGTTTTCAGGCCAAGATTTTGATTTGTTAGTAACTACATAATACGGCCACTTATGCTGGTGTTGGGGAGCTGCGTAGCAGTGCCACACATGTGCACCGGCGGAGCCACAGCAGCATTTCTCCAGCACTAGGGCTTGCTCTGCGGCCAAAGGGGGCGTTCCCAGGAGTCAGTTTTATGCAATTTCACAGGGTTTGAGGAAAACAACATTTTTGGCTAGCTGCGCCAGGTCAGCAACTCACTCAGGAGGCGGCACGGCTGTACCGTCCCCTGGCCTGCTGCAACTACCCCCCTTTAGGATTGCACTGTAAGGATGATGTCAGTCACCTTTATATGGGCAGAGGGTTCAGTGCTGGAAGAGGACTGATAAGCTCCGTTGTGGTAGCTTCATTTTTCAAGGCGCACATCTGTCCATCTAATGGCACACAAATACATCCAGTCTCAGAATAACAAGTTCAGGGAAAGGGGAGTTTTTTGTGGCATGGAGAAAGCTACAAGAACAAAAAAGGCACATGCCTGCTGTGCCCTTCATCTCCTCAGATGCCCCTTAGGTGCCAGTCTACCCCTGCTCACCAAGAGCCAGTCAAATTTATAATGTCTCCTCCTTCCCTGGATCCCATCCCTTGAGACATGAAAAAAATCTTGCCTATTTCTGAAATTATATAAATTGACTATGGCGTGATAATGGGTTCAGTGGCGCCATCAGGGAAGCGAAGGTCTCGGGGTTCTGGCTATCCTGGCTCGGCAGGCCCCCCCCACACACAATGATATGGGCAGGTTCCCCCCACCTCACCTCCATCTTTCTTTATTCATCCCTTTCCTTCTCGCCAGTACATACTGATTCTGAGAACACATTACGGTAGGCTTTCCGGGACCTATATTTGCCAGAATTTGTTTTGGGAAAAGGAAGTATACCTGGTGCATTCAGTAAGTTTCCTGACAGCTAATGTCTGGCATTCTGGGAATTAAAACCCCCCTAATGCACAGGGGGAATGGAAGAATAATGAAAGATGGAGGGACACCATGGCAAGAATTTTCTCTCTTCTTAGTTGCCTCCCGCTGTCATTGCATCATTCCCCTATCACCGGGGCACATAAACTGGGGTAGGCAGAAGAGGGGGGAAGTGGAAATTCTTCTCTAACACAGATTCACCACCTGCGCCACAAAGGAATTGGGCAGCTGGGAAGCTCATCTCAAACTACGAGTCAAAGGAATATGAAGATCTGCTTCTGTAATCCTATTCAGATCTCATGGTGAATGAGGGTCGCCCATAAATAGGTTTCCTAATAACTGCCTCAACGAATGTCAGGGGATTTGGGCCCAGTTCCTCAGGAGGGCAGTTTGTGGAGGATGTGATGTCACTTCCAGGTGATGCTTTAGTCTGCCTCCCCTAGTCTTGATGGTCTTTACCATTGAAACTGGGGGAAAGTCCTAGAATGTCACTCTGTGGATACCATTTTATCTCCCCTTCCTTAGTTCCTCAGGAGTGGGAAATTGGGGCTGGGGGTGGATAAATAATTCCAGATAGGCAAATAGGAGGCCTAGACAGGAGGCTATTGAATCCATGATTACCTAACTGTACCCGTGAATGGGCTAGCAAGCTCAGTATTGGGTTCAGCACCAAACAGAAACGGTGTGACAAAGCAATGACAATCTCATACATCTTAAACATGGCCCAGCCGCTACGGAAACAGCAAGAGGTTCGTTCCTCCAAAGGCAGGGCAGCAAGAATGGGCCTCTAAAAATATGAGCAAATGAAAAAGAAAATCTTGCCCCCAAGAAAGAGATCAGGGGGAAATAAAAGCAAGCTTGAGGGGATACAACCCCCCCCCCCACACACACACGCAAATGAATTATCTGAGGGCTGGACAAATGGATTGATTAAGAAAATGGAGCTCTTGGCCTGGAACAAATGTGAAGCTTAGTGGAGGGCCAAGAAGAAAATGGAAGACTTTTTTTAGAAAGGGTGCTAAGAAGCTTTAATGTAATATCTCGCACGGGAAGCCAACAAAGAGGGTCTTAAAGTAGCAACGGGGATTATGTGATCAGAGCGGCAAGCAAGAAAAAGAAGTCGAGCGTCTTAGGGTGAAGAGAGACATCACAAAGAAAAGAGAACTCACGGCATTTCTCTCAGCCTCAGGGCGAGCCCTATTTTAAGAATTCAATTGATTGAGATGCAGACATAAAAACCCACTGAATGCTGGTCCATCTGTAAGCCCCGCCCCTTCTCCAAAGCATGAATCTCATTATGTGAATTGCTTTTAATTTTTTTAAATCTGAATTGGAAGAAGAAGAAGAAGAAGAAGAAGAAGAGTTGGTTTTTGTATGCTGACTTTCTCTACCACCTAAGGAAGAATCAAGCCAGCTTACAATCACCTTCCCTTCCCCTCCCCACAACAGACACCCAGTGAGGTAGGTGGGACTGAGCAAGTTTGAAGAGAACTGTGACTAGCCCAAGGTCACCCAGCAGGCTTCATGTGTAGGAGTGGGGAAACAAATTTAGTTCACCAGATTAGCCTCTGCCGCTCATGTGGAGGAGTGGTTTGGGGAGTGGTGGACTCTAATCTGGTGAACAGGGTTGGTTTCCCCACTTCGCCACATGAAGCCAGCTGGGTGACCTTGGGCTAGTCACAGTTCTATTAAGAGCTCTCTCAGTCCCACCTATCTCACAGGGTGTTCTGTTGTGGGGAGGGGAAGGGAAGGTGATTGTTAGTCGGTTTGATTCTTCCTTAAGTGGTAGAGAAAGTTGGCACTTAAAAAACCAACTCTTCTTCTTCCTGCTCTTCCTTTTAGGTGCCTGGCTATAACATTGCTTTTTACCCAAGCTTTAACTAAAGAGTTTTATCTTTCAAACATGTTATGATCTGCATCTGGCCCAAGGATCATTTTTGTCCACATCGTTTTAGGCTGCTTAGTGTGTATTTTATGCTGTACTTGTCCTGGCTTGTTTTAATGGCGATAGCCAGTTTT
This sequence comes from Euleptes europaea, assembly GCF_029931775.1. Classification (NCBI taxonomy): domain Eukaryota; kingdom Metazoa; phylum Chordata; class Lepidosauria; order Squamata; family Sphaerodactylidae; genus Euleptes; species Euleptes europaea. The sequence continues at coordinate 163,663,739 of NC_079312.1, forward strand.
TAAATAGTTGTGTTTTTGATAGCTGTGTTTTAATGGTTTGTGTTGTTGTTTACAAGCTGCTCGAGCAGGTCTCTGGAGAGGTGGCATATACATTTTCTAAATAAATATTTCCTGTGTTAAAATTTTTGCAATTTGGCAGCCTGTATAAATTATGCTACCTTGCAAATATTCACTTATTCTCCATGATTTCTTCCACAGCCGCTAGCTATGGGGGGAAAGGTCCCTCTGCTGTCTGCGCAGTGGAACTCTGCTCAGTCTCGCTTGGTGGAAGGTTCACCTGGCATTGGCTTTCTATTTTTTGCATCCTGACATGCTAGAGCCAGCGTGGTGTAGTGGTTAAGAGCGGTGGTTTGGAGTGGTGGACTCTGCTCTGGAGAACCAGGTTTGATTCCCTACTCCTCCACATGAGCGGCGGAGGAGGCTAATCTGGTGGACTGGATTTGTTTCCCCACTCCTACACACGAAGCCAGCGGGGTGACCTTGGGATAGTCACAGTTCTCTTAGAGCTCTCTCAGCCCCACCTACTTCCCAGGGTGTCCGTTGTGGGGAGGGGAAGGGAAGGTGATTGTAAGCCGGTTTGATTCTCCCTTAAGTGGTAGAGGAAGTCGGCAAATAAAAACCAACTCTTCTTCTTCTTAACACGAAATGAGGACAGCAGAAATATCCTGGATGCTGCACCCTGACTGCAGATGCAGTATAGTTGAGTATAGTTGCGATAAGATGAAAACAGCAACGAAAGAAGAAGAATAAAAAAAAAAAGGTTTGGGAAGTTTTCCAAAAAGTGAAAGAGAGGATGACAGGCATAAGCCAGGAAGAAGAGAATTTCAAATGAATTGGAAGGGAAGAAAGGGAGGAAGGGAGGAGTCAGCAGAGGGAGAAGGGTATTTGTTTTAAGGTCAGAAGAGAGCAATCTTTTGACTGAAACATCTGTGCGTCGAGACTGCCTGATGAGGGCCTGTGGAGAGGTGTTTTTGTTGGCAGTGGGAAAACCTTTTGTGGGAGATCAAGGGCAGTCTTCTATAGTGTGTAGAGAATGCTCCATATACAGGCCCGGCCTTCGCCGTATTCAAAAGCGCCGTATTTGTATTATGCCTCAAGACTGCCATCGCCATTATCTCTTGCAGCAGAAAATCTAGATAAGATCCACTTTAGTCTTTTGAAAAAAGACACATCCGCCAGCCTGTTGCAGAGCTAAAAGACCAATCAGGGGAAAGGATGTATACCATCTTTCTGGCACCAGCCATGCTATATAAAGAATTAGAAAATAAATACTTATCACAAAAGCTCTGCAGGTATGTCATTTTCCACTTCCTACACGTGTCATACACAGATGCAGAGCTGGAAGACTAGCCCGGCAAGACTTTCGCTAAACAACAGGTCTGAACATTTGTCAAAAGTGCTAAATGATTTTAATAATTACCCTTATCATTTATACAGCACTCCCCCACCCCAATTGTTCAAATGGTACATGAAGATTATCTCAGTAATCCTGACAGAAATCACCTTGGTAGGCATTAAGGAAAGGCTAGATGCATTTTTAAAATACATACATAAATACACCCTATGGGAATTAGCAACATGTGTCACTGGCAACCAAGATCAGGTTAATTCATGCCATCGTATTCCCTATTCCTCTGTATGGGTGTGAAAGCTGGACAGTGAAGATAGCTGATACGAAGAAAGTAGATGCCTTTGAAATGTGGTGTTGGAGGAGTGTGTTACGGATACCCTGCACTGCCAAAAACAAACAAACCCAGTGGGTTATAGATCAAATCAAGCCTAAACTGACCCTTGAAGATAAAATCACTGAACTGAGGCTGTCGTACTTTGTCACATTATGAGAAGACAAAAGTCACTGGAAAAGAAAATCATGCTAGGAAAATTTGAAGGCAACAGGAAAAGAGGAAGACCCAACGAGAGATGGATTGACTCTATAAAAGAAGCCACGGCCCTCCGTTTGCAAGACCTGAGCAAGGCTGTCAAAGATAGGACATTTTGGAGGACGTTGATTCATCGGGTCGCCATGAGTTGGAAGCAACTTGACAGCACTTAACACATACACACGGGAATTAGGCCAATATTACTATCCATGAATTACAGAGTTGGGGCAAAGGTAAGAGAATGGCTTGGCTTAGTTCAGGGTTGACATGAGTATCTAACTTGGGTTGCCAGGTCCCCGGCATCTCAAACCCTGACATTCACTGGGTGGGGCCTGGTGATGTCACATGGAATAGCAGTACCACTGGTGGTATTGCCACATACCTCTGGGAATTGTACCATGTGGCATCTACAAAGTTTGAGTTCAGCAGCACCTTAGAGGCCAACACAATTTCCCGGGGTATAAGCTTTCATGAGTCATAACTCCCTTTGTCGGATATCCATATCTGATGACTCCAGTCACACTTTAGACACCAACAAAATTTTCCAGGGTATTAGCTTTTGTGAGTCGAAGCTAATGTTGTCAAATATGGGTATCTGACAAAGTCTGCTTTGACTCACAAAATTGTATAGCTTGGAAAATTTTGTTGGTTTCTAAAGTGCTACTCGACTCGAATTTTGTCCTGCTATTATAGACTGCCCACCTTAAACTATCTTCATGTGACATTTGTGACTGTATGTAGTGATAATCTTTGAAGAAGGATGATATGCAATTTTTAAAAGTTACATAGAAATGATGTACCTAATGTAAAATGTTGTTAGTTGGTGCCAGTTTATTGCCTTCAGTCTCCAATTCACCTGTTAATATAAGCAGGCATGCGCAGATGTCTTAGGATGGTGAGCCACTCGATGGCTTCTCCAGAGATTTCAATTTGCCACCCTGAGAATGAATCCCAAAACCTGAGGGCCAAAGACTATCTCTCTGTGTAAAACCCATGCTTCAGTAGTTTTGCTTTGTTTTGGTCTAACTTCTGATGGCCAAATTTAAGCTGCTGTGAGGAGCCTTTATTTTATGACATGAGGGACAAGTCTAAGGCCTGGACTACAGATACAGCAAAATGTCATAGCATGTTCAGGGAGCAGGATGTGCCGTACCACTTGTGACTGCAGCTGTGGGGGGAATCAGATCCCTCATTTGGAAATTCCTTGCAAATAGAAAATTGGCAGAGAAAGCAGAGGGGATGGATTAAAACCCTCCCTCTTTGACGTGCTAGTTTTCAGTTTCCAATAAGGTCCCCCCCCCCAGAGAAGTATCAGAACTAGTGCCCCCACCTGCAGTCTGAAGTGGTGTGGTCCAGTCTTCCAGTTCATTCTGCTGCATGTACAGAATGAGACCTCTGCTCTGACACTGGGGGGAAAGTTAATATTCTACACACTTGCTCAAGGGAGGTGTGGTAAACGTTTGGTTCCTCCACACAATGGATTATTCCTATTAAGCAGCTTGCCACCTGAGGTCATATGTCACACAGGCTTATAGCAGCTATCACCAGAGACTATTCACTATGGTTGCCAACCTCCAGGTACTAGATGCAGATCTCCTGCTATTACAACTGATTTCCAGATGATAGAGATCAGTTCACCCAGAGAAAATGGCCGCTTTAGCAATTGGACTCTATGGTATTGAAGGCCCACCCCTCCCCAAACCCGCCCCTCCTCAGGCTGCACCCCAAAAAACCTCCCGGTGGCAGCGAAGAGGGACCTGGCAACCCTACTATTCACATGGATTCACCTTTCATTTCCTCACAACTAAAAGGCCAAGGGTTTGTTTTAGCAATGTGCACAGTCACTCCATTAACATCTGTAGGTACCTTTGCCTTCCGACATATTGACATTTGCATGTTCAAGACACTTACGGCACAGTGCAGATCTGAAACACCTGTCGGGCACCTATTGGTTTAACTGTGCATCACGTTCCCCCATTTGAAAACACAGGCATCTCTACTAGAAGTAACACTCAGGCTTAAATAACTGTTACTCAAAGCTTCCGCATTATTATCTGAGTTGGCTTAACTGCAGCAGTTTGCACAGCCAGGTGCCAGATTCTCCCTGACCCCCACAATGGATCAGATAATATTGCTCAGGAGAGAGCTAGTGTGGTGTAGTTAAGGTGCCAGATTGGACCTGGGAAACCCAGGTTCGAATCCCCACTCTGCTATGGAAACTTGCAGGGTGACCTTGGGCCAGTCACACACTCTCAGCCTTGACCCTGGCAAGTATTTGCATGGAAGACCTCCAAGGAATACCAAGGGCATGACGTGGAGGCAGGCAACGGCAAACCACCTCTGAGCATCTCTTGCCTAGAAATCCTTGCAGGGTTGCCATAAGTCAGCTGTGACGTGATGGCAAAACCAAAAAAGTCCGCTCAGGATAGCTGTTGGCAACACTGGATATGGCCTTTTTTACACCTTTAGCAGAAAATCACCAGGTCAGTTCAGATTTCATTAGTGTCATGGGGGGAGGGAGACTCAAAGCAAGATTTAAAGGTCTGATATTATCTATAGTTGAGAATAAATTGCACCCCAAATTTAAAGGATTTTAGTAAAAAAAACTGTGGCGTTTTCAAACTTTTCCTTTACCAGCATTATCAATTCATGAAGACGAAGAAGGAGTTGGTTTGTATATGCCGGCTTTCTCTCCCTTTTAAGGAGAAACAAACTGGCTTACAATCACAATTCCTTCCTTTCCCCACAACAGACACTTTGTGAGGTAGGTGGGGCTGCAAGAGTTCGGAGAAAACTGTGACCAGCCCAAGGTCACCAAGCTGGCTTCATGTGCAGGAGTGGGGAAACCAACCCGATTCACCAGATTAGCGTCCGCTGCTCATGTTAGGAACGGGGAATCAAACCCGGCTCTCCAGATTAGAATCCACTGTTCCTAACCACTACACCACACGGGCATACTCATTACACAAGCCCATTTGATTGTTTATTCTGATAGACATTCGGTGTTCTGAAAAAATATCAAAAATACAGAAACTCCTGAGGAATCATGTGATCTGAAACACGGGGCTGGGTGGGTGTCTTTTCTTCTCTAGTCCTTCCCTTACATTAACACTACAACGGTTCTGTCGCCAGACTCAACAGGACTGAAAAGCTAGTTTATTAAATGTCTAGAGCAGTTAATTCTCTGCCTTGCTATGGCTTAGGCTCTCTCCGTGGTGCTGAACTGACAAACCATCTGCCTTCTTTGTTAGCTAAGTATTCCCCATGGGTTTGCTGTGGCACTGCTTCCAACACACTTTTTCTTCCTATGCACATCTTAAAGGGGCAAGCTGGAAATGGCCAAAGAGAATGCACAGGTTTAAAAGCTCGCATCCTCTTAAACATACGCAGAAGGTCAGGGACGTACCCATGTACCTGAACAGACATTTCAGACATTATGCGTGTGTCAGGCATTTTTGCCTGTACTCCTCTATGCTTGTCTTTTAAGATATGAACAGGGAAAACTAATACTAGAAGTAACCCTTACTCCCTTCTTAGGTTTCAACCACTGCCTTGTGTTCTCCATGGTTGTGATGACAGGGAAAGAGGGCAAACACTATGAAGACCCCCTAAGTGAAGGAGGAGAATTACAGCCCATTCCTGAACCAGAGGGACGAATGGGCTTAGGACAGGGGTGGGGAACCTTTTTTCTGCCAAGGGCCATTTGGATACTTATAACATCATTTGTGGGCCATTCAAAATTATCAACTTAAAAATTAGCCAACCAATACGTTTCTCCACGGCCCAGGTGGGAAAGGGTTAACACAGTTTCTTGGGTGGTCCTAGCAGCTCCACAGCTAATGACTCTTCTGCAAGGGGGGAAAAGGGTTCCTTTTCTTGGCAAAACAAACTCACATCTGCCTTGAATACAGGCTATTCCTGTCCGTGGGAGGGGGTGGATCGCACCTTAGATCCTTCTGAGCTAGAGATCTGCCAGGACCCACGAAGGGCCAGACCAAATGACTCCGCGGGCCTTAAACGGCCCCCGGGCCTGACGTTCCCCACCCCTGGCTTAGGAGGTGACCGGCCCCGTATGCTGACACCCATGCCACTTGTGCCATGCAAACTGGCATGGATGCTGGCATAGTGCCACTTGCAATGGCCCACAGGACTGCTGACACAGAGTGGCCCTTGGATACCAGCTCGGCCTCCTGGGAGGCCTTCAGGGTGTTCCGGGGGTGGAGCTGCCGGTAGGCAGCCTCCTAACCCCTTTCAGGCCGGGAACTACCCCCTTATGCCTTAGTGGTGCTGCGCCAGGTTTTGCTAGCACAGCATCGCTTTTCTTTATGGGCTTCCCCCCCTTTTACATTTTTTATTTTTAAAATGCCCGTTTTTATCCTGCAATGTCTGCAAAACCTCCTTGAAGGCACCATGGCAGTGCTGTGGCCATGCCGTCTCTGGCCACTGCAGGGCTCAGGAATGAGCTCACAGCTACCTTTTTTCTCTCGACAATGAAGAGTTCTGTACAACCATCAAGCATGCATATTTTTATACTGACAGATGTTTGCCTAATAGAAAGTTACCTTCTTGTTTGCATTTTTAGGAAACTAGGAAAGAGGAAGTCTATACCAGGAACAACCCCCCCTTGTTTAACTGACCCTCCATGCTGGGTTGCTTTCTTCTGCCTTCTCCCTCCTTTTGCCTGGGCCACTCTTTGCCCTCAACTGCCAGATGGCAATGCATTCAAAGACATTCTTAAAGCTACAGGACAGTGTGGAGTCACAAGGTGATGCAAGGGCATTCAGCAGAACCGGACCTGCCTAGAGATTCTTCTTGTCTTTCATTCTGAACTATGTTTGGAAAGTTTCTTTCACCTGTGTGTGTGTTAAGTGCCGTCAAGTCGCTTCCGACTCTTGGCCACCCTATGAATCAATGTCCTCCAAAATGTCCCATCTTTGTCAGCCTTGCTCAGATTTTTCAAATTGAGGGCTGTAGCTTCCTTTATTGATTCAATCCATCTCTTGTTGGGTCTTCCTCTTTTCCTGCTGCCCTCAAATTTTCCTAGCATGACTGCCTTTTCTAGTGACTCTTGCCTTCTCATAATGTGACCAAAATACAATAACCTCAGTTTAGTCATGTTAGCTTCTAGGGTCAGTTCAGCCTTGATTTGATCTATAACCCACTGATTTGTTGTTGTTTTTTTGGCAGTCCACGGTATCCGTAACACTCTTCTCCAACACCACATTTCAAAGGAATCTACTTTCTTGCTATCAGCTTTCTTCAATGTCCAGCTTTCACACCCATACATAGTAATAGGGAATACTGATATATAACGCTTGTAATAAGAAATCCTGGCACAAACAAGATGCAGGCGGTTGGGTCCCTGGAAGGGTTAACCTTGAGGAGGTGTGTTTTTGTGTGTCCCTGGAAGGGTTAACCTAGAGAAGGGAGGTGTGTTTTTTCGTGTCCCTGGAAGGGTTAACCTAGAGAAGGGAGGTGTGTTTTTGTGTGTGTGCTCACGCCTGGTCTTTAGCCTTCTCAAGGCTGGAGAAGATTTCCTAACCTTTGTGTTTGGCACCATTGAAGCCGGAGCTTCAAAGGGGCATTCAGACAGGTTGTATTGCTACCCGCGGCTTAAGACAGCTAAAAACAGACAAGCTTAGACAAGAAACAAAGACCATGAGGGCATAGACTAGGTCGCCAAGGAAGAAGACAAACAGTAATTTTTTATCCTTCTAATCCTGGCTCTGCCTTCTCCTTCTTTTAATGCAGGATCCTAGACACAGACTATCCGCTTTCAGTAAGGGGAGGGGGAATGTAAGGTGACATCATATGTCTTTTATTGGATCCACTTCTGCTGGTGCAATGTCCCAACAGCTTTGGGGTTGCACGTTATTCTTTATTAGATTCCCACGCACATTTGCAACAAGAAAATAATGTACAGTGGGGGGAAATCTGATATTTTAAGAAAAAGAGTATACCTTCCATATTAAAAAAATCCTTTTCTTTTTTCAATGCTCAGAACAGTTGTATTCCTTCATATTTTTGTCCCAACAAAATACATTAACGTAGATGTTGCTTGCTGGGGGTCAAGTGTAGACGACGGCGGAAGGCACTGGCAAACCACCCCATAAACACAGTCTGCCTAGTAAACATCGGGATGCGATGTCACCCCACGGGTCAGGAATGACCCAGTGCTTGCACAGGGGACTACCTTTACCTTTTTACTAGCTATAGCATATGTATAAAAATGAAGAATTAATTCTCAGCTCTTTAGCCATACTATATGAATGGGTACTCTATAGGTGATATGATTTATTGGAACAAACATGTAAAGGAAGGCATGTTTAAGAGTTGAAAGGAATTCTTATTAGAAAGAAAAAAAACAGCTCATTGTCAGCTCAACACAGAGAGAAACCAGAATGGATTATTAATTTGTTTTGGAAAGAAAATGCCCACGCTGCACCAACTATTCTTTTCTTTGTTTTTAATTAAGCTCAATTGCAGTTGGTGCAGAATGGAAGTTTTTAGGTCAGATAGAACTCTTCAGATAGAAGGGATCTAGCATTTATATTATTTTCAATTGTAGTACAGGAAAGATCAGGGCTTCTAAACAGCTTTTTTTTGGGGTGTGGGGAGATATATGCAAGGCAATGGTTTTCTTGGATCAACACCCGTTGACACAAAATTAGGAAACTTATTGAATTAAACAGAACTTTTCATCCCATAAAAATTGATAATTACACAATTCTAAGGTCTAGACTAGAGAGAATGCCACTAGTTAAAATGCTATCATTTCTGTTCAGTTTACTGGAACAGTTGCCTAACCACAATGAACTTAATTCAGCCAGAGTACTTTTAACTGATTTAGATATGGAGTGAGGAGAGAATAACAACAACATTAGATAAATAAATAAATTTTATTTGCAGCTAATATGCCAGATAAAACAGATAAAACAACAAAATTAGCATTTAGGTTGCTTCCACATGGAGGTTTTGCTACCATTTAGCACCCAAAGTGGAGCAGGTGTCTTTGGAGCATATACACCATATTATCCCCAATCTTCCACTTTGAAGGTTTTCTCTTGCTGTGCTCTGATCTTTCCCAAACCTGGTGTGATATGATCTCTTGTGCAAGATGAAGAAGAGTTGGTTTTTATATGCCAACTTTCTCTGCCACTTAAGGGAGAATTAACCGGCTTACAATCACCTTCCTTTCCCCTCCCCGCAACAGACACCCTGTGAGGAAGGTGGGGCTGAGAGAGTGTGACTGGCCCAAAGTCACCCAGCTGGCTTCATGTGTAGGAGCAGGGAAACAAGTCTAGTTCACCAGATTAGCCTCCGCCACTCATGTGGAGGAGTGGGGAATCAAACCCGGTTCTCCAGATCAGACTCCACCACTCCAAACCACCACTCTTAACCACTACACCATGCTGGCTCACAATCAATGCACTTTTGCATGCTGTGTGGATGGGAAGGTGCACATTTTTGCAGGTCCTGCCCACATCTGTGCCCTTTTAATTGCTTCAGACCCATGTGGCCACCATTCCCCATCCACACGAGCTACCAAAGGGCTGTCAGGCTTGGGGAAAAAAACACCCTGCTACATTGCTATAGTGTTATAACCTTATATGTATCAATATAGCGATACAGAATTGCTATATTGCTATAGTGTTACAATGCTATAGCAATTACTGTGTTTTTTAAAAAAAAATAAAAGCCCTCTGGTGTTGTGGGGGGAATGGGAGATAGCGAGGGGGCTTAATCAGGGAAAGTACAGGGGAAACCATGGTGTGAACACTCCATTGCCGCTATGAGAGTCTCTGCATTCACAGGAGCGAGGAGAGCTAGATGGAAAATAATTGCCGTGGGGGGTGCGACCTTATTTAGCACTTTTGAAAGTTCAGAGTGTTTCTCATACTTTATTTCAGTAGTCTTACAACAGCCCTGTAAGGTTGCTCAGTATTATTACCCCCACATAGCATGTGTGGCATCGCAACTGAGGGGACCCGGGCTTTAAATTTACCTCTCTTACTGAAATAAATGAGATTTAAGAGCTTTTAACTTTGGCACCATCAGTTGTTCAAAGATGCAGATGATATACTGAGGGAGGGAGCTTGGGGAGGGGCTGTGGCTCAGTGGTACTGCTTGGCATGGAGAAGGTCCCAGGTTCAATCCCCGGCATCTCCAGTTAAAGGGACTAAGGCAAGTAGGTGATGTGAAAGGCCTCTACCTGAGATCTTGGAGAGCAGGTGCCAGCCTGAGTAGACAATACTGACTTAGATGGACCAAGGGTTTGATTCAGTATAAAGCAGTTTCATGTGTTCATGTGACTGCAAGCATGGGGCTTAGACTTTCAGTTCTATTGCAATGTGCAGAACCCTCTTATGACCCTTCCATTGCTTGTAAGTACAAGGCAAGATTCTCTCACTCTATCTTTAATTTTCTTATACAGCACTTCATCCCCTTAGGGTCGGAGTGAGTCATGGCTTTTAATTGATTTATCCTCAGTGTCCTACTCTCTTGAGCCACAGAGCCAGGGTTATTATCCCATCACGGGGGGAACGGAAGACCAGTCAGCCTCCATGGCTTGTCCAAGGTCAGATGAGAAGTCTATGACAAAGCCAGGTAAATCGATTCAGGTGAGAAGCCTTACATATTCTCTCCGTAGATCTCTGGCAGAACCACAAGCAATGGTGTGTGCATGAGAGTGCACTGCCACAATTCTGCTGGCAGTGCATGAATCAGAGGGAGAAGTACTTTGCATCTATCCCTGGGTGGTGTGGAGAGCAGGTGGCACAAACGCTTGGATTTGTATCAGTAATAACAAAAAGTTGGCACCGATCCCAAGCTCCTGGCTATGCCCACATATCAAAATAGCAGCCCCTTGTAAACCAATCTGTCCCTGGTCTTTGTGGAACGGCTCCTCGGCACATGACCTCTCTCACACTTTTACCACAGGCATAGACACACCCACCTGAAAGCATCTACAGCATGCCTGTGCTACACACTGCCAGAGAGGCTAGTGTTGGCTGGTAAGCGGAGTATATGCAAATGAAGCCCAGGGTCCCCCTTAGCTGCTGGAGCAAATCAAATGGTGTTGCTGCTTTGACTGGCTTCAGTCTGTCCACATTCCATTGTTTGCTTCCAGGAAGCCAAAAAGGGCAGGTGGACCAGGGCTTTAGGCCATTTATGCATGGGAGGTTTTGCCTTGGATTTGCCCCTCTCTAGATGCACATTTTGCTGATCCGAATTCTCAAAACTCTGCATGGGGGCTTATTTTTGATTTTTGAGAATTTGGATGGGGCAAATATGCTTCTAGAGAGTGGCAAATCCAAGGCAAAACCTCCCATGCAGAAATGGCCTTACACAACTCCAGTTTTTGTTCTAATTCTCAGCAAGGTGATCAGTGCACTGCCTAAGAGAAGAGAAGCCATTTTCCTTTTTAGGGAACCTCATTTGCCCGAGCGTAGTCGTGGCCTCTTGCTTTTAATCAGCCACTTATTAATGCCATGTTCGGTCTTTCTCTCTTCTCATTCCATCCCACTCTTTATGAGGGACTCCAGAATTGGGGCGAGGGGGGAGACAGGTACAGAGAAATTCAGCTTGGGGTGGAAAGATGAGGGCAGTTGGGGTTAGCGGGACATCAAATGCTGTGAGTTCCACAGAAAAGTGAAAGAGAGGAGATTGAAGGAGAGACAGCCAGGCATTGTGGACAGAAAGAGATTTTACAGAGAAAGAACAGAAGACTGTAGGAAAGAGACTCTAGACAGATGGATGCATATAATTCTCAAAGAATTAGAGGATATTCCAATACACAGAGAGAAAGACAGCAGGTCTAGAGAATGGATGGTGAAATACAGGACTGCCAAGAGGTTTTTCTGTGCCCAGTACAGTATTTGGCTAGGGAGAGAAAATATCTGGCAGTACACTCAAAACCAGCAACCAAGATCAAGTTAATTCATGCCATTGTATTCCCTATTACTACGTATGGGTGTGAAAGCTGGATCATGAAGAAACCTGATAGGAAGAAAGTAGATTCATTTGAAATGTGGTGTTGGAGGAGAGTGTTATGGATACTGTGGACTGCCAAAACACACACACACACACAAATCAGAGGGTTATAGATCAAATCAAGCCTGAACTGACCCTAGAAGCTAAAATGACTAAACTGAGGCTATCGTACTTTGGTCACATTATGAGAAGACAAGAGTCGCTGGAAAAGACAATCATGCTAAGAAAAGTTGAAGGCAGCAGGAAAAGAGGAAGACCCAACAAGAGATGGATTGACTCTATAAAGGAAGCCACGGTCCTCAGTCTGCAAGACCTGAGCAAGGCTGTTAAAGATAGGACGTTTTGGAGGACATTGATTGATAGGGTCGCCGTGAGTCAGAAGCGACTTGCTGGCACTTCACACATACACACACACACACACACACACACTCAAAACCCTGAGAGTTTCCTGGAACTCTGGGGGCCTCTCCTGCCTATGTACCTGGTGAGAAGCAGAATAATAAGAGCTGTATTAAGAACCGATGGCTAGAACACAGTGCAGGATAAAGGGACAGCATGATAGGTCAATGGAGCAGAGAGAAGGGCCTGGGTAGATGGATGGAGACAGAAAAGAGATAGATGGATAGATGGATGGAGAGATTATCAAACAGACCAAGACAGAGGGCCATAATCCAGGAGACCAGTGTGGTCTTTTGTTTTCATCACTCTTCAAAGTCCCCCGCTTCTTTGATTCTCTCTGATTCATCATCAGTACTTGCAGAACGGTTGGATTTAAGTCCAGTAGCACCTTAGAGACCAACAGGAGTTTTAGGGTATAAAACCTACTGCACACCAACAAGGCTACCCTCTGAAATGATCAATACTTGTAGTCATAGGAGCCTGTCCTTGTAGCCAGATAGCCCGTCTGCCCCAAGACTCTTCTACAGTGCTTCCACCACCCCTAGAAAGACAGTGCCACATCGGACCAAATTCACTTCCCCCAAATGACATGACACGGCTCAGTGCTAGAGCATCTGCTTGGCGGGCAGAAGGTCCTAGGTTCAATGCCTGGCATCTCCAGTTAAAGGGACCAAGCAAGTAGGTGATGTGAAAGACCTCTAACCTGAGACCCTGGAGAGCTGCTGCCGGTCTGAGTAGACAATACTGACTTTGATGGACCCAGGGTCTGATTCAGTAGAAGGCAGCTTCATGTGTTCATGTATTAGCACAGTCAGTGCTGCCTGTAAAGAGCACAGCTGAGGGTCTACACCAGGGGTGTCACACATAAGACCCGGGGGCCGGATTTGGCCCCTTGAGAGCTGTTTTCCGGCCTGTGGGCCAGTCAAGGTAGCCACCCGCCCTATCCCCCTGGTCCCGATCTGGGATGCCAAGCCCACGGCAGGCTTGACAGCCAGGGCAGCCGCCCCCCATGCTCCCGATCTGGACTGGAGAGTTCACCAGCAAATGCAGCCACCTCCCACCCCCCCCAAGGTGCCAATTATCAAAGACCGTTAAATAAAATAAAATACTGTAAGAATTTTATTGTTTTAAGCATGTTTGGATTTTAAGTAGAGCATAATATCATTAGTTGGCTTTGCTTGTGTCTTCTATAAAGTTGTCATCTGCAGTACCTAGCATTCAGTGTTATGGTACACATGGCCCTGCCCAACCAAGGGATATTTATGTCATATCTGGCCCTTGTAACAAATGAGTTCGACATCCCTGCTCTACACCCTGTCATGGCTCAACAGATCCCCAGTCAATGGAGGAACTAGGCTGGATGGGCTGGGGAAAGGATGTAAGAAACCCTTTGTTCATCACCGTCATGCCCACCTCTTCCATGTCATGCTCAGGGGTGTCTATCTCTATCCCCATCAATGAATGCCTACGCTCATTCACTTGGATCCAAAACTCACTCCATCCCAAATATGAATAACAAAACGTTTTAAAACAAAACCAAAGGCATAAAACGCCAATCAAAACCCTGCCCATGTAAGACATATCCAAACATTTCCAGAAGGCACTCGTGCTCTGGTGAATCCCTTTACAAACAGTAGAAAAGAGCAAGAGTCCAGTAGCACCATAAAGACTAACAACATTTCGGGCAGCAGATGAGCTTTTGTGAGCCACAGCTCACTTCTTCAGATAACGCAAACAGGGAATTCTACGTTGGCCGATCAGCCACCGAAAACACCTTTCTACCATGTGTGATGCATGGAGTCTAAACTCAGGAACCCATGCAAGTCCAGTATCAGGGCAAGGGCAGATTTCTGCTTGAGACCCTGGAGAGCTTCAGCCAGCCATGGTAGAACATACTAGGCTAGATGCTCTGGCTAAGTATTCTCTTTCCCCCCAGTCCAGCAATGTGCTGTGATGCACCCCCCTACTCTGGAGTAAGCACAGGCTTTCTGCTGTGAGGCTACCTCTGTTTTTCTCTCTATTGTTTACTGACACATGGACCTGGTTCTGACTGCAGGGTGGATTTCTGTTCCCTGTAGTAGTTTTTTTTAAAAAAACCCTCTATTTTCTAGGTATTCTTCAAATGTATCCATTGGAATGTTTAGTTCTCTCTCCCCCCACCATTGCATGCCATTGTTTGAAATCTTTACTTTGGGTTGATAGGTAGGAGATGATTGCCACAAGGGCCAGCCAATGAGCACAGCCAGCTTCTCCCGCCAAAAGGAAGCGCCGGTTTCTCTAAGGCCTGATTCATTTTGTAAGCTCGTACATCTGTGAGTGTGGATACACAGAGGGCTTGTTACTCAAGATATAACAGAAGTCTACTTTCACTCTAGTTTTGCCCATTTTTGACAAGGGAGATGTGATGGTGCCCCAAATTCTCATGCCAAATCCTCTGCATGGTCTGCAGGGAAGGGACGTAGCTCGGGTAGAGCCTCTGCTTGGCATTCAGAAGGTCCCAGGTTCAATCCCCGGCATCTCCAGTTAAAGGGACTAGACAAGTAGGTGATGTGAAAGACCTCTGCCTGAGACCTTGGAGAGCCGCTGCCAGTCTGAGTAGACTATACTGAATTTGATGGACCAAGGGTCTGATTCAGTAGAAGGCAGCTTCATGTATTCATGTGCTGCCATGTCATGGATGCTGCTCTTCTGCACCCGCTTCTTCCTTTTCATTTGTGGGAGGCCACTACAAATTTCTGTGGATAGATTTGGCCAGGGGTCTGGCAGTTGCCAATCCCTGTTTTTGATAGTGTCCTCCAGACCCTACATACATAGGTAGAGCACCTGTTTTACAGTCAGAAAATCTCAAGTTTAATCCCTCTCATGACCAATTTAAACAAGTTCCAGCCACTTCTGATGCTTCCAAGGTGGCCCAAAGCTTATATTTAGCTCCAGAGCCACTTCCAAGTGGGACAATCAGAACTCCCCCCCACCCGGTCCTGCGCTGTTTTCTTTCCTGATCTGAACTGAGCCAAGAGCCTTCCCCTGCCCACCCATCATAAAAACATAAAAAAGGCCAAGCTGGATCAGACCAAGGTCCATCAAGTCCAGCAGTCTGTTCACACAGGGGCCAACCAGGTGCTTCTGGGAAGCCCCCAAACAAGACGGCTGCAGCAGCACCGTCCTGCCTGTGTTCCATCCCCCTGAACCAGGATACTTTGCCTCCTCTCAGATCCCACTGAGCCTGTTACTAATCTCCCTATGCCCAGAGACACTTTCTCCAAATTGGAGGCCAGATTCTTCCCCACTCCCCCAAAGCAACTGGAGCCCAGGCCCCCCAGGTGGGTTTTAATTGCTCAAAGAACCTAGGGACCTCTCCGTGACACTTGGCAGGAAAAGCAAACCCAGGGAATGCTGCCCCTAAGCCCCTGGGTTGTCTCTTCTGCAAAAATAGGAGTGCTCTGCTCACCTGTGGCTTTTTCCAGTCAGTCCAGCCCTTGGGTTATCCTCGGATATGGTCCTCAGGCGCCGGTAACCTCACTTGCAATCCTTGCCAGCCTCGATTTCTGTTTACTTTTTGACTGCTCTCCCTCAGAAAACAACCCCTCCCAAGCTAACATGACAGAGCCATGTGCTTTTGTTTATTTCCCCTCCGACATGATCATAGGCTGGGAGAAAGCCAGGGAGAGAACTTCAGTGACCTCATGACCAACCGATCTCTCTAGGAAGACCCAGCTACCCACTCCACTTTCCTCAGCAACCTGCCTCTAACACCATCTCTTTGCCCATCTTTGGCTAGCTAGCGCACCAATGACAGCTTGCCCTCCTATGCCCATTTTACCCACTGAAGCGCCGTGGGACTGAACTTTCAAGGCAGCGTGCCTGGCATCGAGCAGTTGAACTACGTAAGATGGAGCATCCATCTCCCTGACAAGCATGCCATCTCCCCCCCCTCTCCCCCTCTAGCTCTGCACCCTCACCAGGATCAACCCACCAAGCTATTTGCCTTTCCACACGCCCACCCCCCTACACATACCCCTCCTGCCTGGCGGCTGCTCCTAGCCATGTGCCAGTCTCGCCTGCTGCAGTCTCAGCTCCTCTCTCCGCCTGCCTCTTCCAACTCCTCTCTCCCTTTCCCTCCTTCCTCCTCCTCCTCCTCTTCTCCCCCCCCCCACAACCTTCTCTCCAGTTAATCTTTCCGCTCCTTCCCCTCCCCGCACAACTGGGCTCCAGCCAATGGGCGGCGTTGGCGGCTCAGCCTCTGCTGCAGGTAGCTGCTGATGTCATCGCAGTGGAATGCGGGAGGCAAGGTGAAGCCGAGCAGTGGGGCCACGTGCCCGGGATCGGGGCCCAGGCAGCAGAAGGCTTGGGAGAACAGCCCCCCATCCCCTCGCTTGTTTGGGGAATCTGTCGTTTTCTGTAGAGGTGTGTGTGTGGGGGGGGGGGGTAGCAGCAAAGCACAAAGCCTGAGGAAAACCTGCTCATTTTTTCATTGGAGAGGACTCCAAAATTGCTGGGAGGGAGGCAGAGGACAGGGAAGAGGTCTTGTGTTTTCACAGCTCACAGGGCAAGGCTATGGAGGGGGGCTGGTGAAGTGAAGTTTGTGGGGTGTTCTTCTGTGCATGGAAGTGTGCTTTGCCCCCCTCCCTGGGCAGCCTAAAATGCTGCTCCTGGAGGACTCCCATAAGCAGGAGGAGCAGAGAATTGGAGGATCACTGCAGGATAGGGTCGCCAACCTCCAGGTACTAGCTGGAGATCTCCTGCTATTACAACTGATCTCTAGCCAATAGAGATCAATTCATAGGGTGGCCAGGTCCCTGTTCGCCATTGGTGGGAGGTTTTGCGGGCATGGCCTGAAGAGGGCGGGGTTTGGGGAGGGGAGGGACTTCAATGCCATAGAGTCCAATTGCCAATTGCCATTTTCTCCAGGTGAACTGATCTCTATCAGCTGGAGATCAGTTGTAATAGCAGGAGATCTTCTGCTATTACCTGGAGGTTGGCAACCCTATCAGTTCCCCTGGAGAAAATGGCCACTTTGGCAATTGGACTCTATTGCATTGAAGTCCCTCCCCTCCCCAAACCCCACCCTCCTCAGGCCCTGGCCCAAAAACCTTCCGCCAGTTGCAAAGAGGGACCTACCTCTGCTGCTGGAGAAAATGGCTGCTTCTGTGGCATTATACTCTACTGAGATCCCTCCCCAGGCTCTACTCCAAATCTCCAGGAATTTCCAAGCCTGGAGTTGGCAACCATAAACAGCTGTGCTCCTTTTTCTTTCACAGCAACTCATTCACTAGCATTGAGACTGCAGATGAAGCTAACAGACATGACTAACCCTTCTTATTTATGGTACCCTTTTTTAATGTGCAAAGTATTTTATAACCTTTATCTTAGTCATCCTCATAATAACTCTTTTAAGAGCCCAAACAAATGTGATGCCGGGAGCTGGAGGAATGAGCTCTTAAGAATTTTTTTCCACTTAAAGAAGCAACCAAATTCCTTTTAAGGAAAAAGCAATCCTCTTAAGATAAATGTAGTGTTTATGTACCAGAGGAGAACTTGGGAGATCCAGGTTCGAATCCTCACTCCGCCATGAAGCTTGCTGGGTGATCTTGGGCCAGTCACTTTTTCTCAGACTGACCAACCTCATGGGGATAGATCACGATGGGTAGCCATGTTAGTCTGTCCGTAGCAGTAGAAAAGAGCAAGAGTCCAGTAGCACCTTAAAGACTAACACAATTTCTGGCAGGGTGTGAGCTTTCATGAGTCACAGCTTCAGATATTTCAGGTATCCGAAGACGTGAGCTGACTCATGAAAGCTCATACCCTGCCAGAAATTGTGTTAGTCTTTAAGGTGCTACTGGACTCTCACTCTTTTCTACCTCGTGGGTCTGTTCTGAGGATAAGATGGAGGTGGGGAGAAACAAACACGTTGCTAGGGTTACCAGGGATTTTACCATACAGATCTGGGAAACTCCCAGAGTGCCACACGATGCCATGATGTCACTTCTGGTCCCTAAACCAGAAGTGATGTCACACCATCAGTGATGCCGAATTTGCCCCCCCCCCCCATTTTGCTCCCACTGCTCCATGAAACAGCAGTGGGAGCATGGCTAGGCGGGCAGGAGGCTGACCACCATAATGGGGCTGCCCTGAGCTTCCTGCAGGAACAGCAGGGTTTTAAAAAGGGATAGATTGATAGCTGTCATTCTTATTCTCATGACAGAGATGCTACACTTGGACGTGGCTCTCCCATTGCTCTCCTGTAGGTCCATATTTGATAATATCTGAAGCCTACGACTTAATTGTACAAATCAAACTGGGTCTTAAGCCTTGGGTGCAGCCCATCTGTACAAGTAAGATTCTCCATCTGGGCAAGAAGCAGCTTCCTGGGGCTCTTTTGGTTCAAGAAAATGGCATGGGGGAGGTTTAAACCCCCTCTCCCTAGTTGCTGCAGTCCTGATCAGGATCAGGCCCCTGTGTGCCTGGGAATTAAGTCCTGAACATGGGGCTTCCAGCGCAAATTTGGTTGACAAGCTCCAAGGCAAACCTGCAAGCAGTGTTTACATTGTTTGCACCAGCTCAGTGTAGCAATTAGACTGTCGGATGAGGATCCAAAAGACCTTTCATGGATAGGGTTGCCAACCTCCAGGTACTAGCTCGATATCTCCTGTTATTACAGCTGATCTCCAGCCAATAGAGATCAGTTCACCTGGAGAAAAGGGCTGCTTTGGCCATTGAATGCTATGGCACTGAACGCTATGCCCCTTCCCCAAACCCTGCCCTCCTCAGGCTCTGCCCCAAAAACCTCCTGCTGGTGCGAAGAGGGACCTGGCAACTCTATTCATGGAAGTGTGCTGGGTGACCATAGGCCAGTGACATACTCTTAACCTAACCCACCTCGCAGTGTTGTTGTGAGGAGAACAATGTAGCTCATTTTGGGTCCCCGGTGTGGGAGAAAAGGTGAGGTACAAATGAAGTAAAATTAAGAATTAAATTTTAAAATTGTATTGGGTCATTAGGCTGTGTGGTATTGGGCTGGATCAACTAGATTTTCCACTGGTGAAATAGTGAGGATGGAGTCCCCTTTCCCCACCAAAATGGCTACACTGGGGATCATAGGAGGATCTGCATGCATGATGGGAGTTGTATTAGGGAAGGGAATTGGGTGAGACTAAGAAAAAAACTGTCTGGATCCCACTCAATGGATGTGCTTGAAAGATGCTAGAAAAATAAATGCCTTAGTATTTGAATTCAAGTCCATGACATGTCTAAGTCCAAGACGTGGCTTAACAAATGGTAAACAGTGGATTTCTTCCCAGATATTTTTTTTCAAGCTCTCCAACCCCTGTAGAAAGTTGGTGTCGTCACATGCCTGGTTGTCACTGTTGTCTCTTAATGTGTGTGTTTTAATTATTGTTTCACCTTTTTAAAAGCATGTTGCTCGCTGCCTTGAGCTACCTATGGAAATAAATACACACGCGCATTTGTCAGTTCATGTTGGCATGGAAGCATTCTAGGGCTGAAATTCTAGCTTCAGTGCTGAAATGAAATCTGGCAATGTACCAATTAAGACGGCAAAAATGAAGCAGGGGGAGAAATAATCCCCGGCAAAACTTCTTCTAGAGCCGTGTTGGCGAACCTATGGCACGAGTGCCACTTCCGGCACTTGTAGCCCTCTCTGCCGGCACGCGCAGTTCCTCCAAGTCGCTGGCCTTTCCGGCTCTGCCCCGCCCCGGGTGATCTCCAACCAATAGAGATCAGTTCCCCTGGAAAAAATTGCCACTTTGGCAATTGGACTCTATGGCACTGAAGTCCTTTCCCAAACTCCGCCCTCCTCAGGCACCACCCCAAAAACCTCCCACTCATGGCGAAGAGGAACTTGGCAACCCTAGCCTTTCCCTCTGGGCCCCCTCTGGGGGTGGTATTCAGGTTAAATTGCCGCATTGGCACTCGGCGATAAATATGTGGGTTTTCGGTTGCAGTTTGGGCACTCGGTCTCTAAAAGGTTCGCCATCACTGTTCTAGAGGCAGCTCTTCCCAACGCAGTTGGAATTCCCCTTTGCAAAAGAAAATGCATAAAACCTGCCAGATTCATATTTCACTTGGAAAATCAGTTTCAGCGACAGAAAGGAGACAGTAAGGACCAGGGGCAAAGATTTCATCTGTGCAAAAAATTGGAAGCATCCAGACCATCTACCTTTCGACTCTTTGCAAGCGCTTCATTCAGCCGTTTATCCATGGGAGGTTTGGATTGCCTTGGATTTGCCACTCTCGATGCACATTTTCCCCATCCGAATTCTCAAAACTCTGCAAGGGGGCTTATTTTTGAATCTTGAGAATTCGGATGGGGAAAATGTGCATCCATAGAGTGGCAAATCCAAGGCAAAACCTCCCAGGCATAAATGGCTGAATGAAGCGCCTACGAAGAGTTGAACAGTAGATGGTCTGGATGCTTCCAAATGTTTGTACAGATGAAGCCTTTGCCCCTGGTCCTCACTGTCTCCTTTCTGTCGCTGAAACATGACAGGTGCCTAGAGATTGGTATTCATACTAGCTTGACAGTCTTTTCCTTCTGTCCTGTATCAGACATCCAGTGATATATGCTGAACATCTGATGACCAAAGGCAGATCAGCATGGTCCCATCCATTGCTTACTCTTTCTACACAGGCATGCAAATGAACACATGAACACATGAAGCTGCCCTATACTGAATACCCTTGGTCCATCAAAGTCAGTATTGTCTACTCAGACCAGCAGCGGCTCTCCAGGGTTTCAGGTAGAGGTCTTTCACATCACCCTTTATCTGGAGATGCCGGGGACTGAACCTGGGACCTTCTGCATGCCAAGCAGAGGCTCTACCACTGAGTCACAGCCCCCTCCTCTAAATACATGAAGGCTGAAAGACCTGCACACCAAATAAATTGGTACAATCTCAAGCTACTGCTATACTAATGAGGACTAGAACCTTGCTTTTTTCCCAATGTAAAAACAAACCCTGAAGGTTTTTTTAACACAATGAGGCAATAGAGAAGCAGGAAGGAGGATAACTAATTTCCCCAGGGGATCAGCACAGGAAAAGCAAAAAACAGTTGCAACTAAATCCTCCCCGGGGCCAATTAGTTAAAATGGACAGCAGGAAAGGGGAAAAACTGTATTACAGGTAGATGAGAGTGGTTACAGCAGAGACATAATTCCTCACAATGGAGCAGAAACTGGCAAAAGGAAGCTGGGATTCCCTCTGATCAAACAACTAGCAAGCCCTATCAACAAAAGGTAATGGTAGAGGAAAACCCGTTTTAAAACATTTATTTATTTACTTGTTTTATAGTCTGCCGTTCTCAGTGAGATTCAAGAAAATGAAATGCTGCAATCAGACACCATAAGATAAGCAATGAACCACAGATCTAGGATTATAAAGTTAGAAAACAATGCGAACAACGAAAGTGTGGAATTACAAAGGTAGAAGACAAGGCGGTGAAAGCAAGATGACACCATGACTTCTATTTCTTAACATGAAAATCCTTAGAACGGAAAATCTTCATTGTCTAAACAACCAAAAATATAGTAAGAAAACTGATTATACTACCAGTCAAATAGGTACAAGTGCTTCAATAAAGAGACGGGCAGAAATCAGTCTGGTAGACATCAGTCACCGGCATCAACAAAGAAAACGGAAGAACAAACCCTATTACGTATTGACTTCTGAGGTGGAGATATATTGTGTAAAATGGTGAGGACTAGAAACCTTAGTCTCTTTTCATTAAACGATGCTAAGATTTCTCCAAAATCTGTGCCAGGTAAGAGAGCCAGTGTGGTGTAAGAGCGGCAAACTCTAATCTGGAGAACCAGGTTCGGTTCCCCATTCCTTCACATGAAGCCTGCTGGGTGACCTTGGGCCAGTCACAGTTCTCTCAGCCCTCACGGAGGCAGGCAATGGCAAACCACCTCCGAACCTCTCTTGCCTTGAAAACCCTACGGGGGTCGCCATAAGTCAGCTGTGACTTGACGGCCCTTTCCACTACAACCAAGATTTCTCCAAAATCTGTGCCAGGTATCCGATTCTTTGCAAAAAATCACTGGCGCACCTTTGGCTTTCATTTCAGTTGCCATTTGCAAACGCTGCAGCGCCTCAAGCGATGACTGCCAGTACGCTATCCAGAGCAAGACGCCAAGACCTTGTGCATGCTTTGCTCTGCCCATATGGTACCTCTAAGTACAGCCAGTTTAGATCAGAACATTAAAGTCCCTGCTCCCCCCCCCCTAGGGGATGCTCTGTTTTATTCCGCATGCTCCCCTTCCCCATTACTCAAAAGAGCAAAGGCTGCTGCAGTGCTCCTGCTGGCTTAATGGCAGATGGGGGGGGGTTCAGATGGGCTAGGGGTCAGCAGGCCATTTCCTTGAGGCCAGATCTGGCTCCAGTGAGGAGCTGCTCGTCCAAAGAGCCCAACAGGATTCTAAGCGTGATGAAGAAGAAGAAGAAGAATAGTTGGTTTTTATATGCCGACTTTCTCTGCTGCTTAAGGGAGAATCAAACCGACTTACAATCACCTTCCCCTCCCCTCCCCACAAGGGGTGAGGTAGGTGGGACTGAGCGAATGTGACTTGCCCAAAGTCACCCAGCTGGCTTCATGTGGAGGAGTGGGGAAACAAGTCCAGTTCACCAGATTAGCCTCCGCCGCTGATGTGGAGGAGTGGGGAATCAAACCCGGTTCTCCAGATCAGACTCCGGCGCTCTAAACCGCCGCTCTTAACCACTACACCACCCTGGCTCCACTACACCACACAGTCGGTCCCTCTCGTTCAACGGCAGCTGCGTGCTCAAGGTCGCAGTGTTACTTTTGTATTGTAACTAGGGCTTTGCTCTTTTCTTTCTCCTCCTCTGCAAAGCTGCCTGGGAAGGGATCCCAGGGGCTAAGGGACACACTCAAAATAGAACAGCTTTTTCCTAGGCAGTGCTGTGAGCGATGACTCACTCCCTACCTTAGTCCCACCATAACATCCTCTCTCACCTATGCGTCCATCCGCAGATGGCACTTCTATCCCCATACAGCCCCCCCACCAGCAGAGGCCCCGGATTTTCCTTGCTCTGTGCCTCAGTTTCCCCTCCCACTTTCCCTTGCCATGCAGGCTGCTCGCTTCCCCAGCTCTAAGCCATTCCTCACCCCCACCCTGTGTTTAGGGCTCAGACCTACACCCAGGATAATTTTGAGCTGTGCCCACATACTGTATCGGAGGTGGTTGAGTTTGACCAGAGCTGCTGCCCGCTTAAGAAGAAGAAGAGTTGGTTTTTATATGCCAACTTTCTCTACCACTTAAGGAAGAATCAAACCAGCTTACAATCACCTTCCCCTCCTCACACAGACACCCTGTGAGGTAGGAGGGTCGGAAAGAGTGTGACTAGCCCAAGGTTAAACTGGGCCAGTCAAGAATTACGAATCTTCCTCATGTCTGTCTCCAGCCAGCAGTCATTTTTACCTCGGGAAAGTATATTCCTGGGGCCATGGGACCTCTGGGGCCTTATACTGAATCAGACTTTCGGTCCATCAAAGTCAGTCTTGTCTACGCAGACTGGCAGTGGCTCTCCTGGGTCTCAGGTAGAGGTCTTTCACATCACCTTTTAACTGGAAATGCTGGGGATTGAACCTGGGGCTTTCTGCTTGCCATGCAGATGCTCTACCACTGAGCCACGGCCCCCTCCTACAAGGTGGAGTAGTTTTGTCTGTCATATTGGGTCTATTTCTCGCTGAGCTGGCAAACCTTCAGTTTGCAGGTGGGAGTATGCACAACTGAATACAAGAATATCTCTAGTATGTCTTAGCAGTTATTTAGAACATTTTTATTCCACCCTTCCTCCAAAGAGATCAGGGTAGCCTATAAGTTCTTGAGGCTCAGGCATTTCCAAAGTGTGGGCCATGATCTAACACAGAGGTGTCAAACATACGGCTCACGGGCCGAATCTGGCCCCTTGAGAGTACTTTTTTTTTCTTAGTGTAAGGATTAGTGAAATAATGTATGGGAAAACTTGAAATGAGCTATACAAACACTCATTTATATTATTATTCAAATCTGTGTACAACACGGTATACTGGTTGGAGTGTCAGATTTGGGAGACCAGGGTTCAAATCCCCACTCTGTCATGGAAGCTCACTGCGTGACCTTGGGCCAGTCACTCCCTCTCAGCCTAGCCTACCTCACAGGGCTGTGATTGTTATTTTTGTGAGGATAAAATGGAGGGGAGAATGACTTTGTAAGCCACTTTAGGTCCCCAATAAGAAGAAAAGTGAGGTATAAATATTTACATAAATAATGATACAATAATCCATACTCCGTTCTGTCAAAAGGCAGGCATGATTCCAAATGGAGAGCCAGCGTGATGTAGTGGTTAAGAGCAGTGGTTTGGAGCAGTGGACTCTGATCTGTAGAACCGGGTTTGATTCCCCGCTCCTCCACGTGAGTGGCGGGCTCTAATCTGGTGAACCGGGTTGGTTTCCCCACTCTTCCACATGAAGCCAGCTGGGTGACCTTGGGCTACTCACAGATCTATTAAGAGCTCTCTCAGCCCCACCTACCTCACAGGGTGTCTGCTGTGGGGAAGGGAAGGTGATTGTAAACTGGTTTGATTCTTTCTTAAGTGGTAGAGAAAGTCAGCATATAAAAATCAACTCCTCTTCTTCTTTAAACTAAGCACCTCTCAAGATTTTAAAGCCTGGATTTAAGGAAATCTATACCACTCTTTCTAGTATGTCTCACCTGTTTATTGCATGTATTTTGCTGCTCTTATTGCATTGTGTTCTAATTCTGTAATTCCATTCTTTGCATTTTTTGACATATCATGTTAGAGACTTGTTTGTATTGTTTCTAATTTTTGGAATCCTAGTCCTATTGCACTGTTTATTAGAGATTTCATGTTACTGTGCCGTTTGACTGCAGTGTTTTAAACCATATAATCTGCCTAGAGTTTCAAGCAGGCTATAAATAAAATAAATAAAATGAATCAAGCAAGCCAGCAATCAAACCCCTGAAGCCCTGGCCACCCTTTGAATTTCAAGCCCCCCAATCAATAACATGAACTTCAAAGCTCTAGTCCCCCCCATATTTGAAAAACCTTACACTTGGTTGCATTTACTATTTCACCTTGTCCTATTGGTGGTGGGCTTCCCCCACCCCAGACACATTGCAAAACTAATCTGAAATGCACAAACAGAATTAATGGACTGTTTGTAGGATTTTTTAAAAAAAGCATATGAGTCAAATGGAAAGCATAAAGGCAGCAAGCACACTAGTCCCTGGGTATCATACAGGGGACACTTGGCTGGTAGCTGTGATTGACTGCATCTCCCTGGTGAGTGTTCCTCTTAGAGGGAAAACCTGGGCTGGCCTCTGCATAACATAAGCCCTATGCATGCGGTCCTATTCCAGATCTGTCTCTATAGCATGCACGTGCGTTGCATACATTCACTCACACGCCCCTTTGCAGAGATATGATTGGGGCATCTGGCTTCCTCTTGAGCTTTAGCAACAGCCATCTACTCCGTCGGGCCAATAAAGTCCCACCAAACGGAAATGAAATTAAATTGGCTCAAGCTGGCCAAGGGTAATTAATCAGGGGTGGCTCTACTTTCTTGGCAGACTCCAGGTCTGGCTATTCATCACGAGAGTGCCTTGAGATTTAAAAGGAAACACTACGGCCTGATGTAAAAGGACAATCCTCTAAGAAACAGCCTCACAAGACAGGGCTGCCGGGCATGCGCAAATTCATCTATCAAGGGCCACCGGACAGGCAGAGGGGGAGAGTTTTTAGCACATTTGCCCACATTTTAGCACATTAGCTGCAGCACTCAGTATTCTAATGTGGTGGTTGATTCTCCGGATGGTTGGAGTGACTTTGGTCATTTATGCATGGGCAGGATCAAGCCTGAACTGACCCTAGAAGCTAAAATGACTAAACAGAGGCTGTCAAACTTTGGTCACATTATGAGAAGACAAGAATCACTGGAAAAGACAATCACGCTAGGAAAAGTTGAAGGCAGCAGGAAAAGAGGAAGATCCAACAAGAGATGGATTGACTCTGTAAAGGAAGCCACAGCCCTCAGTTTGCAAGACCTGAGCAAGACTGTCAAAGATACGACATTTTGGAGGACTTTGATTCATAGGGTCGCCATGAGTCGGAAGCAACTTGATGGCACTTAACCCACACACAGGATCTCCGTGGTCTGACCCTCTTTCGCCTCACACTTCTCTGATTCGAGTTGGGTCAAGCGTTATTTGTGGCATTGTAAACCCACCAGTAATCTCTTGTTTGGTCAGAGAGGGGTCGGAGAAGATATGGTTTACTCTTCACCCATGAATAATACCTACCCATGAAAATACAGGAAAGGGGGAGTGTCTGTGCCAAACCCCCCCCCCCACAGCGTTGCCACCTTGTGGCAATTGGCTGATGTTGTCTTAGGTGAATATGGACACCTGCTGCCCCCCCCCAATGCATTTTCATTAATTCATTTCTAGTGCTTTTATATTTTTTAATCGTATTGTCAATATACTGATTAGTCATTAATCTGAACAGCTGATTTTATCTTTGGAGTAATTTTGAAACTGTCCTTAAATGTTGTTCTTTGAAGGATGTACACAAATGCACACACGTTTTTTTTAAAAAAGCATTTCAAAATGATGTAAGCTAGCTTGCTTGCCCCTATATCATTGCCCTGCAATCGATTGTTTTATAGACTCATTTGTGGTGACCGCAATGCATTCCCACCCATCCCTAGCATTGTAATGAAAACCTCCTAGTATTCATCAGGTACTGTGAAGCTCAAGAGCTCTGTTGGTCAGGCACTGGCCCCGGCTCTCTGCTGCCACCAGGGCTGCGGGTCAAAGAAAAGAACTACCAGCAATTCACACTAAGATATTTTACACTATCATCTAATCTTGGAAACCAGTTGACAGTAGAAGGCCAATCTGGGGTTAGGGGCAGGCAGACAGAGGTTGTTTATGCATGGGAGTTTTACCTGAGGTGAGTTGCTCACTGGACCCACACTTTCCTGTTGTGGATCTACGCACCAACAGTCTCCAAGCTCAAACCAGGAAGTATTTGAATCCCTGCCCCTTGAAATGCTGCTTTGTAATTGGCTGTAGTGAGAGAAAAGTCCCCCCTCAAAACCCAATTGCCGCATACAAAAGCATTTTAAGAACATAAAACAAAAACGGAGCAATCTGAAAAGAAGAGGGGGGGAGAAATCCAAGCCTCAGTTTTAAAAAGCCTTTCTTCTGCTCAGAAAGAGCTCCCAGGAAGCAGGAAGCATTTAAATCCCCTCCTCTTTACACGCTGCTTTGTAATTGGCTGTGAGTAAAACTAAGCTTGTGTGTCCCGCACTTTGCCTTATGCATGGGAATTTCACCCAGACTGAGCTCAGGGGAGAGGGAACAATCAGGTTAACAGAGGAACGAGAAGTCCTGGGATTTGTGAGGGCTGGCAGCGAGGTCATATCTAATGGAGGGAAAACTCATGCATAACTCCAAGGGACAACCGAGACAGACGGGGGGGCGAACGTGAGTGAAAGTACCCATGCATAAATGACCAGACTCTCAGACCCGCTGCCTTGCTTCACTCTGGGCAATGTGTTGCTGGCTGGGACCACTTTCTCTCTGCAAGTCAGCTGGCTTCCAAGGTACTTTGCCTGCTCTTGGACCAGCCTTTGCTTTCAAACACACACAGCAAAGATTTTAAACACCATTTCTGCTTAATTTCATTTGTCTGTACACTGTTGTCTGTATATTGTATACTGGGCAGGTATGCAAGGCTGGACTGGGGCTAGAGCAGCCAGTGGGGGGAAGGGGGAAATTGTTCCCAAAATGTTCCCTCTGCATCCAACGTCATTAGCAGCATGTG
Organism: Euleptes europaea; assembly: GCF_029931775.1. Lineage (NCBI taxonomy): Eukaryota > Metazoa > Chordata > Lepidosauria > Squamata > Sphaerodactylidae > Euleptes > Euleptes europaea. Next base: position 163,691,877 of record NC_079312.1, read on the forward strand.
TTTCAGTAGCTGTCCAAGGGGCTGCTATTAAGAAAGGGCAGTCAGGTTGGGTCTGATATTTCTGTGTGCCATTGGGACACTGCAGGACTCAGTGTCAGCAGGATCACCACGGCAAAGTTTCTCAATATTTGAAGCACAGCAATGGAAATCTGCACCATTTCAAAAGTCAACACTTCTGCCATAACAATGAATGATGAATCAAAGTTACAAATTCCCAGCAGGACAGCCACGTGGGTCTGCTGCAACAAAACCAAAGTGCAGCGTTGTGGCACCTTAAAGACGAATAAGTTTATCGAAGCATAAGTTCTGTGTGTCACCGCCGACTTCATCCAATGCAAATGCAAGCCTGAACTGACCCTTGAAGCGAAAATGACTGAACTGAGGCTATCATACTTTGGTCACATCATGAGACGACAAGAGTCACTGGAAAAGACAGTCATGCTAGGAAATGTTGAGGGCAGCAGGAAAAGAGGAAGACCCAACAAGAGATGGACTGACTCAATAAAGGAAGCTACGGCCCTCAATTTGCAAGACCTGAGCAAAGCTGTCAAAGATAGGACATTTTGGAGGACTTTCATTCATAGGGTCGCCATGAGTCGGAAGCGATTTGACGGCACTTAACACACACATACAATGTTCCATTTTGTAGACTCCAAAGGATTTTTTTAGGTGTTTCAATCTGTGGTGATGCAAAAGATTAGAGTCTGCCACTCATGTGGAGGAGTGGGGAATCAAACCTGGTTCTCCAGATTAGAGTCCAACCACTCCTAACCACTACACCATGCTGGCTCTCTAAGCAAAGTGAAGGAGGTGGCAGCATGACACCTATGAAGGTTGTACTTTATTAGATGGAAATTTGGACTGCGTGCAAAGTTTCCCCCCCTTTTTCCTGAGAATAATCGGGTTATTGCTTTTGGTAATATTGGCTGTCTTCTATTATTTCATGCTATGGTTTCTAGGCAGGGCTGTGCATACATTTATTTATTTCCTTAACATTATTTATGGTCTGCCTTTCTCCCTGGGACTCAAAGCAGATTACACAGAGTAAGTGAGTTCAATCCACAGGATGGGACATTCAATGAACAATGCAATAGGATTTGGATCGTAGAAATCAGGAACCAACCAGAAATCTGAAAACAGAACTGAAGCAAAGCATAAGTATTAACATGATGCATTCAACAATGCAAAAATTACATAAGTAAGTAAGTAGTAGGATCCTATTTACAGCAACAGGCAGCATGAGCTGCACACCACAATTCCTAACCCTTTACCCAAGTATTTTTATGAACCATTTTGTTACAGTATAGACCTATCACCTGTGCAGAAAAGCCCTCTTGAATAATTCAGTTTTGCATAGCTTGCAGAAAACCAGGAAGAGGCCCTCCTGACCTCTTCAGGCAAACCATTCTATGATAAAGGTTAATATTTTGCATTAAGGCAATCCAATCCATATATCAAGAAAAGCTCAATTCTGCAGTTTGTATTAATTATGCAAAATTGGCATCCATCCATAATTCCTGTTACTTTGCACTGCCTTCCTTTCTGCTGGGCGCTTTTTATTTGAGCTGGGAGAGGTGAAAGGCACCACTGGAAATTACATTTAGCCATCCCTTTTGCTTCTGAGATTTCACGAAGTATTACTTTCAAGCTTACCCTTGCAGCCCTAGGGACTAGAAACTTGCTTTTTAAAAGTAAAAGCAGAGGTTCTCAGGAAGCCATTTTTTTTCACCTTACGTCATATTCTGCGCTTCTGTGGCACTACGGCACGCACATATGGCAAACGCATCAAAACGGCTGCATTTTTAAAGTGCCCTCCATGTGACACTGTTTGAATCCACCTTTGATATCACAGTACACATAGTTTAGGGCTCTCCATGTTGACTGTGCTTCTCCCACGTGAGAAATTAAATCCACAAGTATTTGTTTTTCTGCCCTTTTGTTTCCTTGCAGTTAATTTTTTTTCATACATTTTACATCATTTGCATATAAATGGGGTAAAAGAAGCCGGGCAGCCCAATCCTGAAGGGGGGACAGATTTGTGGCGGCCGGGAGCAGCCCAGCCGCACCGCCTCCTCAGAGGCTTCCCGGCCACCGCGGAGGCAAAAAGAGATGTTCAGGAATCAAAAAAAGGGGGGAAACCCACTGCCTACAACGGGGATATGCCACCGAAAAAGGTGGCGCAGCCCCGCTGTTGCTCAAGGGGGAGTTCCTGGGGTGAAAGGGCTGTGGAAGCTGCCTAAAGGCAGATCCACCCCCGGGGAATGCCCTTTCCCCCACACCGGCACAGGCTTTCCCTTCCAGGAGAGCCCTGCCAGCATAGCTGTGAGGGCTGGTGATGCCCAGATGCCGGTGTGTTTGCTCCCGCGCCGGCGTAGGTGCCACCTTATTCCAAATGAGGTCATGCCAGCTCCAAAGGAGCTTGCCCCCCTTCAGGAATGGGCTCATGGTGGCAGGCATGCAAATGAGATAACTAGAAACCAACGACTGTAAAAACATACGAAGTCCAAACGAAGTCTAGAAGTGGCCATTATCAGCTTATCCCTATTGAGAACTCTGAAATGGAGATACTGGGGATTGAACCCAGGACCTTCTGCAATGAAATCATGTCCTCCACCACTAAGTTACAGGATACAAACTGCTCTTTCTGTAGCCTCTCTCCTATATCTAACCAAGTCCATTTGTACTCATCTACCCAGTAGAACAAAAGTACAGTATGGGATACCAGGGATGGGAAAGTATTTTGTCAGCTTGTCAGAGAAATACAGGAGGAAATGAAGAAACATAATGAAGTTTCTTGCTTTAGGTTCTTCCTCACTCACGATAGGAGATGTCAAAGGGGCAGAGCTGGCAACAGGCCTGGAGAATAATGTCCTGTCCCTTTAACTAAAGCTTACTGAGACTAAAAGCTTAAATGTGTGGAAATGGGCAGGTAAAGCCTTTCATGGCTTGGAGGTTAATCACATTGGGCTTTTCCATGTGTTGTAATAGGAGTCTTTTAGCTGTAATAAGGATATGGAGGGTTCATTTTTGTTGACCATCAGTTAGCCTTCACAAGATGAAGAAATAGTTTAAAAGTACATAGACATCTTCAAAAATCAATGAACATTCTAATACAAAAAGGGAGATAACCCTGGTTAGCTCAGGTTAACAGCTGGTCAGGTTGGGTATATCTAGAGTTGCCAACAGACCTGGGGGAAGCTGTTAGCGATGCCGGCCTCCAGGTGGGGCCTGGGGATCTCTCCAAATTACAGCTCATCTCCAGACTACAGAGATCAATTCTCCTGGAGAACATGGATGCTTTGAAGGGTAGACTCTATGGCATTGTACCCCACTGAGGTCCCTGACCTCACCAGGCTCCATCCCCAAATCTCCAGGAGTTTCTCAGCCTGGTGCTGGCAACCCTCACCCCATCTAATCCCCTGTCAAGGAGCCAGGGGAACCTGGCAACCCTAAAAACTCTCATGCCCTTTAATACAGGCTTCATGGGACATTATTCAACAGGTCTTCAACTGCCCATTTCCACACATTGAGCAGCAGCAGCAGAAGAAGAAGAGTTGGTTTTTATATGCCGACTTTCTCTACCACATAAGGGAGACTCAAACTGGCTTACAATCACTTTCCCTCCCCCTCCCCACAACAGACACCCTGTGAGGTAGGTGGGGCTAAGAGAGCTCTAATAGAGCTGTGACTTGCCCAAGGTCACCCATTTGACTTCGTGTGGCGGAGTGGGGAAACAAATCCAGTTCACCAGATTAGCTGCTGCCGCTCATGTGGTCTCCAGATCAGACTCCACCACTCCAAACCACGGCTCTTGACCACTATACCACCCTGGCAGGACATTTTCCTCTAGGCCTGAGCAGCCCATGCATGATGCTTCCCCTTTAAAAGGAAGCTTGGGCCTGAAGGTCAGTTGTGTGATCACATCTAGGAGGTGACTTCATCCTTTTGCCCAAAAAGCGGCACTTTCCCCAGGGGGGTCAGGAGCCGGGATGATTGTGCTACTTAAACCTTTGGCTATGAATCATCATGGTGGGGGCAGGGCGGGAGGCAGGGAGCCTTTGTCTATGTATGCAAGCTTGTGTCACCTTCCCAACACCCCCAGAAGGGCTTTCCCTGTAGACCCTCGGGGTGGGGAACCTGAGCTGCTCCCATTAAGGTCTCAGCTGCACGGTTTTTCCTGGTTTCCTGGTGAAGTCATTTTTTACGGACTTCCACTGCACCACCCCCTACCCTAGAATATGATAGGGTGTGTGTGGTGGGGGACGGTAATGAGGCGTTTGCAACTTGCATGCATCCCTTGCTAACTTAAAAAAAAAAAAGTCCTGTTCCTCTATTAAAGGGGCAAGGCATTTTCCCTTCTGAGCAGCTGGTAACTACAGTCAGGGGGCCCAAGCTCTTATACCTGTTTCTAGAAGACAGACATTTCATCAGCTACAGCAGCTTTTCTTCTGCACAAAATGTGGCACTTCCCAATACGGTTCCCAATTGCCCACCAACTCACCAGGCTGCCTGCCGCCCCTCAGCTGGCTGGCGGGTGGAAGTAGGCCAGTTGAGAAGGGTCTGGTGATGCTCTAGCACTCCCGTCTTTTTGGAGGAATGCTCTAGAGCAGTGGTTCCCAACCTTTTTTTGACCAGGGACCACTAGGACTTTTTTGTTCGGTGCAGGGACCCCAAGGTTCAAAATAAAAATTCTGAGAATTTGAAAATAAACTTTAATAATAACTGTCAGTTAAACATTAAACTTAGAATAATATTTGAATATATATTTTTATAATAGAGAACTTTTAATTGAAAATATTAATTTATTATGGGTTTATAACTTTGTTTCGCAGACCTTAATTTAGTTCTCGCGGACCCCTGGGGGTCCACGGACCCCTGGTTGGGAACCAGTGCTCTAGAGTATCCTGTGCGATGCCGGTGCTTCTGGGGTAAACCCGGAAGTGACGTCACGTCCATGGCACATCACTGCAGCGCCACACACGGATCTTCGCCTCCCAGCAGTGTTGCAAACCTCCAGGAACTAGCTGGAGATCTCCAGCTAATACTACTGATCTCCAGCCAATAGAGATCAGTTCACCTGGAGAAAATGGCCGCTTTGGCAATTGGACTCTATGGCATTGAAGTCCCCCCCTCCCCAAACCCTGCTCTCTTCAGGCTCCGCCCCAAAAAAACATCCCGCCAGTGGCAAAGAGGGACCTGGCAAGCCTCCAAAGCAGTCATTTTCTCCAGGGGAACCAATTTTGGTCATCTGGAGACCAATTGTAAAAACAGAAGATTTCCAGGTGTCACCAGGAGGTTGGCAACCCTAGGCACAACACCCCCAACAATCTTGGAAGTCGGGACCGCTACCCTGTGGTAAATCTTTTTTAAAAAATTATTTTGGGGGCGGGAGAGGCAATAAGTAACCTGAATATACCAGCAGGCATGTTTGATACGTTATTTTGAGGAGGGAATCCCAGAAATGTCCTCCTCCGCCTATGCAAGGGCTCGTGAACTGAAACCTGGCCAGGAAAAACAAGGGTGATAAAAATGAGATGGGTTGTTTTGGGGTTTTTTTTTTGCACTGTACAAAAGGGTCTGCAGCAGGAGGCCTCGGCCCACCGAGCTGGAGAAGGCTGAAGGTGGAGCCAGCGTCTCCTCCTAAATCCCAAACAGGAGGCTGGTTTCCAAGCCCGGCTCTTCCTGACAATCACGTGGGTAACAAATACAAGAGGGGAGGTGCGAGAAACAGGGAGGCGGGGAGGGCCGCCGGGCTGCCATAGCAACAGATGCGAGAGAGCAGCCCTGAGCATGAAGTCAACACTAATATTAATCGCTGACTCCACAGTAGGGGGTACGCAGGGAGAGAAAGAAAGGAGGGCAGCTGGGCTTAAGGGTAAGGGAGGAGGAGGAGGTGACCCTGCGATTCTCTAAGGTGAAGAGTCTGGTGGCCAGGGAGGAGCAGGGGATGACCACATGCAAAAGGAGGACAGGGCAGGTACGGGTTTTGTTCCGAAATCCCACTATTTTATCCTGCTGTTAAAGCTTCAAGAGCCGTGTCTTCCTTTGCATTTGGCCAACGCGGCATGTCAACCCCAGATAGTCGCAGCCTTGAATGTCGGGTTGCCAACCTCCAGGTTGCGGTAAGAATTTAAAATATTTGGTTTAAGAAGAACCACACACACACACATATATACCTTATAACCTATAGCTTAGAAAGCCTGACTATGGCTTTTCTAAAGACAACTGACCCCAGCTCTCAACTGGGCCTCTGACCTTCGAGGGTGACATTAAGTGTCTGAAAGCATGGTCAAGGATAGGAAGGCCATTTGAACAGGCAGCAAGATTTTCTGCTTGCGAATGAAGGAAATTGTTTATCTACACCACTGGTTCCCAACCAGGGGTCCGTGGACCCCCAGGGGTCCGCGAGAACTAAATTAAGGTCCGCGAAACAAAGTTATAAACCCATAATAAATTAATATTTTCAATTAAAAGTTCTCTATTATAAAAATATATATTCAAATATTATTCTAAGCTTAATGTTTAACTAACAGTTATGATTAAAGTTTATTTTCAAATTCTCAGAATTTTTATTTTGAACCCTGGGGTCCCTGCACCGAACAAAAAAGTCCTAGTGGTCCCTGGTCAAAAAAAGGTTGGGAACCACTGATCTACACAGACAGACAGAACAAACAGTATCAGAGACTCTGAAACGGAGTAACCAATTTGGAACAAAACATTACTTAGCCATGATTTGTGAAAAAAGCCCATCTCCTGAACAATGTGAAAGGGAGGGGTCAGGCTGAGACCCTTTTCTCACCATTTAGCCTACAAAAGAAGTCAAACTTGACCAGCTCTTTGTCATTCTGGGGGAAGAGATCAGGCTTTCCACTTGTGGTTGCCATCTTCGTCTTTCTCTGGAATGACCCAGAGCGGCTCGGTTGTTTGTTTGTCTGTCAAATTGAGTGTGGGGTTTTGTTACATCTGTCAAGTATTATTCTTCTCTTTGCCTTGCAACTCTTGGTAAGTTCAAATAAATCTATCTGCTTTACTGTTGTCAAAAAGGGCAAGAGTCCAGTAGCACCTTAAAGACTAACAAAAATATTTTCTGGTAGGGTATGAGCTTTCGTGAGCCACAGCTCACTTCTTCATGAAGAAATTACCTGTTAAGCCATGTCTTCGTGAGCTGTGGCTCACGAAAGCTCATACCCTACCAGAAAATATTTTTGTTAGTCTTTAAGGTGCTACTGGACTCTTGCTCTTTTTGACTACTGCAAACAGACTAACACGGCTACCCACTGTGCTTTACTGTTATATGCTTGTGTGTGGATTGGTCCCAAGTCTATGGTCTGTGTTTCTATCACATTCTCTGGGCTTTGCTTTGGTGAGCAGAAGGCAGAGAGATTCCAATGTAAAAGAACCAAGGGAAGGGGAAGGGAAATTTTCTCCACACAGGTAGTAACTGGAGATCGCCTGCTATTACCACTGATCTCCAGCCGATAGAGATCAGTTCCCCTGGAGAAAACGGCCCCCTTGGCCATTGGACTCTATGGCACTGAAGTCCCTCCCCTCCCCAAACCCCGCCCTCCTCAGGCTCCGCCCCAAAAACCTCCCGCCAGTGGCGAAGAGGGACCTGGCAACCCTTCTTGAATGTCATGGAAGAAGAGCTGGTTTTTTTATGCTGACTTTCTTTACCTTTTATGGAGAATCAAACCGGCTTACAATCTCCTTCTTTTCCTCTCCCCACAACAGACACCTTGTGATGTAGGTGGGGCTGAGAGAGTTCAAAGAGAACTGTGACTAGCCCAAGGTCACCCAGCTGGCGTCTTGAGTAGGAGTGGGGAAACCAATACTTCTCTGTTGTCAGGCTTTTTAATCCCCAGGGGTGATGCTAGAAAGGGAGAAGAGCAACCCTACAACTATATAAACCAATGAGCTGAAATGATTCATTAGGACAGAACTTCTCCATAATCAATTTCCTTTGGAATATGCAGCACTGGACTTTCACAGTAGCTCCTGTAAAACTTCATTCTTCTCCTTTCTCAAAGTCTCAGGCCCCTCACTTAGGGTTGCCAGCTCCTGGTTGGGAAATACCTGGAGATTATTGGGACAGAGACTGAGGAGGGTGAGGTTTGGGGAGAGGAGGGACTTCAGTGCCATAGACTCCAATTGCCAAAGCTGCCATTTTCTCCAGGTGAACTGATCTCTATCGGCTGGAGATCAGGTGTAATAGCAGGAGATCTCCAGCGAGTACCTGGAGGTTGGCAACCCTACAGTCACTCTCCCTCTCAGCTGAACCTACCTCACAGAGCTGTTTAGAGGAGAAAGAAGAAGAGTTGGTTTTTATACCCTGCTATTCTCTACCATAGGGAGTCTCAAAGTGGCTTACAATCACCTCCCCACCCCACAACAGGCACCTTGTGAGGTAGGTGGGACTGAGAGAGTTCGGAGAGAACTGTGAATAGCCCAAGGTCACCCAGCTGGCTTCATGTGGAGGAGCGGGAAAATCAAACCTGATTCTCCAGGTTAGAGTCCGCCACTGTTAACCACTACACCATGCTGGCTTAACCACTGCACCATGGGGATCAATACATTTCCGGCACCTGAACACCTAACACCGGAGTCTAACTCATTTTGTACAAGTCTCACATGTGTAGTTTTTGGCTTGAATTTTGGGGATACCCTCACATGTTTCAATTAGATTGGAAAGTCAAAAAAGCCTACTTAACCATTTGGAAATTACCTGTTAAGCCATGTCTTCCAGCCCTCAGACTGTATCAGTGACAGGTATATCCCAGCCACTGTTTCCCATTTGTTTTTGGAATGCAAATCATAGAATCATAGAGTTGGAAGGGACCACAAGGGTCATCTAGTCCAACCCTCTGCACAATGCAGGAAATAAACAACTACCTCCCCCTCACACCCCCAGTGACCCCTGCTCCATGCCCAGAAGATGGCCAAGATGCCCTCCCTCTCATCATCTGCTTAAGGTCATAGAATCAGCATTGCTGACAGACGGCCATCTAACCTCTTCTTAAAAACCTCCAGGGAAGAAGAGCTTATCACCTCCCCAGGAAGCCTGTTCCACTGAGGAACTGCTCTAACTGTTAGAAAATTCTTCCTAATGTCTAGATGGAAACTCTTTTGATTTAACTTCAACCCGTTGGTTCTGGTCCGACCTTCTGGGGCAACAGAAAACAACTCTGCATCCTCCTCTATATGACAGCCCCCTTCAAGTACTTGAAGATGGTTATCATATCGCCTCTCAGTCTTCTCCTCTTCAGGCTAAACATACCCAGCTCCTTCAACCTTTCCTCATAGGACTTGGTCTCCAGACCCCTCACTATCTTTGTTGCCCTCTGGACACATTCCAGCTTGTCTACATCTTTCTTAAATTGCGGGCCCCAGAACTGAACACAATACTCTAGGTGAGGTCTAACCAGAGCAGAGTAAAGCATCACTTCGAGTGATCTGGACACTATACTTCTGTTGATGCCGCCCAAGATTGCAATGATCCTGTGGATTCTTTTTCTAGGAAGAGGCTTATCTGCCTAACCACTGTAATGTTCATAAATTTGTGGAGTTGCTGTTTGTAGGGCCAAGAGTGGGTGACATGAATAGAGTGTTTTTATTTCATGCACAGTAGTGCACCAGGGATGAATTGTGAGTAGACTGCTTTGAGTCATTGGTGCATTTGGGGTCCCAGACTTGCTCTACTCCTCCACCATTTCAAAGGCGATTAGCAGCTAAAGGGATTATGGGCAGATGGAAGAGGCATGTAAGGATTCACTATGCGCTCAAATAAAGCTCTCTCCCCTCTTTCCAGCAAGCTAGGCAAGGAATGGGCAAAATCTGTAAGTGATGTTATTGACTGTACCGTCTTTGTTAGACCTATGCAATTGATTTCTGTACAAAAATCCATGGGCAGTTCAAAAGATGCCTTCTTTGTTTGTTTATTTACAAACCCACCAACCCCCCAGGATTTTAAAACAGCCTGCAAAAAGAGAGAGATAAAAACCATCTTCTAGATATCAATAAAAAAAACAAGATAGAAGAAGAAGAGTTGGTTTTTATATGCTGAGTTTCTCCACCTTTTAAGAAGAATCAACCTGTCTTACAGTTTCCTTCCCTTCCTCTCCCTACAACAGACACCTTGTGAGGTAGGTGAGGCTGAGATAGCTCAAAGAGAACTGTGATTAGCCCAAGGTCACCCAGCAGGCTTCATGTGGAGGAGTGGGGAAACCAACCCGGCTCACCAGATTAGAGTCCGCCACTTATGTGGGGGAGTGGGGAATCAAACTCGGTTCTCCAGAGTAGAGTCCACCACTCCTAACCACCACACCACGTAACACAAGGGGTTACCGCACTTTGTATTCCCAGCGATGTATTAAGAGTTTGAAAATGTTGTAAAAAACATCGCTTTAAAAGGGTTTTTGGATACCACGGCTTATAAATGGTTGGAAGAAGTCTTCACAGCTAAAGGGGCCAAACAAAGTGCGAACAGTATTTTTTATAACGTTTTCAAACTCTTAACACATCGATGGGAATATATATAAAGTGCGAACAGTATTTTTTATAACATTTTCAAACTCTTAAAAAACCCCTCTTGCCGTTCAACAGCTGAGGCGGTGAGAGGGGTTTTTTAAGTGTGCTGCGGGGTTCCTGCACTCCGCGGCTGTAGGGGCAGCCTTGGGGGAAGCGTCTTTCTCCCTCCACTCGCTGATTAACATTTTCAGTGGCCCTCGGGAGCTCCAGGGCCCTCCCCGAAACTGCTCCTGAAGCCGCCCTGCTGTGCCGTGTTTCTATGGCAGGGCCCTGGAGCTCCCGAGGGCCACTGAAAATGTCCTCGCGGGCCATTTCCAGCCCCCGGGCCGGACGTTCCCCATCCCTGCGCTAGCCTATTAATCGCCTGTAAAGGCCCTATTGCCTAGAGACTGGTTGGGGACAGAGAGGTCAACAGGACTGTTCTTGGCTGGTGTCTTCCTATGGGTCTTTGGACTGCATTTTTCTCCTTAACACTCAGAAAAACCTGAAGACAATTTTGAGAGGGTTTTTGGGGCGGAGGTTTGAGTGATATGAGGCAGAAAATTTAAATTTGAAATTTGAGTTTTGGTGGGTGGAAGTGATCTCACTGAAATGGGAAGCGTTGGAGGAGCTCACCTTTGACCAAATCCCCCAGGAAGCCACAGTTGGCAACCCTGAGGAACTGGAATCTTCTTGGGAGTGTCAAGATACCTGATCGCTCTGTACATTTATAAATAATCAGAGTATTGACTATCATTAGGAGTATTTCATAAGGTATTTTTTTACCCCATACTTCCCAAAATGTCCCTGTTTTTGGGGGAAATTGAAATTGGGGGAGAACGTCCTTTGGGATTAAAACACCACATTATTTTGCTGAATTTTCCAGGTTTTTTTTCCTGAGCCTGCACACCTCTGTTCATGGAAAAGCGGGGAACTGAATCCAGGGCTGCCTGATCCTAGTTTGACACTCAGTGGTTCCCAAAGTGGGCAGTACCACCCCCTGGGGGGGCGGTGGGATTACCTAGGGGGGCACTAAGAGGCAAGGGGGCAGCAGGGGGGCACTAGAGGTGGGGCCCTTCAACTGTGTTGTTGGATAGGGCAGGGGATGCTGGGGTTAAGTTTGTGGAACCAAGGGGGCGGTGGCCCCCAAAATTTGGGAACCACTGCTCTAGCTACTATATCCCAAAGGCTGATAATTCCACATAACAATATTACACTACTCCATTTTTTCTTAGAGGCACCTGCAATTGTAGAAGCCACCCAGTGGTCGCTACTGAAGTATATACCTCAGCAGAGCTTCAGTTCCATCTAGCCCTGTCCTGTATTTTAGTCTGCTCCTACTAAGGGCGCTGGGCAGATCTCCCTCGGTTGAATCTCTGAGAGGATATATGAGCTAAGAACCGTGAAGCACTTAGCAGATGAAAACAGGAGCCTCCGAGAATAGTGGCGTTCTCCTTGCGTCTTGTCCAGCAAGAAATGCACAGCTCGAGAGACCACCCTGGCCATCTGGGCCCCCACTCCCCCCACCGCTTTTGCCTCGCAACAGCCTGGCAAAAGTCTTCCCAACAACTCAGGGTGCCCACCAATCGCCACGGCCAAGGAACGCACGTGAGCGAGGGCCAAGCCAGGATGCCAAAAAGCCCCTCGTTCGCCTGGGCCTGGGAGGGGAGCCAGACATGCCGTCACCTTGCTAAATGGAGCAAGACGATTCCCAGAGTCAATTTGAATTTTTCATAAGTTCCACTTTATAAAATATTAACAGGGGAGGGGGGGAGAAGCAAGAGGGAAGGGCTTGGGATATTACGGAGCCAGGGAAACAAGTCGAGAGGAAGCAGGTGACATGAGAGTTTGTGGAATTTAACTCAATCTCGAGAAGCAAAGGGGCAGGAGGTGTCAGCAGGTGTTGGCTCTGAAAACCGCATGTGCCTTATATAGTATTTGCAAGGCAGACAAAATTTTAAGGCTCGATCATTACCATGGAAATTAGCCCTGGTATCCAATTGTGTGTGTGTGTTAAGTGCCATCAAATCGCTTCCGACTCATGGCAACCCTATGAATCAATCTCCTCCAAAACATCCTATCCTTAACAGCCTTGCTCAGATCTTGCAAATTGAGGGCCCTGGCTTCCTTTATAGAGTCAATCCATCTCACATTGGGTCTTCCTCTTTTCCTGCTGCCTTCAATTTTTCCTAGCATGATTGTCTTTTCCAGTGACTCTTGTCTTCTCATAATGTGACCAAAATTACCGAAGCCAATTCAAGTGATTGTCATCCTATGGGGTTCTGGATCGGAATTTGCAAGAGGTAGCCAGCATAATCACTATGTTTTTGTTTGGCCTAACTCAAAGGGTTGTTGTAAGGCTAAAGCACTTCTGATCTCTCTGGAGGAAGGATAGCATACAGCTATACGTGAACAGGGATAAACTAAGATAATTTATTGCTGTTTGCTTTGTTGCATTTCCTCTATTCAGTAGTTGTGTTTTCTGTTGTTTGGGGTTGTCAACCTTTTTTTTTTTTACTGGATCCCCCCCCCCCTCACACACACACTGCACTTTCAACAGCAGCTTGATCTCCCACCCTTAGCAGGTGAGAATGTTTATCTCCATCTGTTTAAAGCTTCATCTGTTCATGGATCCCTTACAGCTGAGCTGTTTTGGGGAGCATCCGTACGATGTCATCTTCTGTTTGTCTCACTTCTGTCCTCCCCTCCTCATTTTGCTGAGATCTTTCCTAAACCTGGTTGGCGTGATCTTTTTCAAAAAGATCTCAATCAAACTGCCTTTAGATGTCGTGTAGCTGGGAAGAAGTACATTTTTGCAAGTTCTACCCACATCAGCATCATTTTCCTCACCTCAGTCCCCATAACTGCTATTTCTCTCCACTCGCACCACAGGGATTTTTTCAGGCTTTAAAAAAAATCAGTAATAACTAAGACTGCAGACTCTATTGCAATAATGTACTAGCTGCCCAGCTTTTGTTTCTTTAAAAAAGTAACCCGTTATCCCTTTTCATCGTAGTGTTATAAGGGAAAGGTACAAGGTCAACATTTCTCCTTATAACTACATAATGAAAAGGGCCGCCATGTTTTTTTTTAAAGAAAAAAAACAAAGTTTGGCAATAATATATTGTTGCAATAGATGGTTATAATGTTGTAATGCTGTAGCAATCTAGCTACTACCGTTTTCTTGAAAGGCCCTCCAGTGGCCAGACAGGAGAGGGAATGGCTGAGGCAAGGAAAGTGCAGGAAGAACTTCCATCATGTAGTGTTTCTGTTGCCACGCCGAATGCCTTCACAGGGGCAATGAGAGCTACAATGAGAATAATCTCTCTGTGGAAGCAGCCCTGCCCGGGTCAGCCAGCAACCTTCGATCCATGTGTTTGCAAACACATTTGCTACATCCTTCCACAGCTGGGCACCTAAATATACAATGTGTGAAGTGGTCCTAAGACACCTGTAAAAGCATGAGATACGTGAGGCCGCTATCCTTCCTTAGAGCAGCATCACTCTGTTCTGATTTCCTGTGATATGTGTCAGTCTCTCTCTCTCTCTCTCTCTCTGTTGATCTCATCCCCCCCCCAAAAAAATTCACAAACACCTTTTAACAGGCACAGCAGGTACAACCCCCCCCCGGAAAGGGCTGTTGTGACTCCCCCCCCCCACGCTTGAAGGACACATCAGCAGAGCAGACTATCATAATTCCTCTTTGGCAATTATCGCTCGCTTCAAACCACTCGCCTCAAGCAGTGACCACAGAAATTAAACCCTAAAAGCATCATCCTTAGTCCGCTCAACGTAACTGAGCGCAGGATCACAACAAATTGAACAGAATCGGCTCAAAGAAGGGGCCAGCCATAGTGTTCGTCTGAAGCGAAGCAACCTCTGACATATTTGAGTTCAGGAAGTTCCCATTTCTTTTTCCTGGAAGTTCCTGCAGTTCGTCACCCCCTCTCCCAATGCATCAGGATGTGCCTACGAAGCAAATGTTGCAGTTCCATGCTGTGCTGTTAAGGTTGCCAACAAAACAACCAACACCCTGTCCTTTTAACAGAAATTACATAGGCAGAAACAGGAAGAATGGCATGGAAGAGTGGTGGACTCTAATCTGGAGAACTGGGTTCGATTCCCCACTCCTCCACAGGAAGCCTGCTGGGTGACCTTGAGCCAGTCACAGTTCTTTCCAAACTCTCTCAGCCTCACCTACCTCACAGGGTATCTGTGGTGGGGAGAGGAAGGGAAGGTGATTGCAAACCGGTTTGATTCTCCTTGGGGGGGGGTCAGCAACAACATCACATGACAGTCCAATTTTAAAAAGTTTATTTATAGCACAGAACAGAGATGGAAGGGGAGGAGATATAGACTACAGAAAAATAAAACAAACAAAATTTCTTATTAGAGAACATCTGACAAGCGTCCCTAACACAGGCTTATCACTGCAAGGAGATGGGCTAGAAACAGTTAGTACAGCTGAGTCCTGAAAAAAGGGCATGCTGTTTTGTGTTTATTTGGGTAAATTTTAATAAAAGTGACTACCTTTTCTTAACTTGAAACATTGCTGTGATAACAATCCTAATCTAGGGTTGCTGGCCCTGGAGATCTTCCAGAGTTACAACTGATCCCGGACTACAAAGCTCAGAAATCAGAAAATGACTACTGTGGAGGGTGGACTCTGTGGCATTATATCCTGCTGAAGTCCCTCCCCTCCCCAAACTCTACCCTCCTCAGGATCAACCCTCAAACTCTCCAGGAATTTCCCAAACTGGAGTTGGCAACCCTAAAACCCAATTATTACACCATTCTAACTGTGCACAAGTCCTAGGTATTTCAGCAGGGCTTCTTTCTGTATTCTTATGACTGCAGCCTTACTTGGAAGTAACTTCTCTTGAAACCATTCAGAGTCTTGTCCACACAAATATGGTCAATAACAGGGCTTAACAAGATGTGAAACAGATTCCCTGCAGGTTTTTTCCCTTTTAATAAGTAAATAGCAGCCATGGGCCTCTCTAATTTGGATTAGGATATTGCTGGGGAAGGGGCAGGATAAGGGGGTTGATCCTTTTGTGTCATCTTCCTGACCTCAGTCTGCTCCCCATGGGAGGAAGGAAAACAGGTAATGTTTTGGGGCTTCTACATAAGAACTCTCAGGGGCCAATTGAGGTCAGGAAAATGGCAGATGGGGAAAATATTACACCCCCCTTCCCCCTACAGGCCAAAGCTGAACCAGATGTCCACGTGGCTCCTGTCTATCATTAAGACACCTCCGGCAGACCCAGCTACGAATGTCCCACTTTCTCATCTATTTTGACCTTCAGGTTGTACCATTTTCTGGGGAACACTTTCTTCAGTGGTAGCTTAGTGCTGAATACAGTATAGCTATTCCTGGACTATCTAGCAATGCTACTAAACTTGTTGGAGGTATACTGGAGGACTCAGAACCTGTTTTATTGGGACAGAAGCAATTCTAGAATGGATTTCCACAAACCTGTGACACACAAGGCCCAAAGAAGAGTACCTGCTGTAAGTGATAATCCATTGACAGCCCATTCCTGAGCTCTTTGGCAGTCTGGACAGCATGGCCAAGGTGCTGCCGCGGTGCCTCCAAAATCGTTCCCCAACTGCCAAAAGGCTTTAAAAAGCCTTTTGAAAGTTTTTTAAACTTTTAAATGGGTCATTATGCCCCACTGAAAACAGTGAGTCTGCGCCAGCAACATTGTTCTCTTCGTCGGCGTACCCGGGGCACAAGGAGTCAGGAAGCTGCCTACCGGCAGCTCTGCCCCCCCAGCATGCCGGCAAGTGGCAGCACCAGGAGAATGGCGTCCAGGTCCCCCTGCTGGCATCTGTGCCACCCTGGATGGCGTAAGTGGCACGAATGGTAAAGGTACCGGCTGAATATTAGGGGAAAATTTTTTTTACAGTAAGAGTTGTTCGACAGTGGAACCAGCTATCTAGGGAGGTGGTGAGCTCCCCCTCACTGGCAGTCTTTAAACAGAGGCTGGAGAGGCATTTGCTAGGGATGCTCTAGACTGATCCTGCATTAAGCAGGGGGTTGGACTAGATGGCCTGTATGGCCCCTTCCAACTCTATGATTCTATGTGGTTGGTGGTTTTGCTCCCAAATCACAGACATGCACTTTTTTCCCTCCCTCCTTTCTTATCTCCTACTTCTGCTTTACAACAAGCCAAGTTTCCCAACCATTGAGCAACTCTTGAAATGGTCCCACCAATCAGAAACGGAGGCGGGGGTCTCCTCGGAGGTCACTGGATTCGGCAGCTGGAGAAACTAAAGCCTCCCCTTTGTACTTGTTGCTGAAATGAACAATTCATCATCTTTCCCTGGAGAACAGAAAAATTGATTGGGAAGAAGGGGCTGGAGGGCCCAAAACTTTCTCCCTCAATTAGGTGGGGGCTTCAGGAAGCGACTGTCCTCTTTCTCCTTCAAACCTCCTATTCCTTCCACATTTGCTTTGTTCACAGCGGCGATGTGAAGTCTCTTCAGATGTTACGTCTTGTTCCTACACAGAAAGCACTTTTTTATAGTGGAAAACTTGCCTGCATTTTGCTGCACCTATAGCTGGAAGACCGCAGCCAATAATTATGATTTGCCAGCAAGTGTATAAGCAGCAAAACAATGTTTGTATGCTGGTTGTGTACGTGGCTCTATCAAGCAGCCAGCCCCGTCCTCCACTGCAGCTGGTTGTCCTATAAATTTGCTACTCTTCCACCTTGCTGACCTCTGTCTTCCTGTAAGATTGCAGCAGTTGCTGTGGCCTAGATCAGTGGTCCTCCGCATTTCATGTCACGCATGTATTAGCTTTTCTCCCTCTCTCATAATACCAGAATGCGAGGTCATCTGCTGAGGCCGGAGGATGAGAGATTCAAAACAGATAAAAGGAAAGATTTCTTCACACAACGCATCGTTAAATTGTGGAACTCCCTGCCCCAGGATGTGGTGATGGCCCACAACTTGGAAGGCCAACTTGGAAGGCTTTTAGAGGGGAGTGGACATGTTCATGGAGGAGAGGGGTATTCATGGCTACTAGGCAATCATACCTATTCTCCCCAGGATCAGAGGAGCATGCCTATTATATTACAGTCGTCTTGTTTGTGGGCTTCCTAGAGGCACCTGGTTGGCCACTGTGTGAACAGACTGCTAGACTTGATGGGCCTTGGTCTGATCCAGCAGGGCTTTTCTTATGTCCTTATCCCACCAATCACACCATCAAAGGACCCAGGTCCCACCCTGATAGAAACAAAAGCCCATTTTCCCCCAAGAAGGCCATTTATATGTTTACAGGCATTCTGTCGTTATATTTATTGTTTACAGTACATTTTAAGGGTGTAAAAAAAATCAGTAGTATTGTTGGGAGTTAATTTCATTGCTACAGCATGGTGTAGTGGATAGCATCGAGGACTAGGACCCTGGGTAACCGGGATTTGAGTCCCCACTTCTACTCTGGAAGTCTGCTGGGTAACCTTGGGCTAGGGTTGCCAGGTCCCTCTTCGCCACCGGCGGAAGGTTTTTGGGGTGGAGCCTGAGGAGGGCGGGGTTTCACAAGCTAGGCGGTGGGACGTGACAATAGGTAGAGCCTTCTCAGTGCCACAGCTGTGGCACTCTCTGCAAGGGGGTTACCGCACTTGTATTCCCACCGATGTATTAAGAGTTTGAAAACGTTATAAAAAATACTGTTCGCACTTTGTTTGGCCCCTTTAGCTGTGAAGATGTCTTCCAACCATTTATAAGCCGTGGCATCCAAAAACCCTTTTAAAGCGATGTTTTTTATAACATTTTCAAACTCTTAGTACGTCGCTGGGAATACAAAGTGCGGTAACCCCCCAACTTGAAACGTGCCTACCACTTCCCTTGATGGCGCTCTCGCACCAGGACAAAACATACCAGGTTTGTTGCGCTTCTGAACAGCATTCATTGCTCAATTGTTTTGCAGTGTCTTTGATCCTGTCGCTTGCACACTGCCAAGTGAAGATCTAAGACAGCAGGTCCAAACTTTATTCTACCTGGACAGTGGTTTTTTAAACAATCTCTGCGCTATATCTATGATGGCCTGTTCTCATGGATTTGTGAGCTTGTTTATCAATGTAAAATATCAACGATCAAACAAAAAACCTATCTGTACATTAAAACCTGTCTCTGCGCCTTCCCCAAACATTACACACTCAGGGAGGCCTATAATATAATATAAATGTGGCTCAATGTAGTAAACAATGAACTGCAAATCCCATGGGCTGATACCACAAAGTCTTAATTTCAAGTTCTGTTTGGTTTTGCTGATTATTATAAGGCCTCTACTTAGTTTGTCAGATTCTAGATAATTCTGAATGTTTAACTTTTAACAATGTCCTATACATAGTATTTTACAAGTTTACAAGGTGGTTCTGGGAAACATGCTTTTTCCTGTTATTATGCTTCTTATCTGGACTTCTTGTGTTTTTAGATTAATTTTTGTAACAGCCTTTGGCCATACGCAGTAAATTTGAACCTATAATATAAATACAGCTTAAAACACTGGCAATAAATTCAAATTCAAATTCAATTTAGTCAAATTGGTTTGAATTTGGCCACTGGCAATAGACATATCCCCAAATAAGCAACGGGACATAGTGGACTCTGCCTTTTGTCCCACAATGAACACCTGACTGATTGGCAGAGGACGCGTGGGTGGTTTGAAGTAGCCCAACAATGAGAGCACCGCCCCTTTCCCACTTTCAACAGCTGATAAGTAATGGACAGCACTTCCCCTAATGAAATCACAACTATCCTGTGGGGCAATTCCCTTGTTCCAGGCTATCTGCCAGATCCAAATGCATCAGGCACACCCTGGGTTCAAAAGTCAGCCCCAGTCAAAAGAGCCAGCGAGCCTCGTCTCTTGGATCTTACTGGCTTGTCTTGTAAGGTGCTGCGAGGGAATCATGAGAACAAAGGCTCTGCATCAGGGGTGTCAAACATGAAGCCCAAGTAAGCTTGCAAACCTCCAGGTACTAAGGAGAAAGAAACCAGCACAACTCAATATATATGTTTAATATATTGAGTTGTGCTGGTTTCTTTCTCCTTAGCTTACTGTTACCAGTATTGTGAGTATTTTTTATATTAACCTCCAGGTACTAGCTGGAGGCCTCCTGCTATTACAACCAATCTCCAGCCGATAGAGATCAGTTCACCTGGAGAAAATGGCCACTTTGGCAATTGGACTCTATGACATTGAAGTCCCTCCCCTCCCCAAACCCCGCCCTCCTCAGGCTCCGCCCCAAAAACCTTCTGCCGGTGGCGAAGAGGGACCTGGCAACCCTAGGCCCAAGGGCCAGATCTGGCCCCCTTGAGAGCTCTTATCCGGCAGCTGTGGCAGCCACACACCCCTCCCAAGGTGTCTATGATCAAAGACTGTTAAATAAAAGAAAATACTGTAAGAGTGTTATTGTGTTGAGCATGTTTGTATTTTAAATAAAAATTAAAGTTAAAAAAATCATTAATTGGCTTTGCCTGCATCTTCTACAAAGTTTGTATCTCTGGTAGCTGGCATTAAATTTTATGTTACACATGGCCCAGCCCGACCAAGTGACATGTATGTCAATCTGGCCCTTGTAACAAATGAGTTCGACACCCCTGCTCTGTATGATCCTATTCCTATATACTGATCCACACACCCCAATTTGTTAAGATCTGGGGAGAACAGGTAGGGTTGCCAACCTCCAGGTGGGGCCTGGAGATTCCCTGGAATTACAACTGATTTCCAGACGACAGAGATCACTTCCCCTGAACGAAATGGCTGCTTTGGAGGGTGGATTCTATGGCATTATACCCAGCTGAAGTCTCTTCCTTCCCCAAACCCAGCCCTCCCAGGCTCCACCCCCAAATCTCCGGGAATTTCCCAAACTGGTGTTGGAAATCCTAAGAACAGCCCTGCTCATCTCTATATCTAATACTCAAATGGCTGGACCCTTTCAAGACGGTGAAAGTGTAGGGTTGTTAACCTCTAGGAGAGGCCTGAAGATCTCCCAGAATTACAGCTGATGTCCAGACTACAATGATCAGTTGCCCTGGAGGAAACAGCAGCCCTGGAGGGAGGACTCTGCGGTGTCATATACCTGCTGAGCGCCTTGTCCTCTCCAAATTCCACTTTCCACAGGCCCCTGCCCCATAAAGGTAAAGGTCCCCTGTGCAAGCACCGGGTCATTACTGACCCATGGGGTGGCGTCACATCTCGACGTTTACTAGGCTGACTTTGTTTACGGGGTGGTTTGCAAGTGCCTTCCCCAGTCATCTTCCCTTTACCCTGGGTATTGCCCCATAACCTCCAGGAATTTCCCAAACTGGAGCAGGCAATCCTACCTACAGCCCAAGTGGTTTGATCAGTAATATGGAGGAGCAGGGCCTTTTCTGTTGTTGCCCCAAAGCTGTGGCACAAACTCCAGAAAGTGTTCAGAACTCTATGTAAAAAGCAATATTTTTAGGAAGGAATATGGATGCAGCAGCTACCTAGTTCCTGGTTTCATTGGGCATGGGCTCTTTACGGGTTTTGCTGTTAATTGGATCAGGTCTGTTTATGGCTCTGCTGTAATTGGATTTGCTTTTTATTGTAGTTTTAGTGTGATGAACTGCTGGTTTTATTTTAATTGGATTTCATTGTGGTTGTATTTTATTGATCTGGAAGCCAACCTGAGCAGAACAGTAGAGGGAGGGTAGACATGACATAAATGAATTAATGAATAAATAAATCAACTATCCCGGTGGGAATGACCTATGACACAGTCCTTAAAAAGAGTTACACACCTTTCTAGGTCCACTGAAGTCAAGGGGCCTAGAAGGGTCTAACTCTGCTTAGGACTGCACTGCTACTTTCTCAGTTTGCTGTCGGATGCGTGTAAACCGGCACCACGATCCAG
The DNA here is from genome assembly GCF_029931775.1 of Euleptes europaea. Classification (NCBI taxonomy): domain Eukaryota; kingdom Metazoa; phylum Chordata; class Lepidosauria; order Squamata; family Sphaerodactylidae; genus Euleptes; species Euleptes europaea. The sequence continues at coordinate 163,713,272 of NC_079312.1, forward strand.
CACAGACTTGATATGGTGGTTTTCCACGCGTGCCTGCAGAAGATCTGTGTTGGATACATGTATGATCATGGTCCCGGTATGTAGATTATTTCTCTGCCATAAAGGACACAGCTTCCTCCTTACTGAAACTGTGGTGTTAGATCTGAGTCAGTATTAGTTACTTAAAAATTGTGTCAACAGAGGTGTGGGGGAAAGCCTTCTCTGGGAAAAGAAGTTTGTGCCTTCAGTTTTCCTCCATGGAAGAGCAAAGTGAGGCTTCTGACATTCTCTGTTTGTAGGAGATTTTCAAAACACTGGGGTATGAGAATGAAATTTGTATCCAGGCTCAGGGCCGCTATACCGCAATCCCAACACCTGTTTTTAAGAGATGAGGGGAAGAAGGTTGCAAAAAACTTGTCAGGAGAACTCTTCCTTCAAAGATAGCAATATCACTGAGAGATCAAAAAGGAGCTTCACTTTCTAACACTTGTAAATATCAGCGTTACCTTCCTACTAAGGGAGAGCCAGCATGGTGTAGTGGTTAGAGCATCAGGCTAGGATCCGGGAGACCCAGATTATTTATTTATTTATTTAATCGTTTTTATAGCCTGCCTCTCTGGTAAAGCTGGGCTCAGGGCGGCTCACAACAAAATCATTTAACCACATAAGACGTATAAGCCGTGGCTCAGTGGTAGAACATCTACTTGGCATGCAGAAGGTCCCTGGTTCAGTCCCTGGCATCTCCAGTTAAAGGGACTAGGCAAGTAGGTGATGTGAAAGACCTCCTCTGCCTGAGACCCTGGACAGCCGCTGCCGGTCTGAGTAGACAATACTGTCTTTGATGGGCCAAGGGTCTCATTCAGTATAAGGCAGATTCATCTGTTCATGGGTTCAATCGGTTAAAAACAGATTTTAAAAAGCCCCACCATCCTCATTAATTATAGAATGATAAAATAGTTTATTGACGCCCAGACTCCTGGTATCTGAGCATAAACATACCGATGGCACCCGTTGCACGGTAAAATCTGGGTTTAGTAGGAGCTGTGGGCAATCAGGCTCCCCCCATATAATAAATAAAATAAGAAGATTGAAAATGGGGGGGGGGAGAGGTAGGGAAGCCAAAGTAGATGTAAACCATAGGTGTCCTCAACCATATGCCTGGCGGAATAGCTCTGTTTTGCAGGCCCTGAGGAACTCTCAGTACCCGCAGGGCCCTGGTCTCACTAGAGAGATTATTCCACCAGACGGGGGTCAGGGCAGAGAAAGTCCTGGCTCTGTTCGAGGACAGCCAGACAGCCTTTGGGCCTGGGGCCATCAACAGATTTTAATTTGGTGAATGAAGTGACTTCTAGGGGGGGGGGCGTTCTAGAAGAGGCGGTCTAGTAGATACGATGGTCCCAGACCATGTAAGGCTTTAAAGGACAAAACCAGCACCTTGAACCTGATCCTGTACTCCAGCTGAAGTCATGTCAGACTAATCTTATCTCCTTTTTTGAGAAAGTTACTACCTTGCTGGATCAGGGGAATGCTGTAGACATAGTTTATCTAGATTTCAGTAAGGCTTTTGATAAGGTTCCACTTAGTATTCTAGTTGACAAATTGGGAAAATGTGGTTTAGATCCTATTATTGTTAGGTGGATCTGCAACTGACTGAGAGATCGTACCCAAAGAGTGCTAGTTAATGGTTCCTCATCCACTTGGAGAGAAGTGACTAGTGGATTTCCTCAGGGATCTGTGCTGGGCCCTGTGTTGTTCAACATCTTTATAAATGATTTGGATGAAGGAATAGAGGGGATGCTTATTAAATCTGCAGCTGATACTAAATTGGGAGGGGTAGCAAATACAGTAGAAGACAGAGCCTAGATGCAGGATGATCTTGACAGGCTGGAGAAGTGGGCTAGAACTAATAAAATGCACTTCAACCAAGACAAATGTAAAGTTCTGCATTTAGGTAGGAAAAATCAAATGCATAATTATAGGTTGGGGGAGACTTGTTTGAGCAGTAGTGTGTGTGAAAAGAATCTTGTGGTCTTAGCAGACCAAACACTGAACATGAGTCAACAGTGTGATGCTGTAACTAAAAAGGCAAATGCAGTCTTGGGCTGCATCAACAGAAGTATAGTGTCCAGATCACGCAAAGTGATGGTATCGCTTTACTCTGCTCTGGTTAGACCTCAACTAGAGTACTGTGTTCAGTTTTGGGCACCACAATTTAAGAAAGATGTAGACAAGCTGGAACGGGTCCAGAGAAGGGCAACAAAGATGGTGAGGGGTCTGGAGACCAAGTCCTATGAGGAAAGGTTGAAGGAGCTAGGTATGTTTAGCCTGAAGAGGAGGAGAGGGGATATGATAACCATGTTCAAGTACTTGAAGGGCTGTCATATAGAGGACGGTGCCGAGTTGTTTTCTGTTGCCCAAGAAGGTTGGACCAGAACCAACGGGTTGAAAATAAATCAAAAGAGTTTCCATCTAGACATTAGGAAGAATTTTCTAACAGTAAGAGCGGTTCCTCGGGAGGTGGTAAGCTCTCCTTCCCTGGAGGTTTTAAAGAAGAGGTTAGATGGCCATCTGTCAGCAATGCTGATTCTGTGACCTTAGGCAATTGATGAGAGGGAGGGCATCTTGGCCATCTTCTGGTCACTAGGGGTGTGGAGGGGGGAGGTAGGTGTGAATTTCCTGCATTGTGCAGGGGGTTGGACTTGATGGCCCTGGTGGTCCCTTCCAACTCTATGATTCTATGATTCTAGGTATCCAGAGTCACACCCAAGCTCCTGACAGGGGACGAAGGTGTTAGTTGCACACCATCAAGAGCCAGGAGCCGGCACCCCACCCCCAAACCTCCCTGGCCGGGCCACCGGACCTCTGTCTTTGATGGGTTCGATTTCAGCCGACTCTTTCTCAACCACTCTGGAAGGTTGCCAACCTCCAGGTAGGGCCTGGCGATCTCCCGAAATTATAACTGACTTCCAGATCACAGAGATCAGTCCCCCTGGAGAAAATGGCTGCTTTGGAGGGTGGGCTCTATGGCATTATACCCTGCTGAGATCCCTCCCTTCTCCAAACTCCGCCCTCCCCAGCAGGGTTGCCAACCTCCAGGTGGAGGCTAAAGATCTCCCGCTGTTACAACTGATTTCCAGGCGACAGAGATCAGCTCACCTTGTCAAAATGAATGCTTTGAAAGGTGAAATCTATGACATCATACCCTATTGAAGTCCCTCCCCTCCCCAAACTCCACCCTCCTCAGGCTCCACCCCCAAAATCTCCATGCAATTCCAACCTGGAGCTGGCAACCTTATTTCACAGGCTCTACTAGGGTTGACAACCTCTGGGTACTAGCTGGAGATCTCCTGCTATTACAACTGATCTCCAGCCGATAGAGATCAGTTCCCCTGGAGAAAATGGCAGCTTTGGCAATTGGACTCTATGGCATTGACGACCCTCCCCAATCCCCGCCCTCCTCAGGCTCCGCCCCCAAACCTCCCACCGGTGGCAGAGAGGGACCTGGCAACCCTAGGAACGACTCCCGAATTGCCCGGAGTTGGTCACCCGAACTGTCACCAAACTGCTCCTGCTGCAGAATCATTATGACCAGAAGCTGCAAAACAACACATGGGCAACGATGGCCCTCCTGTGCTGCTTCCCAACCTCTGGAAAACCCTCTTGCACATGCAAGCCACACCTCGTGTCTGCTGCTTCTCTCTCCTTTTCGGACTTGAGTGAGCGGCAGACATAGCCTTGAGCCATGTCTGTGCTGCTGTCCCTGTCCCTAAATGTCAAGCTCAGCTAACGTGCGGTGGGGGTGGGGGCAATGAATGTAATCTGCAAGTGTAGCCTTCTCAAAATACTGATATACCTTTACAGCCTGTCTTGTCTCTGGAACGTATGGTGCATTTCAGCAATTCCAGAAATATTGTAGTACAGTTGACGCCTAGGGTTGCCAATAACCCTGGTCAAAACAGTCCTGTCCAGCATGGTGTAGTGGTTCAGAGTGGTGGACTCTAATCTGGGAAACTGCTTTCCCATCTATCGGTTAGCTCCTCAGGCTCCACTGAAGGATGCTTTCAGATATATGATCCTCCCCGCAAAAATTAAGGATGAAAAGACCGCACCACCAGTGTGGTGTAGTGGTTAAGAGCAGTGGACTCTAATTTGGAGAACCGGGTTTGATTCTCCACTCATCCACAAGAGCGGTGGACTCTAATCTGATGAACCGGGTTGGTTTCCGACTCCTCCACATGAAGCCAGCTGGGTGACCTTGGGCTAGTCACAGTTCCCTCTGAACTCTCTCTGCCTCATCTACCTCACAAAGTGTCTGTTGTGGGGAGAGGAAGGGAAGGAGACTGTAAGTCGGTTTGATTCTCCTTAAAAGGTAGAGAAAATCAGCATATAAAAACCAACTCTTCTTATTCTTATTCTTCTTTAATAGTGGCTTAATCTGTGGGGAAAGCTGAAGCTTTTCAATTGATGGAAAGACATTATATATATATATAAATTAAAAATATGTAAAACAGCTGACATGGCAACCATGTAGGGTTTTCAAGGCAAGAGACTTTAACGGTGGTTTGCCATTGCTTGCCTCCGCATGATGCCACTGGTATTCCTTGGAGATCTCCCAAGCAAATACTTGCCAGGGTCGAGGCTGAGAGTGTGTGACTGGCCTAAGGCCACCCAGCAAGTTTCCACGGCATTAGCAGGAATTTGAACCTGGGTTTCCCAGATCCTAGTCCGACACCTTAACCACTACACCATGCTGGCTTCAAGGAAGTAAATAACATCACCTGTTAAATAACATCCCATTAAGCCTCTGTTAAAGGGACAGAACATTTCCCCCCAGGTTTGGCAATCCTAGATACACCTAAACTGACCAGGGTTGCCAACTGCCTGGGGAAAATGTCCAGTAGCTTTAATACAGGTTTAATGGGTTGTTATTGAGCCCCATGGCACAGAGTGGTAAGCTGCAGTACTGCAGTCCAAGCTCTGCTCACAACCTGAGTTTGATCCTAATGGAATTCGGTTTCAGGTAGCCGGCTCAAGGTTGACTCAGCCTTCCATCCTTCCGAGGTGGGTAAAATGAGTACCCAGCTTGCTGGGGGTAAAGAGAAGATGACTGGGGAAGGCAATGGCAAACCACTCCATAAGCATAGTCTGCCAAGTAAACGTCAGGATGTGACATTACCCAGTGCTTGCATAGGGAACTACCTTTACCTTTAATGGGTTGTTATTTACCAGGTGAAATGATCTACCCTCCATAACATGAAAAGTTTTACTACCTGCCCATTTCTACACATTTCAGCCTTTAATAAAGGGTGAGGACATTTTCTCTCCAGGCCTGTTGGTTACCCTAACAGGTATGCATGTACAATGAATACACAGAGAGCTGAGTATATACTTCTGTAATATAACTAATAATAGTACTCTTAATCATCATCATCATCCAAATTCCACTCCAAGAAAAGTGGGACAAATTATATCAATCAAATTCATACCTTTAATTTTTTTTGCTTAATTATTCAGTTTCTTCAAGCTAAGTAGAAAGGCAAGGAGATACACAGAGCAATGAACAGCCACCTCTTGATTCCCACAAAAGCCTGCTCAGCCCTTTCTCAGGTTTCTCCAGGCATTTTTTTTGAAGCTTAAATTTGTAGCATAACAGGTAAAAATCAACAGGTGACACTTCCCTCATCACTACATGTCTGTTTAATTTGTGGAAATGTGGCAGATTAAGTTTTCCATGGCAGGGGATAAATAGCATCAGTAAATGGCATCTGATTATGACTCTTGTTAAAGGGGCAGGGCATTTTTTTCTCCAGGCCTGTTGGCAACCCATTATTAGTCATATTTCGGTGAATCAGTAAGGTCCTTTATGCATGGGTACTTTCACTCACATTCGCCCCCACTCTTTCAGTTGTTCCTTGGAGTTTTGCATGAGTTTTCCGTCCATTAGAGATGACCTCGCTGCCAGCCCTCACAAATCCTGGGACTTCCCATTCCTCTGTTAACCCGATCCTTCCCTCTCCCCTGAACTCAGCCCGGGTGAAATCCCCATGCAGAAGGCAAAGCATGGGACACGAAAGCTTGGTTTCTCTTGCAGCCAATTACAAAGCAGCGTGTAAAGAGACAGGGATTCAAATGCTTCCTGCTTCCTAGGAGCTCTTTCTGAGCAGAAGAAAGGCTTTTTAAAACCGAGGCTTGGATTTCTCCCCCCCCCTTTCAGATTGCTCCATTTTTTGTTTTTTGTTGTTTTTATGCAACAATTGAGTTTGGGGGGAGAATTTTCTCTCAAAGTAATTCTCTACAAGGTAAGCCAATTACAAAGCAGCATTTAAAGTGGCGGGGACTTGATTTGAGCTTGGAGACTGCTGGTGCATAGATTCCCAACAGGAAAGTGTGGGACCAATCTCAGTTAAAACTCCCATGCATAAACGACCTAAGAATCACATCTGGAACAAGTAGGGGGCTTTGTATTTCTGATCTGTGCTGACCCTTTTGTGCCTACCCACTGCATGGGCTCTTACCCAAACCCTGTGATGCCAGACGCAAATGTCTCTAGAGCGAAACCTTCATGTGTCCGTCTCCTGACAGCAAACCCCAGGAGAACAGTACAGTACAACCCTGAATTGCTGCAGATTGCTTCTCCAAAACGTATGGTATGCTGCTGCTGTTATTCTGCAGCTAGGTTGGAGGTTCCGCATTAAAGAAGACAGCCTAATTGATCTGTTGCTGATTTAGCAATGTGCAAAATCTGCAGGAGGAATCTGGATTCCAGTGTTGTTCACATAGCCCCAAGCAGCAAATTTCCATACAAAAAAAAAAAAAAAATTCCACCTTGCTGTTTGAATTTGGGCTATTTCCGACGGCACTTCTGTTCCTGTGATATTATCAGTTCTGTGTGATTCAGTGAAAGGCTTTTGAGGTTTCTGCCCATGAATTTCCAACTCAGTCTCAGGGATGAATTAGGGCCAAACTACACTCGATACTAGGAAATGGTGTTTGGATCCCCAGACACACAATTTTGCAGCAAAAAGCAGCTACAGGGAGGGGGAAATACAAATTGGCGCTCCAGAAACGGGAAATGGTTTTAATTCTTCTCTCATGCACCATTTTCTTGACTGGAAATTGTCCCTCTAGACCGATTTAAGCCTTGGAGGGAAAACAGACAGATCCTTGTATGAAGTCTGTTGGGGCTTCAAGCAACCTGGGGGGTCATTTCCAAATTCCAATTGGGGAAAGAGTACATGAACCCCCCCCCAATGGCTGCCTCCGTCCAAAGAGAGAAATTATGAAGGGGGCTAACCATTGGAGGCTGGGCCTAGCTCATCCTTCCAGTGTCTTCTGCCCCTCACCTGGCCACGCTTGGGGAAGGGCTGAGGCTCAGTGGTAGAGCATCTGCTTGGCATGCACAAGGTTCCAGGTTCAATCCCTGGCATCTCCAGTTAAAGGGACTTGGCAGGTAGGTGATGTGAAAGACCTCTGCCTGAGACCCGGGAGAGCCACTGCTGGTCTGAGTAGACAATACTGACTTTGATGGACCAAGGGTCTGGTTCAGTATAAGGCAGCTTCATGTGTTCATCTATTACATTTTTATCCCCGGTATCTGACAAACACAGCTTTTACTCTTGAAAACATATGCCCATAAAATCTTGTTGGTCTCTAAGGTACTACTGGACTCAAATTTATATTCCGTACTTCTAAGGACTTCAGGGTGTCATACATGGTTCTCCCTTCTCCATTTTATCCTCACAACACCACTGTAAGGTAGGTTAGGCTAAGAGAAAACGACAGACAGAAGGTCACCCAGTGAACTTAATGGCTAAGGGTGAATCTGAACCCGAGTCCACTGCGTGAGACCCTACATTTCTGATTTTTGGAGGGAAAATATGCTGGGAACTCCATTCACAGAACTCCTGCCTCCTCTGCCTGAGCCCTTAAATATGGTTCTGATGCCAAATAATTACTACGTATGTATAGGGTTGCCAACCGCCAGGTACTAGCTGGAGATCTCCGGCTATTACAACTGATCTCCAGCCAATAGAGATCAGTTCCCCTGGAGAAAATGGCTGCTTTGGCAGTTGGACTCTATGGCATTTAAGTCCCTCCCCTCCCCAAACCCTGCCCTCCTCAGGCTCCGCCCCCAAAATCTGCCACCGGTGGCTAAGAGAAACCTGGCAAACCTACGTATGTACTTGCTGTCAAGTCACAACCAACTTATGGTGACCCCAGCAAGGGGCTTTCAAGGCAAGTGAGAAGCAGAGGTGGTTTGCCATCGCCTTCCTCTGCAGAGCCCTCTTTGGAGGTCTCCCCTCCAAGTACGGACCCTGCTTAGCTTCCGAGCCCTGACCAGATTGGCCTATGCCATGCCGCCTTCCCTCCCCAAACATCTACTAATCCCGTTCAAACCTTGTTTTATGATTGCCAAGCATCTCTTATTTTAAGGATGTTCCTCCATTCAGAACTTTAGATTGGTAACCTCTGTCTTTTTGTAATGATTTTCCTCCTTCGTTCTCCCCTATCCTCTTTACCTTTGTCTCTTCAGGGGCATCAAAGACAATTTCATACCAATTTATGTTCAGTTGCTGGTATCTGCCTGGAGCTCTTTCAGGTAAGGCAAGTATAAACATAGATCCGGAGCTGTCCCATAGAATATAACAAATGTGCATTATTATTATACCTCCTGAGAAATATTTACTGCTATCTATGAGTTCCTTGGAGAGGAATTAATCTGGTGAGTAGAAGAAGAATTGGTTTTTATATACCGAGTATCTCTACTCGGATCAAACCTGCTTACAATCGCCTTCCCCTCCCCACAACAGACACCCTGTGAGGTAGGTGAGGCTGAGAGTGTGTGACTAGACCAAGGTCACCCAGCTGGCTTCATGCAAAGGAGTGGGGAAACAAATCCAGTTCACCAGATTAGCCTCCACCGCTTATGTGGAGAAGTGGGGAATCAAATCTGGTTCTCCAGATCAGAGTCCACTGCTCCAAACCGCTGCTCTGAACCACTACACCACACTGGCTCTCTGAGTGAACCCAGATTAAGCGAATGCTGGAACTCTCAATGAAAATCAGAGCGATCTATGAGGAGGAGAAAATAGCTGCAAGCCTGAAAGCAAGCCTTAAGGAGGAACTTAAAGCAAGGGTGCAGGTGAGCCTGCCTGGAATCTGTGCATGGCTCCACGGTAGAGCATCTGGCTCGCATGCAGGTCCCAAGTTCCATCCCTGGCATCTCCAGTTAAAAGGATCAGGTAGTAGGGGAAGACCTCTGCTTGAGAGAGACCTACTGCTGGACAAAGTAGGCAATACTGACCTTGATAGACCAATGCTCTGCCAGTATAGGGCAGCCAAATGTGTTTGGGGGACAAAAGCTTTGTTTGATAAGTGGGTGCAAAGGTGTCCAAAGTGACCTGAACCCCAACTGCAAAGATCACAGTCAGTAGGACCTGGGTTCAAATCCCTACACAGCCATGAGGCTCGCTGGGTGACTTTGGGCTAGTCTGTCCTATTTCACAGGGTTTTTGTACTGATAAAATAGGAGCACTAAGAACCATGTATGACCTCCTTTAAGGAAAGATAAAAATGCCATAGACAGATGTGGTGGAGAATTCACAGGTTTTGTCTATCCTGGAGCATGCCAGCAGACATTAGAAGGAAAAGACAGAGGAGTGAACACAGGGGCTGGAAAACTACTGGGAAAGTAGCAGAAGTTGTGAAAGTGCGTGGCCAGAAGGAGATCAACTAAAGCCTGAGCCATGGGGGATTAAAAAACTTACTCCTCTAAATCCACAAATACTGGGTAGCCTTAGCCGGTGAGATAGAGTTGCTAGGTGCCCGCTGGTGGCGGGCAAACCCCCAGTAAAGTGCCCCTCTGCCCGCCGACCAGCTGAGGGAGGCGGGCAATCGTGCATGTGCAGGCGGGAACCCTCCCCTCGCCCTCCCTGGGGCAAGTGGGACGGCTTGCAACCGGAAGTGGTTTACAACCAGAAGTGGCGCTTCGGCATGCACGCACTCCACCCCCCGTAACAGAAACCTCCCACCAAAGGTAAGTGGGGACCTGGCAACCCTACAGTGAGACCAGGCCCTTTCAGGTGGCATATCCTAAAGGCAGATGCCTTCTGTGGGACCAATCCAGAAGTTCATGTGCTAAGGATGTAAATTAGACTAGGAATGTTTCCACATGGGTTATCTGCCCCAGGTTCAATGCTATTGAGAAGCAGAGTCTTCCTGTTTCCTCACACCATTCTGGTGCATTTGTGTACTCCTTTTTTATATAATAATTTTTATTATTTTTTCAACGTAAACAAACAAATCAACAATTCGTAAAAGTCATCAAAATAGAAAAACAATAGATTATCGTTGAAAATACAATTAACATGTTTAAATAAACTATGTGACTTCCCCTTCATCTCCGTCTATCTCATTATAAATTTGTATACTCTTTTGATATAGTTCTAATCCTAATATTGTAATATACAAATATATTTTATTTCAAAACCAAATATAAAAATTCATGTATATACTTAATTCAAATATACTTGTTATCTATCTTGTAGTCAATCCTATTATAGTAACTATGCATTCTGATCCCTAAAATTGATGTAAAATAGATCAGATCAAAGAGTAACCTTCAAGTTTCCCCAGTTGCAATTCATTTTCACAATAACTTCTCCAAGCCTCCCACTCTCCCATAAATTGCATATTATCTTTTTGCTTTATCAGTGCCATAAGTTTCGCCATTTCCACCAGTTCCAACATTTTTTTTATCCAATCTTTTTTATCTGGAATGTCCGTTGATTTCCATTTAGCTGCATAAATCAATCTTGCAGCTGTGGTGGCATAGATTAAAAATGATCTTTGAGTCATGATAGTATTCGGTATCATACTAAGTAACATCATCTCTGGTGTTTTAGGTATATTATTCTGGATAATCAATCTTATTTCGTTGTAAATCATGTCCCAAAAGTTTTTAGCTTTATCACAGTTTCACCACATATGATGGAATTAACCTGTTTCTGTGTTGCACTTCCAGCATTTTGAAGTCATTGCATTGTAAATCCTCGCCATCTTTTTAGGTGTTAAATACCACCTATATATCATTTTGTAAATGTTTTCTCTCAGATTGGGCATATGTGTACTCCTGAGGTTTTACTGTCTTTTCTCCCCTCTTCCTCAAACCTGCTGTGCTCCAAATGTTTGGGAAAGATAACAGTAAGGCCTGGATGGTTTGATATATATCAGGTTATATCAGGTTCTCTTAATTTGGTGTTTGTTTGTTTAAAAAAGACAACCAAGTCACAAACATTTCAGCTTATATCTCTACAAGGAAAGGGGCTATTCTTCACAATGAAAGGGGCTAGAGCCTTACTTTAAAAAAAAAGTTACCATTCTTGGTGGTGTGAAGGGGATGGATGGCCGTAGCTGGGAGGTAATGGCAGTGAAACTATGGGGAAACCTGTCATGTGGAAGCCCTGTGGCTGTCGCACTTATCAATTCCAACAGCAGCACTGGGGAAACTACACAAGCATGTCCCAGTGTAAGGTTCTCCTCCTAGGATGAACAGAAACGGGGTTTACCAGCAAAGCTTTGTGTGGGCCTTAGAGGAGGAGTTTTGATAAAGGCATGATTCAAAGGGGGGGAAGGAATCAGTTCTGGAAGGGCAAGAAGTGAACAAAATGAGCACATGAAGCTACCTTATACTGAATCAGACCCTTGGTCCATCAAAGTCAGTATTGTCTACTCAGACTGGCAGAGGCTCTTCAGGGTCTCAGGCAGAGGTCTTTCATATCACCTACTTGCCTAGTCCCTTTAACTGGAGATGTCGGGGATTGAACCTGGGACCTTCTGCATGCCAAGCAGATGCAATACCACTGAGCCATGACCCCTCCCCTTTGGAGGGCTTTAAGAGGGGAGTGGACATATTCATGGAGGAAAGGGGTATTCATGGCTGTTAGTTAGAATGGATACTAGTCATGCTGCATACCTATTCTCTCTAGTATCAGAGGAGCATGCCTATTATTTTGGGTGCGGTGGAGCACAGGCAGGATGGTGCTGCTGTACTCGTCTTGTTAGTGGCTTCCTAGAGGCACCTGGTTGGCCACTGTGTGAACAGACTGCTGGACTTGATGGGCCTTGGTCTGATCCTGCAGGGCCTTTCTTATGTTCTTATGGAAGGGCCCTTTGTGCATCTGGAAACCATGCAAAGAGCTACGGGACTAGAGTATAACAAGATGCCTAGCAGGGCATGAGAGTTGACTGAAGGCCTTCTGAGAAACTATTTGCCTAGCACTTTCTTGTGATCCTCACGGAACTGTGCCTAGAGATCCTCTGCCAAGCAGCGGGAATCAGTCCTCCTACGCAGATCCCGAACAAAGGGAAAAAATCAGCTCATTAAGGCCATGGCACTGGGTGAGCACCAGCTATTTTTTTCTTCTGAACGGGGCATGCAAGCCAAGTGAATCATATTTAAGGCTGGGTAGAACTTCTTGATCGGAACAAAAAGAATCCTCGGCAAACCGATGATAGCAAAACATTTAGCAGGGGAAAATGAGTATAAAAGGAGTTGGTTCTTGTTATCCTGGATGAAAGAGGGCCAGGATAAGGATTCAAATGTGTTGAGAGTAGTTTAAAAGCTTACCCAAAAAAATGGGGCCAGGAGAGAGGAAATGCCTTCAAATAACCCAAAGCAGAGAAAGAAGCTGAAATTGGGGGGCAGACTATAAAAAGATCAACTAAATATAAAGACATGGCTAATCAATTTCTCATAGAAGAATTGCAATTTACATCTTACAATGTTGCCATAATTAACATTAGCCTTTTCAAGTCTAACACTGAATAAAAGTTAGACTTATTAATATTCAATACATTCTAAATTTAAACAGATTTTCACCAATGGGTTGTCATTAATGATAACAGCCTGTAGCCAAACTGCACAAGCGGGGTTTTTAAAAAGCAATACTCTGTAATAAAAAAAATAATTAAACTGAATAAGCAAACAATCAAATATGATTAAAAAATTAACACTCACCTAAAAATATGTGTTTGTTTTGCTATATGCTGTTATCCCTGATGAAGACCTGTTGGATGAAATGGTCAGACTGTTTATCTGTATATTATTTATTATTACTTCCATTACATCCCACCTTTCTCAGCTTACATCATTCTCCTCTCCTCGGTTCCCTCACAGCACCCCTGTGAGGTGGGTTAGGCTGAGAGAGAGTGGCTGGCCCAGGGACACCCAGTGGACTTCCACTGAATGAGTGAGGATTCGAACCTGGGTTGCCCAGACCCCAACTCCATCACACTCATCCACTACACTACATGTATCTTGAATGAGAGATTCTGGGGGTATCAGTTAGTCATTTCTTTATATTTAGTTAAACTTGTTATAGCCCGTCCCCCCCCCCCCCGGCTCAATTTCTGATAGTAGTTTATTCTGTATAGGTAGGGTTGCCAGGACCCTCTTCGCCAGCAGTAGGCGTAGCCTCAGGAGGGTGGGGTTTGGGGAGGGGAGGGACTTCAATGCCATAGAGACCAATTGCCAAAGCAGGAGATGTCCAGCCAACACCTGGAGGTTGGCAACTCTATGTATAGGGGGAAAAACTAAATTGGTTTGAAAATTTCCTATAATAGAAGGTCAGGAGTGCAGAGAATAATTAGAAAGAAAAGAGTTTACAAACCTAGACCAAGTAGGTTTGCGTGGCTGTAGAGGGGTTTTTTTGGGAGGGGGGAGGGACAAGCACTTGCTGCTTAGATATCAGGGTCTGCCCCTCCCTGAGCACCACCCCCTCAGTCTGGAGCCCACTGAGCCAGAGACCCCCACCCCCCCGAACCAAGACAATCTTTCTGGAGCCAGATCCCCTCAAGAAGTCCTCACCCACGTCCTCAAGAGCCCCACTAGGGCTGCCAACAGCTTATTTAGGATAAGAATTCAGAATCCTGCTTGCGGTGACTTTGTTACAATATGAAATATGAAACAATATGAAAACAAGCCACTGGACACAAACAGTGTAAAAACTATCTATAAAATAGAAGCAGGCCATTTACAAAGCTGGTACGATAAAATCTCTAATTAAAAGTCTGGCTAAAAAGCTTTTTTTTTTTGGCCTGGCGCCTAAAGGAAAGAGGTGGGCACCAGGCAAGTCTCAAGAGCAGGGGTGGGGAACGTCAGGCCCGGGGGCCATTTAAGGCCCACGAAATCATTCGGTCTGGCCCTTTGTGGGTCCTAACAGATCTCTCGCTCAGAAGGATCTCAGACTGGTGATCCACCCCCTCCTGCAGGCAGGAACAGCCTCCATTCAAGGCAGATGAGAGTTTGTTTTAGCGAGAAAAGGAACATCCCCCCCCCTTGCAGAAGAGTCGTTAGTTATGGAGCTGCTAGGACCGCCCAAGAAACTAATTTTTAAGTTGATAACTTTGTACGGCCCATGAATGAAGTTATAAATATCCAAATGGCCCTTGGCGGAAAAAAGGTTCCCCACCCCTGCTTAAGAGGAAGGTCATTCCAGAGGCTAGGTGCCACCACAGAAAATGCCCTGTCTCTAGTCACCACCCACCTCACCTCTGAAGTCGGGGCACAGAAAGCAGGGCTTAAGAGGCAGATTTTAACTGGTGGGCTAGAGAGTACGGGAGGAGACAGTTCTTCCGGTATCCTGGCCCCAAGCCCATTTACAACCATAAAGGTAAATTAGTATTGCCAGCTAAAGATTGGGAAGTTCCTGGAGATTTTGTGGGTGGAGCCTGGGGAGGGTGGGATTTGGGGTATAATGCCATAGAGTCCACCCTCCGAAGCAGCCATTTTCTCCTGGGGAACTGATCTCTGGAAGTCAGTTGTAATTCCAGGAGGTCTCCAGCCCCCAGCTGGAGGTAATCCTACTTAAGCCTACTCAATGGGCCTTTCTCTTAGGAACATGTCCTTAAGATTGCCCCGTTAAGGTCTCAGTTGTGACCATCATTGGAACTAGTTGTCTGCTGTAAGGGCCAAACTTCACGATATGCTTAGAACAAGTCAAGCTGGGGGAATGGAGTTTAGTGCATGTCAAAAAGCACCCCCAGGATTCAGAAAACAGTGTGCCTATGTGTGTGTGTGTGGGAGCCTAGAGCCCTTGCTCTCCCAGTACCATGGGCCCAATCCAAATTGTGCCTTGTGGTACTTACAGAAGTACATTCCTTGGCTGCAGGGGAAGCAAGCTCCCCAACCGGACTCATGGCCAACAATATTGTGTCATTTGGCCCTCAGTTTGGGATAACAAAACAGCCATTCCTGGGATATGATCCACTTCCTGGATTTTGCTGTAGGGCTGGACAGAGCTTTTGAACTTCTAGTGATACCCTTGCTGAAAATCCTGATCGTCTTCTGGGCTCAGCCTGTTTCATCCCTCCATTGAACTTTCTCTGATAGAACTGGGTGGGGGGCTGAAAAGGCTATTTTAGGGGTAATGGAATAGAATGATATCGCACAGATTGTGAAGAGAGGGTGCAAACCTCTTTGAGAGACGCATACATAAGGAGAGTGAGAACAGAATCAGCCCAATAGGACAGGATTCTTATCATTTAATTCGAGTCAGTGAAAATGCTATTCAACTTTCAAAAATCTGCTGAGGCCTGATTTAAACATGACAGTGGCAGACAGTAGCTGTGTGACTTTGCCTGCACCCAGCATACTGGTTCAACCAGGCCATCAGCTACTCTGTGTGCCGATGTTAGCCCAGAGGCAATCCCTAGCAGGATTTCATGGACAAGTGGCTCCGTTTAAGTGAAACACTGGGCATGCCTAACGCCACAGGCGTGCCAAAATCACATTTAAACTAGGCCTGACTGAAGAAGCCCGAAAAGCAGAGTGGGAGGGGCTGTTGCTCCGTGGGAGAGCATCTGCTTTGCACACAAAAGGTTCTAGGTTAAATCCCCGGCATTTCCAGTTTAAAGGGTCAGGAAACAGATGATGTAGACCTGAGACCCCGGAGAGTCACTGCCAGTCAGAGTAGACGATATTGCCCCTGATAGACCAAGGGTCTGATGAAGGAGAAGGCAGTTTAATTTGTTCAACCCAGGTGAGAGAGAGCACTGGGGTATCTGTCTTCATGTGTCTTTAATTTTTGTCCCCCAAATTTCAATGGGAATCAGTGGCCTTTTATGCATGGTCTGTTTCCTCTGGACCTGCTGCTCTCTAACTGCACAGTATCTGCAGATTCTCAAAACACTATGCACAAGGGCTTTTTCCCCTGAAGAAATTCCAGGAGTACTTTGTGATTAATTATGCATCCCCAGCAAAAATGCGGAGCTTCTGAGTCCCTCCCCCTAAAAATGCTGCTTTGTAATTGACTGGAGTGTATTTTTTGAAAATATGTCACCAGACCCCTGCCAGCCCTGGAGGGATTCCTTCATTTGATCTGAACCGAGTGGCCATTTTACTGCCAAAGCAGAGAAAGATCCAGACAAATCCCCCCTTCCCCAACCAATTTCTTTCTGGCTATTTCAGTGCAGGGGTCATAAGAACATTAAAAACACTCGCACGGTCATTTGGGACCATTTCATCATTCCATCGGGAGTCTAGCACTCGCAAAAAAAAAAAAAAGGCTTTCATGCCTATAAGAGGATGCGTATAACGGGAGGGTGGCAAATCAGCATGGCTCTGTTCCATCCAGCCGAGGACTGAAACTGACCCACCCTCACCGTGAAACTGACCAAATAAGCAGCCTCCTTGAGATCCATCAGGCCTTTGGAAGACTTTCGGAAGGGAAGGCCAGCAGTTTTTCGGCTCAAGCCCTTCCTTCTTAGGTCCCTCCCTCTGGCTTCCTCACCTTGCCCTTATTTCTCCTGGATCACTTTCTTTCCTAGGCTCACCTCCTCCTTGCCCCAGCAGCCTTCTTAGGCTTCTGCCTGCTTTTATCCTACACTTCACTGCTTGCCCCTCCCCTCTATGATCTCAAGCAATGGGCAGTTGAGATCATCCGCCTGTTCCTCTGTGATATCAGGGCAGGCAAGGCCAGAAATAGACAATTAATGTTCAAGAGAGCTGAGATTGTTTTTGGGAAAGGTTTCATTTCCCACTGTACGTATGTGTAACTTTGGACCAACTTCATCGCAAATTGAAACCATGCAAAAAATAAATAGCAACAACAACCCATAATTAGTTTACAGAGGCAAAAATGGGGAAAATATATACCCACAAACCTTCCCATTTTGACTGCTTTCAGGTTTTTCCAATTAAAAGGTTCTTGGGAGTAAAGCCCACTGAATAAAACAGGAACATGTCTGAGTAGACCTGCTTAGGCTTGCTCTCTGAGGCAGTGGGCCATTCAGCCCCAGTTGCAGGGAGGCGGTGTGTGGTAGTGGGTAAGGCTTCTATGCTTCTTGGAGGCATCTTGTTGGCCACTGTGAAGGACCATATGGGGAAACACCTGGAGATTTGGGGGTGTAGCCTGAGGAGGATGGGGTTTGGGAAGGGGAGGGACCTCAATGGGGTATAATGCTATAGAGCAGCTATTTTCTCCAGGTGAACTGATCTCTGTCTCCTGGAGACCAGTTAGAATCCCAGGAGATCTCCAGCCACCACCTGGAGGTTGGCAGCCCTACAGATGGACCTGCGGTCTAATCCAGCAGGGCTTTTCTTGCGTTCTACGCCCATGTTCACAACAGGCAAAACCCACCTTGCTCCGGAGGCCAGTGTCACCCTATCGACACACTAAGAAATTCTATGATAAAAATTGTAATGAAAGGGGGAAGATTTCAGAGGTTACTTTCTAAAAAATCCGGCCCTGGGTTCTTACCCCAGCGCACGCGGGAGCAGCTCCAACCTGCCACTTCTAATCCTCTATTGTTACCATCTATTATTTATTATCTGTAATGCTATATAATTCCCTTAGCTATATTATTAAATCTGTAGAAGTGTCGGAGATACCTCTGAATAGGAGGCGCTCAGTGGAAATTAATTGCGTTCTTATTAAGTTGACAGGCCCCCTTTATGCGCATGCAAATGAGCAGCCAAGCGCTCCCAGAGACACTTCTGGGAAGGAGCCTGTATGTTCCTGGAACGCCCTCCTCTTGAGGAGAGCCTGCCTCTTGGGCTCCATCTAGTGACTAAGAGCTTGTTAACAATGCAGGTTTTGTTCTGTTGTTCTGGGTGCATGCATACACATGCATACCCTTACGTATATACAGTCTTACTTGTGTTTGAATTCAACAAGGCTGTCCAGGCCAGAAATACCGGCATGAAGTTTTGTAAAATTACAGGAATACCCTGGTAATAAGCTTCCAAGATTTCAAAATCTTTCACTTGCTCTCAGAATATGAAGCGGGGGGCGGGGGGAGCCCATAATTTATAAAAAGTGGTATCCATGCTCAGGCGGGCAAGGGAGGTCTACCCATTGCCTCAAAGAAATGCTTCTCCTTAATTCAAAAGCCTGGTCCTCACAGAATCTGAGATGGTAAAAATCTGTGTCTAGAATATACCACTTCAGGCTACAGGTGTGGGGAATCACGTGATTTGAATGCTCCTTTGTATTGAAAACAAAACCCCTACATATAGAAATCTAGGTGCCAAAAAGATATGTTATGGGCCAGCCTTCTTCCTGATGTGTTAGTTTTCTGTGTACAGGGAATTTGGATTGTACCACTTGGGGGGGGGGGGTTCACGTGATTAAATGCTCCTCTGTATTTAAAAAAAAGCCCTACATACAGACATCTAGATGCCAAGGAGTAGGTTCTAGTCTAGTCTTCTTCCTGATGTATTAGTTTTCTATGTGCAGGGGATTTAGGGATATGGCTAAAGAATGACAGCATTTTTTTTTCCAACTCAATCACTGACATTATCTCCCTCTCCCCCCTTTTTTTACACTGCCTACACACTTTAAGTAACAGCTGCCTTTGGGACTGTGTAGGCTTTTTAAAAATGTACCACCCTGTTTCTTCCCCTTGAAAAAGTAAATGCCTTTGAATAACGATCATAGCATAACAGCATACTCATCTGATGTACACATTTTTATGTATAATCCAACTCTATTCCTAAATTTCAATAAAATCAAACACACATGAAATATTCAGGGTGTTTTAAAAACTGTTTTGCACAATGCACTTTTGGGTTAGACGGTGACGGAATTCATTTGAGCCCATCCCCAAAGCAAACCAGTTAAAAAATTCCAAATTAAAAATTGTCTCCTTCTGCATTCCAGTGCACTAAATATGTAGGGAAAGGAGATACATTAGACAAAATCAGGCTTTTGCATGCTCTCTCTGCCACTCAGACTGCCTGCCTAGGTTATGCTATTCCAATGCGAATATTACTGTGTGTGGGATCCCATCACTTGCTTCTACTAAGTCTTCGTCAAAGGGTTTTAATTAACCACTGATGAAGGCCCCATAGGCCAAAACGCGTTTGGTATGTGGTTATAGTTATCAACCTCAGGAAATGCCATTGTGCTATTTTAATGCTTTTAAATAATTTTTACTTTTATATAGCGCTTCTAATAAATTATACTTTCAATATTTATACATAGACTTATATATATTTTCCTTTTACCCAACCTTGGGTACCCAGGAAGGGTATGATGCAACAGCAATAAATAAATAAATAAATAAAGTTTAAACGTTTGCACATTATGGCTGCTACAGACCACGCACGGCTGTAATCCCATGAATAAGTGAGCATTACTGGATAACTTCCATTATGATTATTCAGGGCAACATGACTCACTTCTGTGATGTTCACACATGTCCTCTACATAGGAGTTCACACCACAGAAGATCAGATACAATGAACTCCGTGGAGGACTCATCAGGTATTCTCTCCAGCCAAGAAATAACTTGCTGTTATCTCTCTCTTCCTTCATCTTCGTCTCTCTCACTCTCTGTCCCTCTCTGGTGGGTAAAATGAACCTGTAAGGGATAAAATTGATCTTCCCATACACATGTGAAAAAAAAAGATTCAAGTAGGAGTGCATATCCCATTTTATGGGAGAGGCTGTAGCTCGGTAGAACAGTACCTGCTTTGTATGAAGAAGGTCCCAGGTTCAATCCCTGGCTCCTTCCATCTAAAAGGATCGGGTAGCGTTTGATGTGATCTTTGACCTAGATAGATCAGGTTAGCCGATTTCATCAGATCTCAGAAGCTAACCAGGGTCAGCCCTATTAGTACTTGGATGGGAGACCAATGAGAAAGCCCAAGGTTGATACACAGAGGCAGGCACTGGCAAACCACCTCTGTTCGTCTCTTGCCTTGAAAACCCTATGGGGGTCACCATAAGTCAGCTGCGACTTAATGACACTCTCCACCACCAGTATGTGATGTGAAAGACCTCCACCCAAGACCCTGGAAAGTCACTGTGTCAGGCCTTTGCTGGTTCAGGCCTGATCCCTTGACATGACTCTGTCAGACCATTGCTGGTTCTAGCGTGGCTCTGGCTCCGTGTCAAGCGACCTTGGTTCGCATGCCTGTAAATACTGTGTATACTTCCCTTCCTGCAGCTGCCTAGTTGTTCGGTCTATGCTTCATGCGAATTCTTATCTCGGGTTTACCTCATTGTGTTTTCCTTGAGTGGCTAAAGTGCTTTTAAGCTACAGCTTTCCCTGTTGTGGTCATTAGCAGCCTTCCTCTGTTTCTATACAGTCAGTTCTCATATTTACCTTTTTGCTCCTAATAAAGTATACTGCTTCAGGATCGCCTGCCTGAGTGTGTTTGCTTATGGGATGCTACAGGTAAACGCCTGACTCTGACACACTGCCTGTCTGAGTAGACAGGGTTTAAGGTAGCTTCGTGTGTCCGTTTTAAAGACAAGCTCCTTCTTCATTTTAGTAAACAGGATGAGGACTAACCTTAAGGTCTAGCATACATTTCATCATGAAATATGACTACGTCATATTTCATCTGACGTAGAGGACTTCTCACTAGAATAAAAATTTGCTAGTCTTTTGGGGACCACAAGACTCTTGTTTATTTACGCAGAAATAGACTAACTGCATGTCAATACATGCCTACTCAGAAGTAAGCCCCACTGTGAGCAGTGGGGCTTACTCTCAGGAAAAGGTCACAGGATTGCAGCCTAACATTGCCACCCCTCCGGACTTCTCACTTTTGACTCTTGGCCCAGGCTTTAAGGGCTGTTTGTAACACTTAACTGCTGGTGTGAATCGGAGACTTATAGACCAATGTTTCTTGCATGCATGCTCTTTCTCTCTAACCGGAATTGTCATCACAACAATGACGACAATCATTAAATTTCAACAGTAAAACATCATGATGCAGGCCAGCAATGGGGAAACGGGGAGGCGCTTCCTGGAAGCCGAGAGCGAGCGAGAGCGAGAGAGACTGTTAACAGAGATTAGGAGTAATTGATAAATGTTTTCCCCCTCTAGCATAAAGATCAGAAGGAAAGAGGGACAATGACTCATCAGTCTGACACAAAACTGACCTGGTGGGTGAAGTGCAGAATACCAATGACACTGGTAAAGCCTTTTCAAGATGCACAGTGCATTGTGTGGAAGATGCTGGGAGTGATAACTATCATCATTGGTTCTACTGGTGATCTCTGACAATAGAAAACAAGTTCTGGGATGGAGGGCTTCTCTGGTGCAAGTCTCATTCACTTCAAAAGCCTGTGGTTGTAGAAACTCCAAACCAAAGCACAGAAACTATTTGGGAGCCCCTCTTGGGAAAGATGGGCCAAAAGGGGCGCTACCTTCCAACACTTCATAAATAAAAACAGGGACACTCTTATGGACTAACACACCTATTCACACTACAGATTGGGGAGGGGGTTATGGCTTAGTGGTAGAACATCTGTTTGGCATGTGAAAGGTCATAAATTCAATCCCTGGTATCTCTAGTTAAAAGGATCAGGTATTACAGTATTACAGGTATTACAGTAGGCGATGCGAAAGACCTTTACTTCAGATCCTCAAGAGCAGCTGCCGGTCAGAGAAGGCAAAACTGACTAGGGTAGGCCAATGATCAGAACCATTATAAGGCAACTTCATGTGTTCAGAAAGGACCATTGTTTAGTTCCCTGTATCCTTATCCAGTAGTGTACTATACCTATTTATACTTGGTGAGACAAGAGCACCACAGTGTCTATGGATGCAGAGGTTCACTGCTTTTCCTCTTTTCCTAGTAATTTCCTGAGACTTTTGAAAAAGCTGACATTATAGTTCATGGGACCCACATGGACAAAAAAGCCATGTGGCCCAGGAGCGCTGCAGTGAGGAGAAGGAAACGAGCATCCATCTGTACCTTTGTTGGCACAAGAAGGAGGGAGCGGCTGTACCCAGTTCTTCCTCTTCACTGCAGCCCATTGGTCTGGATAGCTTTTTGTCCACGCGGGTCCTGGGATTCCTAGCATTAGCTTTTTGGTCAGCTCAGAGGACTGTGGGAGGGGGGAACACCTTCTACGAGTGAGTCATTGGAGCCAAAACACTATCTTGCAACAGCTTGTTCTGCATTGACTTAAAAATTGAGTGAATATTTGCTCTTTTGGTTAAAGATAGGCCAGGGGAAAAACACTTTTGTCTTTATCATAGTAGGACATCAACATGGGCTTGCTCAAGTGTAGACTGGGAAATGGCAGGCTGGAGAGTTTTACGGATACCGTGAATCACCAAAAAAGAAGTGGGTTCTAGATCAAATCAAGCCTGAACTCTTCCTAGAAGCTAAGATGACCAAACTGACGCTGTTATACTGTGGTCACATTGCGAGAAGACAAGAATCACTGGAAAAGACAATAATGCTAGAACAAGTTGAAGGCAGCAGGAAAAGAGGAAGACCCAACATGAGATGGTTTGACTTTGTAAAGGAAGCCACGGCCCTCAGTCGGCAAGACCTGAGCAAGGCTGTTAACGATAGGACGAAGACGAAGAGTTGGCTTTTATATGCCGACTTTCTCTACCACTTAAGGAAAAATCAAACTGGCTTACAATCACCTCTCCTCCCCACAACAGACACCCTGTGAGGTAGGTGGGGCTGAGAGAGTGTGACTAGGCAAAGGTCACCCAGCAGGCTTCATGTGGAGGAGTGGGGAAACAAATCCAGTTCGCCAGATTAGCGTCTGCTGCTCATGTGGAGGAGTGGCGAATCGACCTCAGTTCTCCAGATCAGACTCCACCACTCCAAACCACCGCTCTTAACCACAACACCATGCTGGCTCTCATGATTTGGAGATCATAGTTTCACAGGGTTGCTGTAAGTTGACGGCCTCTCTCTCTCTCTCTCTCTCACACACACACACACACACACACACACACCTTACTTGGGAGTTTAGTGGAAATTCCTGTTGTGTACCTGTGTTAGCCTGTAACAGCAAAATAAAACAAGGTAAAGACCTTAAAGTCTTTACTGTTTATTTAGATATTGATATCTCACTTTTCTCCCCAATGGGGACCAGAAACAACTTGCAAAATTGTTCTCCATTTTGCCCTCACAACAACAATCCTGTGAGGTAGGTTGGAGAGAGAGAGAGCAATTGGTCCAAGGTCACCTGGTGAGCTTTCATGGCAGTGTAAGCATTCAAGCCTGCATCTTCCAGATCATTGTATTTATGCATGTGATGGAAGGCTGCTAACGTGCACCTCCAGAGTACATTAAAGAATCATAAACATGTGGCATTATTTTAAATGGCTGGAAACAAGGATACGATGAACCTTTGCTTGGTGACAAATGGAACAACGTTTTTGTCAATTTTATTTGGATTGCGACTGAAGAAATTTCTTTTGCTATAGGAACTACTGGACTCCTATCTCGCAATACAATCCAAACTGTGGTTTGGACTTGTTATGGATCTATACAGAGAAAAGCCGTTCAGTTTTTAGGACTGATAAAGGAAAGGAAAGAATCTCCTTGGCTCTTTAAAAACTATAAGCAAAGTCAGAATGGAACTGTGGATATCGCAAGCCAAGTTGGAGTTGATATTTGTAAGGTTTGGGGTTTATGGTTAGATAAGCAACTAGCACTATTTGTGAATGTATTTTCTATGTTGGAATTTTGTGAAATGTTAAAATGTGTAGATTTATAGCAGATGAAAATACTGTTCTTTCAAAAATATTTACCTTAGGTTAGAGCCATAGTTGCTGTTTGCTTTTGATAGTTAACCTCCAGGTACTAGCTGGAGATCTACTGCTATTACAACTGATCTCCAGCCAATAGAGATCCGTTCACCTGGAGAAAATGGCTGCTTTGGCAATTGGACTCTATGGCACTAAAGTCCCTCCCCAAACCCCACCCTCTTCAGGCTCCGCCCCAAAAACCTCCCACCGGTGGCAAAGAGGGACCTAGAAACCCTACTACCCCTGCTCTATTGCATCAGTATGTCTGTTAGGGCCAAATGCACATTTATTTATTCACAACATTTTTAAAAACCCAATCACTCTCCCTCCCCTTCAGCTCTATGTAAAAGATGGCATCACTCAGATGTAACTCAAAAAACTCCTAAAATAATTAAATTACAGCCATTAAAAAAAATTGATAGCTCATACCGGGTCATAAGACACAATTACACAGAGAAACAAAAATGTTTCATCAGCAGAGATTTACGTTCCAAGCGTCCACTTAAACAAATGGGCTTTATAGAGCTTCATGAACCTCAATAAGAAAGCACGAAGTATATCCTGAGGAAATTTATTCCAGAGCCTTGGGATATATGTCTTCCTATCTACCCATTATATTTTAATTCACTTTTCCTCTAAGGAGTTCAGGCAGCACCCATAGCTCTCCTTTTCTCATACATTCTATCCTCACAACAACAACCCTGTGAAGTAGGTTAGGCTGAGAGAAAGAGAGTGATGGGCCCAGATCATCCAATTCGCTTCATGGATAAATAGAGCTTTAACACAAACAAACACAAAGGGAGAGCCAGCATGGTGTAGTGGTGAAGAGCGGTGGTTTGGAGCGGTGGACTCTAATCTGGAGAACCAGGTTTTGGAGCGGCTGGGTTGGTTTCCCCACTGGGTTGGTTTCCCCACTACTAGCCTGCAGAGTGACCTTGGGCTAGTCACACTCTCTCAGCCCCACCTACCTCACAGGGTGTCTGTTGTGGGGAGGGGAAGAGAAGGTGATTGTAAGCTGGTTTGATTCTTCCTTAAGTGATAAAGTCAGCATACAAAAACCAACTCTTCTTCTTCCCAGTCCTGGTTGGCCCCTCTAACCACTACACTACACTGCCCCTCTACTCTGCTCCTTTGGACTGCCAACCTCCCCTCCCTAAGTGAGAGCACGCCGAGCAGATTTCTATCTGCCAATCTTAATATACCATGCCTTAAAATTTCTAACCATTAGGTTGAGATGGTAATGTGTTTGACACTCATGGATAAGTGGACGTGCATACGTAGGATGCTGATATGTAAGTCTGACACATTATCCAAGGAAAAAACAACAAAAGAGGGGGGGAATCCTGATGGAACTCAACCAAAATACTGGTTGCAAACCAAAGAGGTTGAGCTGGGAAAAGTTAAAATTACAAATATATAAATTTTAATAAGGTGCACATGTAGATTAAATGCATAAAACCCCTAGTAAAGGCAAAAACTTACACATTCATTATATACAAACAAAAACAACTGCGATGTACAATCTTTCTTTGACCAATATGAGATCCAAAAAGGACCAGATGTGTTTCGGCCTGGATAGGTCAGTATAAAATTATAACTTATCACACATCCTAATATTGTAATCATAACATAACAGGCAGTAAGAAATATCTAAAAGCCCTTCTGGTACAGTGAAGCTCCCTGTGAATTTCTTTATTTCTTATATGTTAAAACCTGGCTTCACTGTCTCACCTTCTGGTGTATGCCGGGTTCTTAAGGATGTGGATGCATCAAGCAGTGTATTAGGTCAAAATCTTGAACTGAGGAAGGCCTATCCAGGCCGAAAAGTGTCTGGTCCTTTTTGGATCTCATATTGGTCAAGGAAAGATTGTACATTGCAGTGGTTTATGTTTGTACATACTGAATGTGTAAGCTTTTGCCTTTGTGTGTGTGTTAAGTGCCGTCAAGTCGCTTCCGACTCATGGCGACCCTATGAATGAAAGTCCTCCAAAATGTCCTATCTTAGACAGCCCTGCTCAGATCCTGCAAATTGAAAGCTGTGGCTTCCTTTATTGAGTCAATCCATCTCTTGTTGGGTCTTCCTCTTTTCCTGCTGCCCTCAACTTTTCCTAGCATGACTGTTTTGCCTTTACTAGGAGTTTTATGCTTTCAATCTACATGTGCACCTTATTAAATATATATATTTGTAATTTTTACTTTTTCCAGCTCAACATTATTCAATGAACCATATTGGCCCCATGAGGCAACCTTGAAGAAAGCCATTAGTAGCTGGGGTGGGCCATTATTTTGTGTCGCTGATATTCCTTGCCCAACAGCTGCTCTTGCCACACACACACTCCTACTGATGGACACCAGTTTCTAATACCACTGCATTTCCCTCTGTGATCCAGCGTGGTGTAGTGGTTAGGAGCGGTGGCCTCTAATCTGGAGAACTGGGTTTGGTTCCCCACTCCTCCACAGGAACGGTGGAAGCTAAACTGGGGAACCTGGTTGGTTTCCTCACTCCTACACATAAAGCCAGCTGGGTGACCTTGGGCTAGTCATAGTTCTTTCAGCCCCATTTACCTCCCAGGGCATCTGTTGTGGGGAGGGGAAGGGAAGGTTGTTGTAAGCCGGCTTGATTCTCCCTTAAGTGGTGGAGAAAGTCGCCATATAAAAACCAACTCTTCTTCTTCATCCTCCAAAGCAGCCATTTTATCCAGGGGAACTGATCTTGGTCATCTGGAGCTCAATTGTAATAGCAGGAAATCTCCAGGTACCTCCAAAGCAGCCATTTTATACAAATGATGTATCTGATGAAGGGAGCTTTGACTGTTGAAAGTGTATACCCTAGAAATCTTGTTGGCTACTGGACTCAGCTCTAGCTCTTCCGCTGCAGACCAACATGGGGACCCACCTGAAAACTTCTAGAACCTCCACTGAAACCATACAATTGAAAAAGCAGGTGCACACAGAATTATCTCAGAGCATCTCTTCCGTCCAATAATTTAAGTACAGTGTGAGGGCCTGACTGTGTTACGTGGTGTAGTGGTTAGGAGTGGTGTAGTGGTTAGGAGTGGTGTAGTGGTTAGGAGTGGTGTAGTGGTTAGGAGTGGTGTAGTGGTTAGGAGTGGTGGAGTCTAATCTGGCGAACCGGGTTGGTTTCCCCACTCCTCCCCGTGAAGCCTGCTGGGTGACCTTGGGCTAGTCACAGCTCTCTCTGAACTCTCCCAGCCCCACCTACCTCCCGAGGTGCCTGTTGTGGGGAGAAGAAGGCGATCGTAAGGTTTGGGACTCCTTAAAGGTAGAGAAATCGGGGTATAAAAACCAACTCTTCTTGTAAAAAATAAAATGCATCCTGGTAACTCGGAGGCAGCGCAGTGTGTTCCAGTAAAAACCAACAGTCGTTTCCACAGCTGGCGTCAAACATTATGTCTGTCCTTGATTAGGGCTCCACAGCGCAGTTATTGTGTGTTAAAGTTAACACCTTGTAAATCATGATGGTTACAATTATTATTATTTTTACAGCACCACCAATGGACATGGCACATTGCAGAATTTTATAAACGGAAAAGACAGCTCCAGAATAAATAGAGTGAGGCAACAGATTTGGAGATCCATTTATAGGTGACAAATGGAAAAGCATTCATTATATCTGAAGCTTATTTATTATTTGTTTCCTGCTTTTCTCCCTTGTGGGGACCCAAAGCAGCTTGTCACTTCCTTTTCCCTCCCTCCACTTTGCTCCTCACAACAACAACCCTGTGAGGTAGGTTAGGTTGAAATGGGTCCAGGGTAACCCCAGTGGGTTTCCATGGCAAAGGGGAGGTTTGAACCTGGGTCTCCCAGTTCCTCATCTGACGCTCTTAACTACCCCACCACTCAGGCTGCAACCTTGCAACCGAATCAACGAAAGCGTTCATTAATGGACAATGGCAGAAAGCGAAGGGCATGCTTATTTTTACAAGCAGGTTATTCAGCCAGGAAAAGAAAAGATGAACAATAGCCTTTCCTTCTCTCAAGTCACAGCACCTCAAAAAAAGGCACCCAGAAAAAGACACTTGGGTAATACGCAGATTTCTTTAATGGATTAATCAATGGAATCATCAGTTAAAAAGGCAGATAAAAATGCAATAAAAATTTATATATATATAAAAAAGGCAGACGATTCATCGACAAAAAAGGATCTGAAATGTTTGGCAGTGCTGAGGACTGGGCTGAAATCCCCTCGGTAATCTCGCTGAACTCAAAGCCCCAGCTAAATTATATTTCTACAGGGGTGGGGAAGGAAGCCATCTGGATTTTCCGCTCCAGGCGCCAAAATATCTTGGGCTGGCTGTATTTAATTTATACGGATGCAGGAGTTGGCTTCATTCATCTTGGAGTTTGGGACCCCCCCCCCTTGCAACGTTCAGAGCACTGGGCACAACCTCCTCAGGCGTTGTCTGTGAGGGCCGATGCCAGTTGGTGCTGCCCTAATGGACGCTAATGGGCTTTGGGGAGCACAGCGCGACAATGGAGAATCTCTGGTTTGGGCCACCCCACATGGCAAGCCTTCCCTGCCCTGCGAGGATTTCGCTGCCTGCCTCCTTTCGGTCTCCCTCCCCCCTAATCCGCAGAGAGGAAGCACAGGCTTCTTCCCTGCCCCCTCCTTAGCCCACGGCCCAATTAGCCAAGAACAGGAGGTGTAGCAAGGACCCTGCAGTGACCAGCTGCCCGGCTTCATGTCAAGCGAAGGAAGGAAAAAAATGGTTCCTTCTCACGCCAGCCCCCTCCCACCCCCCACATCTTCTGTCGTTGGTTGATGGACAAACAGGCTCATCCCGAAAGAAGCAATGAAGGTTCCCTGCACAAGATCAGGGGGTGCAGAGAGGGGAGAAGAAATAGGGAACAAAGTGCCTTGGGACCTATGAGGTGGACCGCTCAGGTACTAGCTGGAGATCTGCTATTACAACTGATCTCCAGCCGATAGAGATCACAGAGTCATAGAGTTGGAAGGGGCCACCAGGGTCATCTAGACCAACCCCCTGCACAATGCAGGAAATTCACAACTGCCTCCCCCCCACCCCCAGTGACCAGAAGATGGCCAAGATGCCCTCCCTCTCATCATCTGCCTAAGGTCACAGAATCAGCATTGCTGACAGATCGCCATCTAACCTCCTCTTAAAAACCTCCATGGAAGGAGAGCTTATCACCTCCCGAGGTGTTCACTTGGAGAAAACGGCCGCTTTGGCAATTGAACTCTATGGCATTGAAGTCCCTCCCCTCCCCAACCCTGCTCTCCTCAGGCTCCACCCCAAAAATCTTCAGGTATTTCCCAACCCAGAGGTGGCAACCCTACCGATAGGGTTCCCAACCCTCTCCTGCTATTGCAACGGATCTCCAGCTGATAGAGATCAGTTCACCTGGAGAAAATGGCTGCTTGGGCTATTGGACTCTATGGCATTGAAGTCTTTCCCTTCCCCAAACCCCGCCCTCCTCAGGCTCCACCCCAAAAACCTCCCACCGGTGGCAAAGAGTGACTGGCAACCCTACCTACTGACCACTTCCCCAAAGTACTGGCCAATATTGGCGAAGGTTATAGACTTGCCAGGTTGTGCTTGTCTGACTTTTCACCTTTAACTTTCAGGACAGGAACTTACAAAATTAAACTATATTCTGGATACTTTAAAAATGCAAGAGAAGGAGGAATAGCATAGCCCAATCTTGTCAGAGATCAGAAGCTAAGAAGGGTTGATATTTCGATGGGGGACCACCAAGTAATAGGGTTGCCAACTCCAGGTTCAGAAATACCTGGAGATTTGAGGGTGGAGCCTGGGAGAGTGGGGTTTAGGGAGGGGAGGGACCTCGGTAGGGTATAATGCCATGCAGTCCATCTCCCAAAGCAGCCATTTTCTCCAGGAGAAGTGGAATAAATGTTTTAAATAAATTAATAAAGCAACAAATAATAAGCAATTTATGTACTCTGCAGATCACTTGTAATTCTGGGAGGGTGGAGCCTGAGGAGGGAGGGGTTTGGGGAGGGGAGGGACTTCAATGCCAGAGAGTCCCATTGCCAAAGCAACCATTTTCTCCAGGTGAACTGATCCCTATCAGCTGGAGATCAGTTGTAATAGCAGGAGATCTCCAGCTAGTACCTGGAGGTTGGCAGCCCTAGTTGAGCGGCTGGAGGGAGGCAGAACAAGGAGGTGAAACTGCTCCCCCTTCCTCTTCCACAAGCACAGCCCCGCTGAGGAAAGGGGTTGATTTTCATCCCTTTGTCCCTCCTTACTCCAGTCCACCAACACACATGTCTATTCCTCAGTGCCGGTCCCACAGCCCTGCATAGAAGGTTGGATCCATGGCAGTGTTGCTGAAGAAGCGGCGGTGCTTCTGGAGCAGTGGTTCCCAACCTTTTTTTGGCCAGGGACCACTAGGACTTTTTTGTTCGGTGCAGGGACCCCAAGGTTCAAAATAAAAATTCAGAGAATTTGAAAATAAACTTTAATCATAACTGTTAGTTAAACATTAAACTTAGAATAATATTTGAATATATATATTTTTATAATAGAGAACCTTTAATTGAAACTATTAATTTATTATGGGTTTAGAACTTTGTTTTGCGGACCTTAATTTAGTTCTCGCGGACCCCTGGGGGTCCACGGACCCCTGGTTGGGAACCAGTGTTCTGGAGGGACTTGGTGGAAGAAAGGGAAATGGCTTGAGCAATCGAGGCAGAGGAGCTGCTCTAGGAAGGGGATCAGTTGCCACTACAGAGTGGCTTAGGCGCCATCTTGCCCTGATGGGAGAAGAAAGAAAAGCTGGTCAGCCATTCAGCTCTCTGCCATTCTAGCTGAGGTGGCTCTAGGGTTGCCAGTTCTGGGTTGAAAAATACCTAGAGCGCCAGTGTGTTGCAGTGGTTAAGAGCGGTGGACCCTAATCCGGAGAACCAGGTTAGTTTCCCCACTCCTGCACAGGAAGCCAAATGGGTGACCTTGGACTAGTCACAGTTCTCTCTGAACTCTCTTAGCCCTGCCTACCTCACAAGGTGTCTGTTGCGGGGAGAGGAAGGGAAGGCGATTGTAAGCTAGTTGGATTCTCCTTCAAAGGTAGATAAAATTGACATATAAGAACCAACTCTTCTTCTAATGCCATAGAGTCCATCCGCCAAAGCAGCCATTTTCTCCAGGCAAACTGATCTTGGTAATCTGGAGCTCAGTTGTAATAGCAGGAAATCTCCAGGTACCACCTGGAGGTTGGCAACCCTAGGTGGCCCCCTACCACAGGGCTGTTGAAGAGCTGTTTTAAACATTATTATAGTATTTAATTGTTTTAAGATGCCTCCAGTGCTTTTTAAAAGTAGAGAGGTAGGGCATTAGTTTCCTGAATAAAAAAACCTACAGAGTTTGACAGATGGATTCACATTCTAGCTGTATCTGAAGAAGTGAGCTGTGGCTCACGAAAGCTCATACCCTACCAGAAAATATTTTTGTTAGTCTTTAAGGTGCTACTGGACTCTTGCCCTTTTCTACTACTACAGTGTTTGAGTAGGTGACCACAACAAACAGGGTTAAACAGCAGATAAGTGTCAATGAAACAGAGAAAATGAGAATACCGTAGTCAGGGCAGAGAGCTTTAAAGCTAAGGACTGCAAACTCAAAGATAATACAGATACAGATCCAGATCCAGATCCAGAGAGAGAGAGAGAGAGAGAGAGCAGTTCCCAGCTCCAGTGAGAAAGAGGCACCTGAAACTACTTCTGACATACCAAGTAAATGAAGATGGTGGTAGATACTAAGAAGTATTTCTCCTTTGAGGCTTCACACACAGCTGCTACCCTGTGCTTAGACTTCTAGCGTTCCCTTTCTGAAAGCCTCAGAGCTGGTGACAGAATTCAACACACGCCCAATCAGTTCATGACGATGACCTTAAATATGCAGAGGCATATAAAAGAGATAAAAATTCAATACTAAAAGACCAGCCAATCCACCTCGGAAAGTCTAATTAAACTTGAGGTTAATCAACCCTTCTGAACATCTCTTGCAGTACAATCCCAGGCAGAGTTACTCTAGACTAAGTCCATGGGTATCAATGGCCTTAGACTGGAGAAACCCTGCATAGGGGCTGCACAGTTAGCCTTTCAAAAGAGAAGAGACGATCATGTGCAATGGGTGCCTTATTGGCTGGAAGGGACACCTGCCGCCACTCCATAACATACACAAGAGAGCCAGTGTGGTGTGGTGGTTAAGAGCGGTGGCTTGGAGTGGTGGACTCTGATCTGGAGAACCGGGTTTGATTCCCCACTCCTCCGCATGACCAGTGGACACTAATCTGGTGAACCGGATTTGTTTCCCTGCTCCTACACATGAAGCCAGCTGGGTGACCTTGGGCTAGTCATACCCTCTCCGCCCCACCTACCTCACAGGGTGTCTGTTGTGGGGAGGGGAAGGGAAGGTGATTGTAAGCCGGTTGATTCTTTCTTAAGTGGTAGAGAAAGTCGGCCAACTATTCTTCTTCTTAAGACTACAATGCCAATGACTACAGTAAGATTGAGCTGATAGACTGAAGGCAAGTTCCTTGCAAGAACTTAGCAGCTCTGCAGATGGAATTTACTAACTTGCAAATTACTGAGCACAACAGAAGTTCTCCAGCCTTAGTAGACTACATATGATGAACAAAACAACATTGAATGAGGTATTTCAGTATACCACAGGTTGAGTATCCCTTATCTGGACATCTGATATCCGGACTGATCCGAAAACCAGACCGTTTGAGCTGGCGTGCAGGCAGATCTGCATCACTCGGAACAGGGTACAGAGAAGATAGGAAGGAGGATGGGAAAGGGTGGGGAGAAAAAAAAGGGAAGCCAACTTTCCTTCTGGTGAGGTGGAGACTACTACTGGCACACCTACTAGAAGCTGCTTCACTCTCTCTGCCTCAGGCTGGGGACCAGATATTCCAAAATATTCCAAAATACAGAAAGATCCAAAATACGGATCTCTTCTGCTCCCAAGGAGTCCAGATAAGGTGGGGCTGGGATAGTTCAGAGAACTGTGACTAGCCCAAGGTCACCCAGCAGGCTTCATGTGGATGAGTGGGGAAACCAACCCAGTTTTCCAGATTAGAGTCCATCGCTCTTAACCACTACACCACGCTGGCTCTCTTAGCCCTTAATTAACTCACTTTAAGGAATCCTGTATGCATTTTCTTAAGACAAATAAGGTGGGGTTAGGGGCGCTTTCACCGTGAACAGTACATTGAGTCAGATTTCCTCTGGGGATGGACGGACTCATATTTCTGCTGTACAATTAACTGCAAACTATGAGAGCCAGCCAAAGAACTAGAGTGGCCAAGGGGAAAAGGGGTGATCTGGGAAATGTCTGGTACAAATGTTGAGTCAGCCACAGGGAGTTTGAGGAAAGACTTTTATCTGCTATATGGGGATATTAATACTGTAATACTTATTGGCCTATTTTAAGGATTGCTGTAAAGCCTTTCGAGAAAAGTGCTATATGTGGAGCAATATTATATCGTATGACAACATTAAGGATATACCTGACTGCACTGAGGCTTAGGGGTGCTTGGAATGCCAGAGGTCCCTGGTTCAATCCCCGGTTTCCCATGTTAAAGGATTCCAAGTTGTATATATTGGGAAAGTCTTTTCTCCGGGTAAGAACTAAGTGGCCAATACTGATGTAAATGTCCCCAACAGTAGAGAGCAGCTGCCTTCCTTAGGGTTATACAGGTCTTTTATGCATGGCTGTTTCCCTCGCCGTCACCCTTCTCACGACTTCGGTTCTTTGTTGCGATTATGCACACTTTCCCCATCCGTCAGAGTTTGCCTTGCTCTCCCCCTGCGTTTCACCCGCGCTCTCAAATTCGGGATAAAACAGGTCCCAGGAAACGCGGGCAAAATGCAGGGGGAGAGCGAGGCGACCTCTTGACGGTTGAAAACGGCACGCATAATCACAACAAAGACCCAAGTCATTGGAGGGGTGACCACGAGGGCAACAGCCATGCATTAAAGGCCACAGTCTCTGTCATCCATGTACACTGATCAGAAACCACAGCACATAAAGCATGCAATGTTTACAGTCTGGCCCGTGTCTCCCAATTATCGGCTACTAATGGAGTTCCATTGGTCCGGTCTCACACCATGCCGCCGAAGGTCCTACCAGGATGACGTCAGCAAAGTCAGGTGACTCCGAACTGAGACCATTCTTTTTTCTTTTCTTTTTTTAATTTTTATTGTTTTTATTACAAGGCATGGGAAAAGGAAAACACGGAAGGGGATAATTTGATTATATTCGCTTACATTTCTAATACACCGGCGTACAGACATTCGATGTCATTGTATCTATCATAATCTTTTGTTTTATTACTATTACATCGTTCCAGTTTTCTAATATTGTTTTTAATGTCTCTAATGTTACCTTTTGAACTATTACTAAAAGCAATCACCAATATCTTAACAATATTGTCTAAAATATGTACTTATGCTCTATCCTATTTGTCATAAAAGGACTGCCATTTTTGTTTGTGTTCTTCATATGATTCATGATGTAGCAAGGTGGATAGTTTTGACATCATTGCATATTCATACATTTTTGTAATCCACATGTTTAAATCTGTTATCTGCTAATCTTTCCATTTTGGGGCCAATAACAGTCTCGCCACTGTTGTTGCATATTAATACAATTCTCTTTGATTGGGTGAAATTTGAGGTGGGATTATACAAGTATTTGGAAGTTGGTGTTCGTAAAGTCTTGTATTTCTTTATGTATTTTCCCCCAAAAAGTTTGTACTTTCTTGCATGTCCACCACTGATGAAAGTAAGTTCCTTCTGTTTCGGAGCATTTCCAACAGTTTGCTTGATTTGCTTTATACATCTTCTGCATGTCTTTCGGTGCATAGTGCCATCTAAAAAACATCTTATACCAGTTTTCTTTTACAGCTTGTGATCTGGTGAACTTAATATCTGTTTTCCACAATTTCTCCCAGGTCTGCATCGGAATCATCTCTCCTAAGTTCTGCATCCACTTTACCATACATGTTTTAACTTGCTCAGGTGCTGTTTCTATAGACAACAATAGTTTATAGATTTTAGACAAAAGATGATCTTGTGTTTTAGTAACCAAAATTTCAAATTCTGTTAGTTTCCTTTGTTTGCCTTCTTGTACATAATCTTTTCTTAAGGCATGTATTATTTGAAGATACACGAACCAAGAAATCTTAACGTTCTCACCTCGGAGTTCCTGTAGTGTTTTCACTTGAGCGTCTTTCTTAATCCAATCATTGTAAGTAAATAAATCATTTTTACTTCTGCTTACGAAGTCTGCATATGCTTCTATTGGAGACATTAGTCCAGGTGGCGTTGGACTAATAAATCTCTTTAATGAATTCCATATTTTTATCATCTGCAGTGGTAGATTCTCTGTATTTACATTTTTAAGTCTTGTAGTGTCTTTTTTTGTCTAAAGCTGTTGATGAAAACCATATCCAAGATCTGCTTTTTCTAATCTAATCGTCCTATCTTCAGGATGTATAATCCAATCTGGCAATGCGGCCAAGGTAGCTGCTTGGTGGTATAATTTGAGATTGGGTAAATTCAATCCACCTCTATTTTTCTCATCTTGCAGAACTGCAAATCTCACTCTGGGTTTCTTACCATTCCAAACAAAATTATTCAGCCTTCTCTGCCACTTAGACATTGTCACTGAGTTTATGTAGATTGGAATTGTTTGGAACAGAAAATTTAATCTAGGCATAACGTTCATTTTAGTACCGCTATATGACCCAACCATGAAATTTGTAATCTAGTCTATCTTTTAAGATCTTCTTCTATTTTTCCCCAAACTGTTTTGAAATTTGGGTCAAAGTGTGTATCTGAACCCACAGGTATCTTGACACCCAAGTATTTCACATCCTTCTTTGGCATTGACCATTGAAATTTATTCTGTATAACCAATCTCTCTTCAGCTGTAACATTATAAAGAATCATATTTGTTTTAGTTTTATTGAGCTTATATCCGGAGTAATAATTAAATTGATCAATTTGTCTTCTTATTTCAATTAGGGAGATCTCTGGTCTTCGACACATTAAGACCACGTCATCTGCGTAACTTCTCATTTTATATTCTTGGTCTTCATATCTTATTCCTTCTATTTTGGAATCTGCTCTAATCTTGTTTGCAGATATCTCCATTGCCAAATCAAATAATAAAGGAGACAGAGGACAACCTTGTCTTGTCCCTTTCTGTATTTCAAATTGTTCTGTTAACATCCCATTAATCAGTCTGTTTGTTGTAAAGTTTCCATCAAAAAGTTCCATGAAACGTTGTCAAAAGCTTTCTCAGCGTCTAAAAATAGCATTGCCGCTTTTTCTCTTTTGTTTTTGATTAACTGATCCATTAATCAGTAATCTCGCACTTTGATTGGTATATAAAGTCTTTACCTTCAAATAGTAAATCATTGAAAACCTTTTGTAGTTGAGGGATCAGTATGTTATCCATCTTCTTATAGTAGCTTGCAGTAATTCCGTCTGGGCCTGGTGCCTTATCTAATTTTAGATTTCTTAGAACATCAGATATTTCTTGTACAGTAACTCTTTGATTTAGTATCTTTCGGTCGTCTTTTTCAAAAATTTTGAGATTTGTACGTATGATTGTAAATCTATCTGTGCAGTGTCATTGTTTTGGTACAACTGTGTGTAATATTCTTTAAATATTGTCGAAGGCTTTCACGGTCAGAGTTCATTGGTTCTTGTAGGTTATCTGGGCTGTGAAACCGTGGTCTTGGAATTTTCTTTCCTGACGTTTCGCCAGCAACTGTGGCAGGCATCTTCAGAGTAGTAACACTGAAGGACAGTGTCTCTTTAAATACTTCTTGAATATTGTCCTGTTTACATGTCAGATGTCCATTCTTGTGTACCGCAATAATAATTCTTTTAGCTGACTCTTTTTTCAAGATGTTTGCAAGATATCTTCCTGGTTTGTTTGCCTGTTCAAAATGTTTGTGCTTTACAAATCTCAG
Organism: Euleptes europaea; assembly: GCF_029931775.1. Lineage (NCBI taxonomy): Eukaryota > Metazoa > Chordata > Lepidosauria > Squamata > Sphaerodactylidae > Euleptes > Euleptes europaea. Next base: position 163,750,259 of record NC_079312.1, read on the forward strand.
TTTTTTGTGCATCTCCTCAATCTCCATGCCTTCATTCTTATTTTTAAGGCTGGTAATCTTCATCAAATCTTGTTTTTCCCCATGTCTATGATGTTCCTCTTCTAAAATTCTTAATTGAGAATGGAGACTTCTCAGTTTCTCTTCTCTCTCCCTTTTCACTTCGTTGGCGAAGTCTTTCTCTCATATATGCTTTACTGGCATCCCATAGCACTCTCAGTTCCATACCTGGAGTACAGTTGGTCTCGAAAAAATATCTTAATTCCTCTTGACATTGAATAGATTGTCTCTTCTCAAAAGCAAATTGTTGTTCATTCGCCATCTTCTTGGTCCCTTTCGATCCCCATGAAATTTAATTCGTAGTAGGTTATGATCTGCAAATGTCACTGGTAATATCTCTGCTTCCTCCAAGTTTGTAAGGAAAGTATTTGAAATCCATCCAAGATCAATTCTTGAATATGAGTTTTGTCTGTTAGAAAAATAACTGAGGCCATTCTGATGTGAGCAACAACTTAGCCAATCAAAGTCCTTTCCCCTCAGCCTTATGTACATGCCATAATGCTATTGGGCTCTGATATGTCAGAGCGATGGAAGCAGAGCTGGCGAGCAGGTGAAGTTTTTATGGAGAGAGCCATTTAAGGCTTGCCAGGTTTTCAGTATAAAAGCTATTGGATTCCTTCCATCGGTACCCGGAACACAGCCTAGAAGTCAAGAACTGGTTGGATGTGGTGCTCGAAAAGTATCAGATTGGCAGGTAGTGGAGCACGACTCGAGAGAGCGCTTCCAACAAAAAGCAAGGCTCACACAAACACACGAAGCTGCCTTATACTGAATCAGACCCTTGGTCCATCAAAGTCAGTATTGTCTACTCAGATCAGCAGCGGCTCTCCAGGGTCTCAGGTAGGGGTCTTTCACATCACCTACTTGCCTCGTCCCTTTAACTGGAGATGCCGGAGATTGAACCTGGGACCTTCTGCACGCAAAGCAGATGCTCTACCGCTGAGCCACAGCCCCTCCCCTAACACAAAAACACTTCTCCCTAAACCTAGCCAAATCACAAGAAGGACCTCTACTCTCAGCTGGACTTAAGAGATTATATTGTACTGCTACTGCTTCTTCCCACCCCGGGGAAGAAATGCCTTAGACAAAGGCTGCAATCAAGACAGAACAAAACCTTTTGTTGCTCATACGAGACCCCATAAGTAAAATAGTGTAGAGCCCCTGCTCACAACACGAAAAAGTCATGCTAAATGCATGCATTCAACCACTACAAGCAGTCACAGCAAAAATAAATAAATAAATGTGAGTATGTACTTATGCTCATATTGGTGCTTTAATTAACCCAGAAGGTATTGTTGCTAAGCAATTAAAGCAAGGAGCCGGAATGTTTATATCAGTCCCTGGCTCAAAGAGGGAACGTGACTTCGGCAGACCTACAGTACAAACGTAGACCAGTTTGAATCCACTTTCAATCGGTAGGCTTCTCGGCAAAGTAACTCTGGGCCCAGTGAAAAGGTGAAGAATTACTGATAAAAAATACACAGCCCTTTCCTGAAACCATACAAACAATGGTGACAGCTAACCCACTTTAGGTTTGGAGTGTAAAGCATCACATGATGGCCAAATATCAGGACTTCTGGATTTTGCTTCCATTTAAGGTTGCCAACCACCAGGTACTAGCTGAAGATCTCTTGCTATTACAACTGACCTCCAGCTGATAGAGATCAGTTCACCTGGAGAAAATGGCCGCTTTGGCAATTGGACTCTATGGCATTGAAGTCCCTCCCCTCCCTAAAGCCCACCCTCCTCAGGCTCCACCCCAAAAACCTCCAGCCTGTGGCGAAGAAGGACCTGGCAACCCTACTTCTATACTTCTACCCAGTTGTAACCTGGATGGCTCAGGCTAGCCTAATCTTGTCAGATCCCAAAAGCAAAGCAGGGTCAGCCCTGGTTAGTACTTGGATGGGAGAACAACAAGGAAGTCCAGGGTTGCAACGCAGAGGCAGGCAATGGCAAACCCCCTCTGTTAGTCTCTTGCCTTGAGAACCTTGTAGGGCCACCAGAAGCTGGTTGCAACTTGACAGCCCTTTCCCTACCACCTGGCACCCACCGACGAAGAAGAGTTGGTTTTTATATGCCGACTTTCTCTACCACTTAAGGAGGAATCAAACCGGCTTACAATCACCTTCCCTTCCCCTCCCCACAACAGACACCCTGTGAGGTAGGTGGGGCTGAGAGAGTGTGACTAGCCCAAGCTCACCCAGCTGGCTTCGGGTGTAGGAGCGGGGAAAGAAATCCAGTTCACCAGATTAGCCTCCACCACTCATGTGGAGGAGTGGGGAATCCAACCCGGTTCTCCAGATCAGACTCCACTGCTCCAAACCACCGCTCTTAACCACTACACCACAGTGGCTCTCTACTCCCCATTTTTCTGTGCTCCTGTTTCTAGTATAAAATCCAATTTCTGTGTCCTGCTATGCTGTAGAGGGACCAGGGAACATAACCCAGTATGGGTTACTCAGGTGAAGAGGTGAGGCCAGGCAAAGCACTATTGCCATCATTCCCATTGGCTCCCACTGAGTTTATTTAATGCCCCACTTTTCTCCTCTGTGGGTCTCCAAAGTAGCTTATCACTACTCCATTTTCACTTCACTACAATCCTGTGTCCCTGACCTGGATGGCCCAGGCTAGCCAGATCTCATCAGATCTCAGAAGCTAAGCAGGCTCAGCCCCGGTTAGTACTTGGATGGGAGACCACCAAGGAATACCAGGGTCGCTATGCAGAAGAAGGGAAACCACCTCTGTAAGTCTCTTGCATTGGAAACCCTACTGGGTTGCCATAAGTCGGCCGCGACCTGACGCACACACAACCTTGTGAGGTAGGTCAGGCTGAGAGACGGTGACTTGCGCAAGATCACCCAGCAAGCTGTGTGGCAAGTAAGGATTCGAACGCGGGCATTCCAGATCCTAATACGACACTCTAATCACGACACCCCTGGAGTTGATAAACAGGCTGCAATATGGGTAACAGTTATAGAAGTACACCCCCCTTCCATAGACAAAAGCATCTCCAAACATAGTTTTAGCCCTTTGTAGGCAATCCTGAGAATCTCAGCTCAAACCCAATATAAGGTAAATCACATGATCTGTCTTCCTGCATGCCTCCCTGGGCAGGGCTCCCAAAATTTTGTCACTCCATACCCTGCCCCCAGGAGCCCTGGTTGTGAGATGCTGGTTTCCCACCTCATCCCCCTCCCAAATCAATGAAGAGGTACTAAATATTACATCAGTAATATTTCCAGCGATCAAGAGAGCTTGAGAATTCTGCAAAACTCTACCTATGACTTGTGCGCGTGTAAAGTGCTGTCGAGTAGCGGCCAACCTATGGTAACTCAGTAGGGTTTCCAAGGCAAGAGACTAACAGAGGTGGTTTGCCATTGCCTGCCTCTGCATAGCCACCCTGGTATTCCTTGGAGGTCTCCCATCCAAGTACCAACCAGGGCTGACCCTTCTTAGCTTCTGAGACCACCTGACGAGATCAGGTTAGCCTGGGCCATCCGGGTCAGGGCCTACTAGGGTCGCCAGGTCCCCCCCTCCTGATCAGCGGGAGGTTTTAGGGGGCAGGGCTGGGGCAGCCAAGGGTGTGTGCGAGCATGCGTACGCAATGATCGCACTTCTGGTTTTACTTCCGGAAGCGCCGCATCACCGCGGCTGATTTAACATTCACACCCTCATCGCTTGTGTAAGCTTGCGCACATTCATGGCCGCTGTGCCAGAGCAGCTGGGTGGATTGGGGTAACACTACTGGGACCAGACAGCACTGGACTAGATGGGTCATTGGTTTGATTCCGTATAACACAGCTCCTGGTGTATTAATACATTTGCCAACCTCCAGGAACTAGCTGGAGATGTCCTGCTATTTCAGCGCTTTGCCTGAAACCGTGGAGAGTCACTGCTGGTCAGAGGAAGCTATGCTCAGCTAGATGGACCAATGGTCTGGCTCTAGTGTAAAACAGGTTCACGTGCAATTTAATTAATTGTTCAATACATACCAGTGTGGTGTGATGGATAGGGTGTTGGAGTAGAATCTGGGGGACCCAGGTTCAAATCTTTGCCATAGAAGCTTGCTTGGTAGAATCATAGAATTGGAAGGGACCACCAGGGTCATCTAGTCCAACCCCCTGCACAATGCAGGAAATTCACAACTACCTCCCCCCACACACACACACACAGTAACCAGAAGATGGCCAAGATGCCCTCCCTCTCATCATCTGCTTAAAGTCATAGAATCAGCATTGCTGACAGATGGCCATCTAACCTCTTCTTAAAAACCTCCAGGGAAGGAGAGTTTACCACCTCCCGAGGAAGCCTGTTCTACTGAGGAACCACTCTAACTGTTAGAAAATTCTTCCTAATGTCTTCCTAATATATATATATATATTAGCACAAGGGAAACAAAATTCTGTGTTGCCCTTCTTTTGTGCAGAATTTTGACTCTCTAATTTGGGCAGAAATGTCTAGCAATAGCATAAAAATTATTCCTTCCACTTTTCCAAGCATGTTTCACTCATAAGATAGTTGTAGCAACTCACTGGATCCTTTTGAGCTAGCTACTGTCCTACCTCACATGTTTGCTGCAAGGATAAAGTGGAAGAGGAAAAGAACCCTCAGTATGTCGCCCTCGACAACTGGAAAGAACTGCAGGATGGATGGATGACTTCCAATGTTGGGTTATGAGAAACAGCTCCCAACCGGGGCTTGCCAGTCTGAGTATTTGGCCGGAAGGGATTCATCCAGGCAACAATAGGTCTAATTAGCCCTTGACATTAACCTCCCCCCACCCAAGTGGTCTAAAACATCAGGAATCAGGAGCTGGTATAGTCAGGTGATAGAAAACCAGGTGAGGCAGCCTAGCTGGTCATATGGCATTAATACATAGGGTTGCCAGGTCCCTCTTCTCCAGCAATGGGAGCTTTTTGGGGCGGAGCCTGAGGAGGACAGGGTTTGGAGAGGGGAGGGACTTCAATGCCATAGAGTCCAATTTCCAAAGCGGCCATTTTCTCCGGGTGAACTGATCTCTATCGGCTGGAGAGCAGCTACAATAGCAGGAGATCTCCAGCTAGCTCCTGGAGGTTGGCAAACCCATTAATACATCAGGAGCGGTGTTATACGGAATCAAACCAATGACCCACCTATTCCAGTGCTGTCTGGTCCCAGTAGTGGTACCCCAAAGCACCAAAGTCTGAGAAGAGCCATTCTCAACCCTGCCGCCTAATGCCATGATCAGTGTGCACAGCCAGTGGGGTGCAGTGGGTTTAAAAGTTGGATCTGAGAGACCCGGTTCAAATCCCCACTCTGCCACAGAAGCTTGCTGGGTGACCTTGAGCCAGTCACATATTCTCAGCATATTTTTCATTATCACGGGGTTGTTGGAGGATAAAATGATGGAGAAGAGAATGATATGAGCTGCTTTGGGTTCCCAGCAGGGGAAGGAGGCAGGGCAGTATAGAAATAAAGACATTTGTACAGTCTCTCAGTTGATTTTGTGGACTAACCAAGTGTGTGTGCGTAAAGTGCCGTCAAGTCGCAGCTGACTTACGGCGACCCCTTTTGGGGTTTTCATGGCAAGAGACTAACAGAGGTGGTTTGCCAGTGCCTTCCTCTGCACAGCAACCCTGGTATTCCTTGGTGGGACTAACCAAGTAACTTGACTCTAATTTAAAGCAAACCAGTGTGCATTCTTTAACTAGGAAACCTGGATTTGGCACCAATAGGAATAAATTAAGAAAGATGAAGGAAGTTTGCAGATAAATTGTACGAGGTTTTTTTCTTGGCTCTAACAGTCAGTCTTCCACATCACACCAGGAAAGGATAATACGGTTCAGATACATGGGGATACTTCCAGACATATCATGGGGACTAGATACTTAAGATGCTGAGATTCTCAGGATTCCAAATTCTGCATCAAAGAGCACATTCTGAGATAATGTGGCAAACCCATAGGCCATTGATGCTTGGTAATTAGCAGTGCATTCCAGGCTGAGTTGCCCCGCATATTTTTTCACAAAGAATCCCCTCAAGGAAACATGCAAAATCACACCTGCGAGTTAGCTATGCAACAGGCGAGTTAGCTATGCAACTGGCTATGCAAACAAGGAGCAGGCGAGTGGGGGTGGAATTTCTCCTTTTGCATCGGGACTGTGAATAGTCACTTTAAAGGTTGCATTTTTTTAAAAAGAGCTTTGAGCGAGCTTCAAAATTAACCCTGCATAAATGGCCATAGACATGGTAAACAGATGCAAACTCAGATCATCTGAGTAAGAACAAGAAATTGGCCTTTTAAAAGACCTCAATACTCTGATCACCTGGGCAATGAAGAATAGCTACTGAAGAATTTAATGGTTTCTACTAAAGTATTTCACTTTGGTGAATATAATATTCTGGCCCAAGGTGATAGAGAATGCCGGTTTGCACATGGACATGGGCTGACCCATGAGATTCCGTGATCCATGAAGATCCAGAAAATTGTGTTAGCTCGTCTCCTCCTTCATCAGAGCATCTGTCAGACAATAATTCCAGGGATTTGCATGGTCTAATTCCTTTTGCATCCGATGAGACTGAGAGGGAATGAACAGTATGCCCTGATGGAGGACACCCTGAAAGGCAGGGTGCATGCTCCCCTCCTCCCCTTTTAAAGCTCCATCTTCCAGCTCCACAACTCATTAGTAGCGACTCCCATTTTATCTAAATATCTTGGCCAATCTATGTGTCCCTTGATGGATACCGTACTTAACTCCCTCACATCACATATCCTTGTGGCAAGGCTGCTTTGGAGGCTGGAGGCCCACAGGAGATAAGTGACTTTCCCAAGGTCACATGAGAATCTTGTGGCAGAAGAGGAACCTGTAATGTTCCTGTGGCTGATCAGCAACCCTAATCTAGCCATTGGATTCAGAAACTGCTGAAAGCCACCCTGGACCCCTAAGTCATTCCATTGGAGATCTCCCTCACCCCACCCAGACTTAACCCAAACCCAATATAAGAAGATAAATCACATGATCTGCCTGCTTGCCTGCCTCCCTGGGCAGGGCTCCCAAAATGTTGTCGCTCCATGCCCCCCCCCCAGGAGCCCTGGATATGAGATGCTTGTTTCCCTCCTCGTCCCCCTCCCAAATCAATGAAAAGGTACAGAGAAGGTGACCAAATGCACTGAAGGAGACCATCAAAATGAGGCAGGTGGATGGAGAAGCAGAAGGAGAGGCATAGATGGGTGGCTCAGCAAAAAGAAATTCCTACCCCAAACCTTTCCCATGATCTTTACAACAGTTTGCCCCCCCACCTTTTTTACCTTGGGGTAAGAGAAAAGACCAAGGTGTCCTCTGGAAGTAACTTAACCCACATTCACTCCCCCACTCCTAACACCACAGTGTCATCCTAAAAAGGCATATTCAGAAGCCTTCTGAAGCCTACTGAGTGAGTCTTACTCCCATGGAAAGCATCTTTAGGATGGCACAGCTAGTTTTCCCAGGAGATCAAAAGAGTAACAAAATATGGGGTTTTACCCCCCCTTCCTTCAGCAGCACAGTGGGGATTCTAACCAGCGAGTACGGATCTTAGGGCTACAGTGGCTGCCTTTAATCTCAGGTCATCTTCTGATCCACGACTCTTGGCCCCAGAATCTGGATGCCGGATCAAGAGCATCCAAGCAAGTAAAAAAAAAAAAAAAAAGGAAATGCCTCTGAGCATGTGCAAGGGCTCTGAGCATGTGCAGGGTGCATTTTCCTCAACACCAGGCAGCCACAGCCAATCCCAAACATCTAACAGCAGGGGCAAGATTTTCTGCATCAAAGGGGATTGTTGGTTTGACACCTGGCACCTCTGCATAGAGAAACTAAGCAGCGGCTAATTCTGGATATAAAAAATAAGGAGTACATGCGGATGATCTCTTGCATGTGGAGCTGGAGACCATCAAAGACAGAGTCCCCCCCCCCCATCCTCTTAGGGCGGATGGAACAGCCTGGGCCCTGTATCCCCCTCCCCCTCCCCCAGCTGCCAGCCCAGGGGAATCTCAGTCCATCTGCCTCTCCATCCTTCAATCCTTTCCTCGTCTTTCAGCATCCTCCATAAGGGCCGGGGCTGAGTACAGACACCGCAGGGGGAGATGAAGACCACTTTGCCGGCAAAATATAAATAAATCACACCCCGCAGGCGATCACAAAGCCAGCCACTGTCATCTCGGCCTTGAAGCAGCCGCATCCCCCCCCCCCACCCCAATCTCTGGCTCTAGTCTAGGCAAAGGGGGGGAAGGATGCGGGGGGGGCAGAGAGCCACTCCAAGCCAGTCCAGATGGAGCAAATCCATCAACGCATCCTTCCTCGCAAGGACACCCCCTCTCTTTCCTTCCATTCCCTGAGACCAGGTAGAAGAAGGGTGGTGGTGGTGGTGGTGGTGGTGGTGGGGAGGTTGCTGTTAGGGGAAAGAAGGCAAACCCCCCCCCCCCAAGCACTCTACACCACCACAGGTCAAAAACGCAGGAGCCTACCTTGTGGCCCCTCCAGCCTCTGTCTGAGCGAGCTGGACCGAAATCCAAATGTTGGGGGGTGGGGGAGGCAGAGAAGGGGGAAGGAGGCGCACCCCTCCAGCAGCAGGAGCGCCAGGCTGCGCCAGCTCCTTTCGCCACTGATGCCTGGGAGGTTTCGCCTGGGATCTGCCCCTCTCCAGATGCCCAGTTCCCCCCCATCCCAACAATAAGCCCCCATGCAGAGCGTTGAGCGTCCAGATGGGGAAAATGCGCATCCAGAGAGCGGCGGGTCCAAGGCGAAACCTGCCAGGCATCAGCGGCCCGCAAAGCATCCTTTCCACGGGCTCATCCGGACCTCTTCCCCCCCCCCACCCCCACATCCCTCGCCATCGATCGCCCCAGATCTCCCCTCCCCAATGGTTCAGCCAGGATGCCCCCCCCTCTCCGATCTCCCCTTCTAACCCCGACCCCTCCCCACCCCCCGGGGTCCCCCCCCGTTACCTCGATCCGGCGGAGGCAACAAAAGCGGCCGCTCCTCCCCGGCCCCGTCAGCCGGCCAGGCCGGGCATCCTCCCCGGCCAAGGCGCGAGGGGCGCAAGGGGGAGGCGGAGGAGGGTCCCCGCCGCGCCAGCCCCGCCTCGGCCCTGGCGCAACTCGCACCCAGCGCCGGCTCCGGCTCTGCGGGCTGCTGGCCGGTCTGCCCGCCGCCCCCCCCTCCCCTCCCCTCCCCTCCCTCCAGCCGGTGTCACTCCGGGGACAGACACGCCCTGAGCCAGGGGGGACTTGGAGCGGCCTCGGGCAGAGCCGAGGACCAGCCTCTTAAAGGCGAAGCGCCCTTGTTTAGACGGTAATTCGCAGCGGGTAGCCGTGTCCGTCGCTCTGCGGGAGTAGGAAAGGGCAAGGGTCCAGGAGCGCCTTCACGACTCACCAAAATTGACCCGGCGCTTGCACAGGGGACCTTTACCTTTAACATTTACATACTTATGCTTGTCTGAATTCACTCTCCTCTACTTAAAGACAGATGGATGCACACTCTAGCTGTATCTGAAGAAGTGAGCGGTGGCTCGCGAAAGCTCACACCCTGCCAGAAAATATTTTTTAGTCTTTAAGGTGCTACTGGACTCTTGCCCTTTTCTACTACTGCAGACAGACTAACACGGCGACCCACTGTGAATGGCCACTTATGCATGGGAGGTTTTGCCTTGGATTTGCCACTCTCTAGATGCACACTTTCCTCCGTCCAAATTCTCACAACTCAAGCAATGGCCTCTTATAGAAAAGGGCAAGAGTCCAGTAGCACCTTAAAGACTAACAAAAATATTTTCTGGTAGGGTATGAGCTTTCGTGAGCCACAGCTCACTTCTTTCAGAACGAAAGCTCACACCCTACCAGAAAATATTTTTGCTAGCCGAAGGCTTTCACGGTCAGAGTTCATCGGTTCTTGTGGGTTGTCCGGGCTGTGTGACCGTGGTCTTGGTGTTTTCCTTTCCTGACCTTTCGCCAGCAGCTGTGGCCGGCGTCTTCGGAGGAGTAGCGCCAAAGGACAGCGTCTCTCAGGGTCAAGCGTGTAGGAAGAGTAATATAGTGTCAGAAAGGGGTAGGGTTTGAGCTGAATCATTGTCCTGCAAAAAGTATCCAAGGTAATGTGCTAATCATTGTCCTGTAGGTATCGAGATAATGTGCTAATCAGGGTGTGGTTCTTGTAGGTTATCCGGGCTGTGTAACCGTGGTCTTGGAATTTTCTTTCCTGACGTTTCGCCAGCAGCTGTGACAGGCATCTTCAGAGGAGTAACACTGAAGGACAGTGGTATGTTAATATGGAACTATTGTATCCTGAAGTGATCTGTTAATGTGTGAAATCCAAAGCTAATCCGCATGGCTATTGTGGACTGTCTGGAGGTTTCCAGGACAGGAGGCCAAGCCTTCTTAAACTTCGTTCCTCTGAAGATGCCTGGCTGCCACAGCTGAGGGCGAAACGTCAGGAAAGGAAAATACCAAGACCGCGGTCACACAGCCCGGATAACACGCAAGAACCAATGAACTCTGACTGTGAAAGCCTTTGACTAACAAAAAATATTTTTTCTGGCAGGGTTATGAGCTTTCGTGAGCCACAGCTCACTTCTTCAGATACAGCTAGAATGTGAATCCATCTGTCTTTAAGTAGAGGAGAGTGAATTCAGACAAGCATTAGTATGTAAATGTTAAAGGTAAAGGTCCCCTGTGCAAGCGCCGCGTCATTCCTGACCCATGGGGTGACGTCCCATCCCAACATTTCCAAGGCAGACTTTTGTTTACGGGGTGGTTTGCCAGTGCCTTCCCCAGTCATCTTCCCTTTACCCCCAGCAAGCTGGGTACTCATTTTACCGACCTCGGAAGGATGGAAGGCTGAGTCAACCTTGAGCCGGCTACCTGAAACCAACTTCCGTTGGGATCGAACTCAGGTCGTGAGCAGAGCTTTTGACTGCAGTACTGCAGCTTACCACTCTGTGCCACAGGGCTCTTATGTAAATGTTAACCGTATGTAAATGTGAATAGCAGGCATGATGGGATTAGGTGTGGTATGCAGAAGAGTCTGTGATGTCCAGGGGAGAGATTGACTATAGTCAATGCATTGACTTTTACCTGGGCTGAATAAAGACCTTGCATTCATGGCTCATTACCAATGCTGATTTCTCCACACCCATCTCTCCCCTGGACATCACAGACTCTTCTGCATGCCACACCTCATCCCATCACGCCTGCTATTCACATTTACATACTAATGCTTGTCTGAATTCACTCTCCTCTACTTAAAGACCAAGGGATTCACATTCTAGCTGTATCTGAAGAAGTGAGCTGTGGCTCACGAAAGCTCATACCCTACCAGAAAATATTTTTGTTAGTCTTTAAGGTGCTACTGGACTCTTGCCCTTGTTTAGATGAGACCCTGGCCATTGATGCACGGGAGGTTTTGCCTTGGATTTGCCACTCTCTGAATGCACATTTTTCCCAGCCGAATTCTCAGAATTCAACAATAAGCCCCCATGCAGAGTTTTGAAATCCAAGGCAAAACCTCCCATGCGTTTTCACCCAGGGTTGCTGCATTCCCAAGCGGTTTAAATCTGTTCCTAATGGAAACGGCAGCACCTGAGAACAGGAGCGGAGCCCGCTGGATCAGGCCGGGGGTCCTTTCGGCCCAGCATACTGTTTCAAAGAGCGGCCGAGCGGTTCCCCTGGAAGTAGGGTTGCCAACCGCCAGGTGCTAGCTCTGAAACTTGGTGGGATGTCACTCATGATTGGAATATTAAGATTGAGGGGTACAACTTGTTTAAAAGGGATAGACAGATAAGGAAGGGGGGAGGAGTAGCACTGTATGTCAAAGATGTGTACACTTGTGAAGAAGTACATGAATCTGAGCATGGTAGTGCAGTCGAGACTCTATGGGTAAACATAAAAGGAATAAGAAATAATTGTGATATTCTGGTGGGGGTCTGCAATCGACCAGGCAGAGGACTTGGATGGAATGCTCCTAGACCAGATCACAAAGTTCTCAAAGAGAAGGGACATGGTGGTCATGGGAGATTTTAATTACCGGGATATCTGTTGAAGTCCAACGCTGCTAAAAATGCAAGATCCAATAAATTCCTGACTTGTCTTGCTGACAACTTTCTATTCCAGAAGGTGGACAGGGAAACAAGGGGGTCTGCTATCTTAGACTTGATTCTCACCAACAGGGAAGAACTGGTCGATGAGGTTAAAGTAGTAGGCACCCTGGGTAGTAGTGACCACGTACTCTTGGAATTTACAATCTTGGGGAAAGGAAAACCTGTACGTAGTTAGACATATAGGTTGGACTTTAAAAGAGCAAATTTTAACAAACTTAACCTTATGCTAGGTAGAATCCCATGGTCGGAAATACTTAAGGAGAAGGGAGTTCAAGAAGGGTGGGCGTTTCTTAAAAATGAAATACTGAAGGCGCAATCCCAAACCATTCCTATGAGAAAGAAAAATGGGAGGAGCCTAAAGAGGCCAGGGTGGCTCCATAAACAGCTTTTTAAAGAGTTGAGGAATAAAAACGACTCATTTAGGAAGTGAAAGGAGGGCCTTATAACCAAAGAGGAATATAAGCAAATAACTAGTGCTCGTAGGGAGAGTGTTAGGAAAGCTAAAGCTCAGTATGAACTTAGGCTAGCGAGAGATGCTAAACGCAACAAAAAAGGGTTCTTTTCCTATGTACAGAGTAGGAGTAAGAACAAGGACAAGATATGCCCATTGCATGGACCAGAAAGTGAAATTGTAACAGGAGATGAAGAGAGGGCAGAACTCCTCAATTCCTACTTTTCCTCAGTCTTTTCTCGTGAGGGAAGTGGTGCTCAACATGGCCTAAACAGAACATGTGATGAGGGAAGGGATTTGCAGCCTAGAATTGGCATTGGGGTAGTGAACAAATCTGGTTTCTTTAAATGAAACAAAATCCTCTGGGCCAGATGAATTGCACCCAAGGGTACTCAAATATCATGCAGATGTAATTTCTGAACCTCTGTCCATTATTTTTGAAAAGTCTTGGCAAACATGTGAGGTACCAGATGATTGGAGGTGGGCAAATGTTGTCCCCATCTTCAAGAAGGGGAAAAAGGAGGATCCGGGTAACTACCAACCCATCAGCTTGACTTCTATATCAGGAAAAGTGTTCAAACAAATCATCAAACAGTCAGTCCTTGAGCATTTAGAAAGGATGGATCTGATAACTAAGAGCCAGCACAGGTTTCTCAAGAACAAGTCATGTCAGACTAATCTTATCTCCTTTTTTTGATAAAGTTACTACCTTGCTGGATCAGGAGAATGCGGTAGACATAGTTTATCTAGATTTCAGTAAGGCTTTTGATAAGGTTCCACATAGTATTCTAGTTGACAAATTGGGACAATGTGGTTTAGATCCTATTATTGTTAGATGGATCTGCAACTGGTTGACAGATCGTACCCAAAGAGTGCTAGTTAATGGTTCCTCATCCACTTGGAGAGAAGTGACTAGTGGAGTTCCTCAGGGATCTGTGCTGAGCCCTGTGTTGTTCAACATCTTTATAAATGATTTGGATGAAGGAATAGAGAGGATGCTTATTCAGTTTGCAGATGATACTAAATTGGGAGGGGTAGCAAAGCCAAGATGCAGGATGATCTTGACAGGCTGGAGAAGTAGGCTAGAACTAAAATGCACTTCAACAAAGACAAATGTAAAGTTCTGCATTTAGGTAGGAAAAATCAAATGAATAATTATAGGATGGGGGAGACTTGTCTGAGCAGTAGTGAGTGTGAAAAGGATCTTGGGGTCTTAGTAGACCAAACACTGAACATGAGTCAGCAGTGTGATGCTGTAATTAAAAAGGCAAACGCAGTCTTGGGCTGCATCAACAGAGGTATAGTGTCTAGATCACGCAAAGTGATGGTATCGCTTTACTCCGCTCTGGTTAGACCTCAGCTAGAGTACTGTGTTCAGTTTTGGGCACCACAATTTAAAAAAGATGTAGACAAGCTAGAACGTGTCCAGAGAAGGGCAACAAAGATGGTGAGGGGTCTGGAGACCAAGTCCTATGAGGAAAGGTTGAAGGAGCTGGGTATGTTTAGCCTGAAGAGGAGAAGACTGAGAGGGGATATGATAACCATCTTCAAGTACTTGAGGGGCTGTCATATTAAGGATGGTGCCGAGTTGTTTTCTGTTGCCCAAGAAGGTCGGACCAGAACCAACGGGTTGAAATTAAATCAAAAGAGTTTCTGTCTAGACATTAGGAAGAATTTTCTAACAGTTAGAGCTGTTCCTCAGTGGAACAGGCTTCCTCGGGAGGTGGTAAGCTCTCCTTCCCTAGAGGTTTTTAAGAAGAGGTTAGATGGCCATCTGTCAGCAATGCTGATTCTGTGACCTTAGGCAGATGATGAGAGGGAGGGCATCTTGGCCATCTTCTGGTCACTAGGTGTGGGGGGAGGTAGTTGTGAATTTCCTGCATTGTGCAGGGGGTTGGACTTGATGATCCTGGTGGTCCCTTCCAACTCTATGATTCTATGCTATTACAACTGATCTCCAGCTGATAGGGATCAGTTCCCCTGGAGAAAATGGCTGCTTTGGACTCTATGGCATACTGTTTCAAAGAGCGGCCAAGCAGTTCCCCCTGGAAGCAGGGTGGCCAACCTCCAGGTACTAGCTTGAGATCTCCTGCTATTACATCTGATCTCAAGCCAATAGAGATCAGTTCCCCTGGAGAAAATGGCTGCTTTGGATATTGGACTCTATGGCATTGAAGTCCCTTCTCTCCTCAAACCCCACCCTTCTCAGGCTCTGCCCCCAAAAACCCCACCGGTGGTGAAGAGAGACCTGGCAACCCTACCTGGAAGGCTGCAGAAACAGGGCATAGAAGCTGAGGCCCTTGAAAACCCTATGGGGTTGCCATAAGTTGGTGGTGACTAGATAGCACTTTCCACCACCCTCACCATGCTTATGGCAAATCAAAGAGAAATTTAAAGCCCTGTTAGGCATGCTGAAAGATCAACACAGAAATATATTAAATGAACATGACAAAATAAAGAAAAGATGGGAACAATATACCAAAGAACCATTCAGAGGAGATGAAAGGATGACAGAGTCCAAGAAGAAACGTTTGAAGACGAACCTACAGTTTTAGAAAGTGAAGTGAAACCTGCATTGAGAGCAATAGGGAGAAACGAATCACAAGGAGTAGATGAGATACCAACAGAGCTATTCCACACCACGTCAGAAACAGAGTCCATCAAAATCTTAACAAGAGGATGCCAACACATATCAAAAACAAAACAATGGCTGGAAACGGTCAATTTACATTCCAGGTCCGAAAAAAAGGAGTCAAGGGCTGCAGCAACTATTGGACCATTGCATTAATTTCTCACATGAGTAAAGGGATGCTAAAAATCTTACAACAAAGACTGTTACCGAATATGGAACAAGAAATGCCAGGTGTTCAAGCTTGATTCAGAAAAGGAAGAGACACTGGAGACCATGTTGCAAATTTACAGTGGTTACTGGAGCATATGAGAGAATTTCGGAAGAAAATTAGTTTGTGTTTCATAGATTACAGCACAGTTTTTGACTGTGTGGATCATGAAAAGTTACGGTTGGTTTTAAAAGAGATGGGTGTGGCACAACATCTGATTGTTTTGATGGACAATCTGTTCTCTGGACAAGAGGCTACTGTTAGGACAGACTATGGCAAAACAGAATGGTTTCTAATTGGCAAAGGTGTCAGACAAAGATGTATTTTATCTCCCTATCTTTTCAATCTCTCTCTTCAAACTCTCTCAGCCCCACCTACTTCACAAGGTGCCTGTTGTGGGGAGGGGAAGGGAAGGCGTTTGTAAGCTGCTTTGAGTTTCCTTAAGCTAAAGAAAAGTGGGGTATAAGACCCAACTCTTTTTCTTCTTAATGATAGGTTATTTTGGAGGTTATTAATTCATAGGGTCATCTTAGGTTGGAAGCAACTCAACAGCACTTCACACACACGTGCTCATACCCATGACTTTCACTGGCAGGTAATTCTCCACCTTAATTGCTTGGTAAAGAAGTATTCCCTTTTGTCTGTCCTGAACCTGTTTCCCAACAATTTCATTGAGTGTCCCAAATTCTAATATTATTGGAGAGGAAGAGAAGAAAGAGCTCCTCCTATCTACTTTCTTCATCCCATACATAATTTAATAAACCTCACAGGGGTCCCCAACCTTTTTGAGCCTGTGGGCACATTCAGAATTTTGACACCGCATGGCGGGTGCAGACAGAAAATGGCTGTCACAAAATTGTTCCCGCAGGAGACAGAGCCAGCTATAAAATGGCCACTGCAGCTTGCCTTCAGTCATACATTGAAGATCCTTGTGCTGTGGTGGCAGCTGCTGCCAAAAGCAAAGCTTTAAAAATCTGCTCAGCCAATCAAATGTCCAATGGCCAATCAGAAGCTTTGGTGGGTGAAAGCCCAACCTGGCCCAACCCACTTTCTACAAACACTTGGTGGGCACCAGGAAAGGTGTTGTCAGGTACCATGGTGGCCACAGGCACTATAATGGGGACCCGTGCTTTATCATGTCTCCCCTTATCTGGATTTTTTCCTAGACTAAAAAGATTGAGTCTTCATCAGGATTCAACATGGATGTACGAACAATCAACATATGAACAAGCTACGTAGCAGTCTATGTGGAATCCTGACGAAGACTCAGTCAAAACAGGGCTTTATCCGGATCTCTGTCTGTTCGTTCAAAGGGGTCAGGGACCATAGGTCTAATCTTGGAAGACATATGAGAACTACGTTCCTACTACACAGTCATTGCACCTTATGAAAATATTCACGTCATTACTGCTCCAGGATTATCTACGGTTGTGGACTTGAATCTCAGGAGTTTTGGACTTTGGACTTACCGTGTGGTCGTGCATTTTGGTTGCATTTGTATGTCTTTAGGAGTTGTGTTATATATGTCCTGTTAATTGAATGTGATAAATTATACCTGATATTTCTCTATGTGTGTGGGTCATAAACAGGCATAAACCTGCTGGGTCTTAATCTCAAAGGATATGTTCTTCCCCTGAACCAAGCCCAGCCCCTGCAAAGAATTCAGATTGAAGTGGTCTCCGGGGTTCAAATCAACATTCCCCCTAGGTGGAGGTGGAAAAGAAAAAGAGTTGACTCCAACCATCTTTTCCACTTGTTGAAAAGAGGAGATGGGGGGATTCCCATGGGTGGGGGAGCTATGGGATGTGACCTGCATGGATAAAAGCCGTGTGGAACAGGGTCTGTAGTCAGGAAGGCAATCAGGTGAGACTGAGCAAAATAGTTGGCTGGATCCAACCCAACGTGTTGGAAAGCACAGCTGCTCATGATGAATGCCCTCCATTGTCCAACCCAAGCCCTACTGGCTTACCATGGAGGGGGATCCCAGTGGGCTCATCTGCTGGTTCCTGAAGTGTCCAATACGACCTACCGTTAGGGTTGCCAACCTCCAGGTACTAGCTGGAGATCTCCTGCTATTACAACTAGTCTCCAGCTGATAGAGAGCAGTTCATCTGGAGAAAATGGCCACTTTGGCAATTGGACTCTATGGCATTGAAGTCCCTCCTCTCTCCAAACCCTGCCTTCCTCAGGCCCCACCCAAAAACCTCCAGGTATTTCCCAACCCGGAGCTGGCAACCATACCTACTGTTAAGGAGTGGGGTGCACCATAGAATGGAACGATGTAAGCCCTTGGTGGTTCCAGCAGCTTCCCCTGTCCCCTGAACTTGTAACCATGTCGTAGAAGGACCCTCTTCCCCAAATTTGCCAAAACCTAGCAAAAATATGAGAGCTTCTCAAGTTGCAGGTTTCTGGCTTTTGACTTGCATTGCAGGAAGCCATTGTTTCTGCACCAACGCTCCCACCATCCCTCCTTGCAAACCCCAGCAGTTTCCTTTCCTCCGGCTATCCTTCGTAGAGCCCCAGTGGGATCAGTTCTGCTGCGGTACCCAAGATGATTAGTAGACGCAGCAAGCCCTTGGTGTTCAGAAAGCAAGGCCACAATTCAGTTAGTGGTATTGATTCTCAATCCAGTCCTAAGCACTATGGCTAAGATACCGCTAAAGCCAGTTGTGACATATGCTGAGATCCTATGTGCGCTTGGTTGGGAGCAAGATCTATTGAAACCAGTGGGATTCAACATCCCATGTATTACGCATACAGCTAGGGTTGCCATCCTCCAGGTACTAGCTGGAGATCTCCTGCTACTACAAGTGATCTCCAGCCGATAGAGATCAGTTCACCTGGAGAAAATGGCTGCTTTGCCAACTGGACTCTATGGCATTGAAATCCCTCCCCTCCCCAAACCCCACCCTCCTCAGGATCAGCGCCAAAAGCTTCCCACTGGTGGCAAAGAGGGACCTCGCAACCCTACATACAGCACAAGGTACGTGTGATCAAAGGTCACTTGAGGATATAAAATGGCATGTATGGCTTCACCCTCGGAAGTTACATGGATAGGGTCAGGGTACATGTCCCAGTGAAACCAATGGAAGATGTTAGTAGGAAATTATGCAAGCCCCATTGTTTTCCGCCTTGGGGAAAGGGGCAAAGCTCCTTAGGAGCTGACATGACCCCATGCTGGCGTATGTGCCACTTTACCATGACGCAAAGAGGCACCTATGCCAGTGTGGGGGCAAACAAGTCAGCGCCAGGGAGCAGCAGAGGTGCCCCGGCCTCCGCTGCCAATGCAGCCACGCCGGCAGGGAATTCCCAGAAGGGAAAGCCCACGCCAGTGTGGGGGAGCAGAACTTTATTAGAAAATGATTGTTAGAATATTTCACAATTTTAAGATAATTTTAAACCAGGGGTTGCTTTTTATTGAACTTATACCTTTATATGTACGGGCAGTCTGTGATTCTGTGGTGCAAAACTATTGAATCTGGAATTGTTGATGTGTTGGCATGTTACTGGTCAGTCGACAGTATTAATAAAGTTGAAAAAAAATTGATCTCCAGTGGTCAATCACAAGCTCTGCGTGGTAAGAGCCCCACATGATCCCACGCACTTTCGAAAAACACTTGGACACCAGGAAAGGTGTTGGTGGGTAACCATAGTGCCCATGAACACCATACTAGGGATCCTTGCAATGCACAATTATATGGTAATATATCCTTGCGCTTGGGGAGGGGCTGTGGCTCAGTGGTAGACCATCTGCTTGGCATGCAGAAGGTCCCAGGTTCAATCCCTGGCAACTCCAGTTAAAGGGACTAGGCAAGTACATGATGTGAAAGACCTCTGCCTGAGACCCTGGAGAGCTGCTGCCAGTCAGAGTAGACAGTGCTGACTCTGATGGACCAAGGGTCTGATTCAGTATAAGGCAGCTTCATGTGTTCAAACAACCAAAGTGCAAAGGCTGTCAATCACTTAGGATTTTTTTTAGTTGATAAACACCTGCCTTTTAACTTTAGTAACTGATCCATCAATCAAGTAGAAATAAATCTGCATATTAGTAGAGCCACAGCATAGGATTCCGTGGACTGCCAAAAAAACAAATCAGTGGGTTATAGATCAAATCAAGCCTGAACTGACCCTAGAAGCTAAAATGACTAAACTGAGCCTATCGTATTTTGGTCATGTCAAGAGACGACAAGAGTCACTGGAAAAGACAGTCATGCTAGGAAAAGTTGAGGGCAGCAGGAAAAGAGGAAGACCCAACAAGAGATGGATTGACTCAATAAAGGAAGCCACAGCCTTCAATTTGCAAGATCTGAGCAAGGCTGTCAAAGATAGGACATTTTGGAGGACTTTCATTCATAGGGTCGCCATGAGTCGGAAGCAACTTGACGGCACTTAACACACACACACACACACAGCATAGGCACCTTTCCAAGATGCAGAAGGAAGGAATCTAACCAAAAGCCACCTCATCACTAGATGGGACGACCCAATTGGTCTCTTTTGAAATACCCAATAAATATTTTAAACAAATAAATAGCGCTAAGACTGAGCTCTGATGCAGGAACTTCCTGGTTCAAACTGAGCTTTGCCATCATGAGCTCGCTAGGAACATTTAAGCAAAGCACCCTCCCCTTCACAACAGACCAAGCCCTATGAGGAAAGGCTGAGGGAGTTGGGAATGTTTAGTCTGGAGAAGAGGAGGCTGAGGAGGGGCATGAGGGCAGGGAGCTGTTCCTGTTGGCAGCAGAGGTTAGGACACACAATAATGGGTTTAAATTGTGGGCGGAAAGGTTGGATATTAGGAAACAATTGTTTACAGTAAGAGTTGTTCAACAGTGGAATCAGCTACCCAGGGAGGTGGTGAGCTCTCCCTCACTGGCAGTTTTTAAGCAGAAGCTGGACAAGCACTTGTCAGGGATGCTCCAGTCCAAGCTGATCCTGCATTATTAAGCAGGGAGTTGGACTAGATGGCCTGTATGGCCCCTTCCAACTCTATGATTCTATGATATGGAGTAATAATACAGATCTTCTTTGCTTTTTTTGTTGTAAGAATTAATGGAATAATTTATATGAAGGACTTTGACCAAAGCCAAAACAGCCTAAAAAACTAGCGCCCAGTCTTCAAGTACATATCTAATTCACAGCTCCACCGACTATGATTTCCCCCTACTGATTAACCAACTAGAGCTTATTTGATTACCTTATTAAACCTTGAAGCTCTACTAAATATTATTATTTGCTGTTCAGTCTTAAATATTGCAATTTACTATCCCTAAGTAAGGGACTGGAAAAGGTGGTGGCTTCTCAGCATCCAGGTGTTTCTGGATGAAGCTGATTATCAAGATTAATTTCAATCAATCTGGCTTCCGTTCTTGGCATGGCATGGCAGCCCACCTTGCTCAAGCTGACAGATGGTCCATATTGGTCTACTGATTGCATCCCTGTTTCTTCTCCTGGACTTCTCAGGTGTCTGACATCATCTTGGTATCTTTCTGGTTCATCTAGCAGGACCATGTCTTGGTGGGAATAATGCTGAAGTAGTTCTGACCTTTCCTGGAGGCAAGGTCTCAGAAGATGACGCTGAGGCACTTTGGTCCTGCCCCTGGCTACTGGCCTGTGAAGTCCCTCAAGATTCCATCTGGTTCCCCATCCTGTCTCACACAAACATGCTGGAAGAAATCATCTCGAAGGCTGCAGGAAAAGCAACATGTGGATGACAGTAACTCTACCTGTCATTTACATCCAACTTCAGAGAAGTGCTGGCAGTACTGAAACGGTGCAAGGAGGCAGCAAAAGACTGGATGAAATTACAAACTTAATCCGGAAAACATGGAAGTGTTGTGGGTTGGGGATGAAGCTGCTATGGGAAGAGGCATTCATCCTGGTCTGGAGGGGGCTGAATTCCCCCGGTGTGTGACCTCAATCTTGTATCAACCAGACTGGCCCTAAATGTGTTGCTGGCTTAATGCAAGATGCTTGGTTGACCTCTAAAGAGAGCCAACGTGGTGTAGTGGTTAAGAGCGCTGGAGTCTGATCTGGAGAACCGGGTTTGATTCCTCACTCTTCCACATGAGCGGCGGAGGCTAATCTGGTGAACTGGAATTGTTTCCCCACTCCTACACACGCCAGCTGAGTGACCTTGGGCAAGTTACAGCTCTCTTAGAGCTCTCTCAGCCCCACCCCTCACAGGGTGTCTGCTGTGAGGAGGGGAAGGTGATTGTAAGCCGATTTGATTCTCCCTTAAGTGGTAGAGAAAGTCAGCATATAAAAACCAACTCTTCTTCTTCTAAAGCCCAAATGGTTTTGGTCCAAAGTATCTGAAAGGGCCTCCTCCACCCATATATATTTGCTCCGTAATCATCTGAGGGGGCGAGGCTATGGAAACCCACAGTGCAACAGGTATGGTTGGTGAAGATCCACACAAAAGCCTTCCCAGCGTGACTTTGAAACTCTCTTCCCCAGGAATTGCATTTAACCCTCTTGCCAAAGGCCTTCCTGCCATCAACCTTTCCACTCAAAACGGCCTTTGATCAAAAATCCTGATTCCTGGCTTTAACGATAATTGTGTGCCGTCATGTCGCAACTGATTCATGGCAACCCCGGGACTATGGGTTTTTCAAGGCAAGAGATGAGGAAAGGTGGCTTGCTGTTGCTTTCCTCTGCATAGCACCCCAGTCTTCCTTGGTGGTCTCCCATCCAAGCACTAACCCTGGCCAGCCCTGCTTAGCTTCCACGCTCAGATGAGATCAGAACATACGACCATAAGCCATGCTGGATCAGACCAAGGACCATCAAGTCCAGCAGTCTGTTCACACTGTGGTCAACCAGGTGCCTCTAGGAAGCCCACAAACAAGACAACTGCAGCAGCACCATCCTGCCTGTCTTCCACAACACCTAATATATTCGGCATGTTCCTCTGATCCTGGAGAGAATAGCTATGCTGTCATAAGGCTAGGCTGAGCTACCAGGCTGCTACATTCCTAGTTTTAGTCCCTTTAAAAATGTTTTAATGTATTTATGACTGCATTTTGTACTTTTGTTGGGAGCAACCAGGGTGTAATTTTAGAGAAAGTTGGCATAGAAATAATCCTAATAATAAAAACCAAACACAAATTCTGGGATACTGTAATTAACAAAATTAGTTGTACGTTGGATCTTAGACTTCCAGTTGCTCCCAAAGACATTCTCTTAGGTTTTAGTCTCAATTGTGTGAAAAATGAGCACTCAAATAGGGCTCTTGTTTTAATTTTGGCAGCTAAAATGCTTATAGGAAAGAACGGGGAGTCCACTGAAAATCTGAATATTAAAACTTGGCTGAAAAGACTGGCAAATTGAAAAGCTGTCAAGAGTGTGAAATAATATGTTTGAAAGATGTTAAAAAACATAAAAGGGGGGAAGGTGGCATGGTATAGCCTGATCTTGTCAGATCTCGGAAGCTAAGCAGGGTTGGTACTTGGAAGGGAGACCTCCAAGGAAGACTCTGCAGAGGAAGGCTAATGGCAAACCACCTCTACTTCTCACTTGCCTTGAAAGTCCCTTGCTGGGGTCGCCATAAGTCGGCTGCAACTTAATAACATTTTACACACAAAGAGAAGCATAAATCTACCTTTCCATCTTACCTGGCATCCTTTCCTTGATTTTTGGCAACAAACGTTGAGCCTATCCTGGACTGAAAAGAGATCTGGGATTCTTGACTCATTACCAATGCTAATTTCTCCACCCCTACTATCCCTCTACGAGCCCCATGGCGCAGAGTGGTAAGCTGCAGTACTGCAGTCCAAGCTCTGCTCACGTCCTGAGTTCGATCCCAACGGAAGTCGGTTTTAGGTAGCCGGCTCAAGGTTGACTCAGCCCTCCATCCTTCCGAGGTCGGTAAAATGAGTATCCAGCTTGCTGGGGGTAAGGGGAGATGACTGGGGAAGGCACTGGCAAACCACCTCGTAAACACAGTCTGCCTAGTAAACGTCGGGATGTGACATCACCCCATGGGTCAGGAATGACCCGGTGCTTGCACAGGGGACCTTTACCTTTTTACCTACTATCCCTCTGCATATTAAACCTAATCCAATCACAACTTCTAATGTCATTTACTTGCTTTTGACATTTACATCGCCATTGTGTGTCTAATTCACTCTTCTCTACTTAAGGACTCACATTCTAGCTGAAGAAGTAAGCGGTGGCTCACGAAAGCCCATACCCTGCCAAATGTTGTTAAGTCTTTAGGGTGCTACTGGACTCTTGCTCTTTTCTAAAGCTGAGTCTAAGTTTGCCTGTATTCATTGGTTATAATACGTTCTAGATTTTCATCCTTCTAATATTATTACACATAATAATAAACATACAAATGATTTTAAAAGGAAAAACTTTTCTTCTGTCCTTAAACTCTGGAGTTTTTTGCACCCACGTTTAGCAAGGCACGTTGATTTCTACGGAGCTTTCCGGGCACTCCAGCACAG
This sequence comes from Euleptes europaea, assembly GCF_029931775.1. NCBI lineage: Eukaryota > Metazoa > Chordata > Lepidosauria > Squamata > Sphaerodactylidae > Euleptes > Euleptes europaea. The sequence goes on from NC_079312.1 coordinate 163,774,165, forward strand.
GACTTCCACATTCCAATTGGCCTGACATGTATATCCCCCACTGCCTGCCTTCTTAAGCATTACAGGAATGCCAGTGGTGTTTTGTTCTGAGTGCTAATGTGTTCGGGACTGCGTGCCAACCCTCCCATCTCGCCCTTCCCCGACACCCAAGGGAAACAAATGTGTGTCACGCTTTGTTTTTGGTAGTGGTGGGTCTCACCTTTGCTCGGAAAACTGCCGACAGCTCGAGCCACCGTGAAAGCCTGGCGGTTGGCACACTCAATTATTTAAAGCACCCAATAAAGAAATTAAATGCGAGCCACGCAGGAGAGGCAAGAAAGCACAGCGCGAGAGGAGAGCCAGAAATAGCCATGGCCACTTCCTGCTACGCCACTGCCGTTATGAGTCACCTGCATCCTGGTGCCGTGTTACCTTTAGTGATGCTTTAGGGAAAACGCAACCCCGTTTGTGACAACAGGCAGGGGCCCTAAGCAGGTGTGCATGCAAAGCCTGCTCTCGAGCAGCGGGCAAGGAGCTGCTGATCGCCTCGCCGCCACGGCTGCTTCAGGCAGCCTCGGATCAGACAGCTGTTTTGTTTTGGGCTCTGCTTCTCCCAGAGGGCCCCGCCGCTACCATCTCCCCAGGGAGACACCAACATATAGTCATGACGCCGTGTTTGTTTCAAAATTAGAGTCTTCATTCAAAATTAGAGTCTGATCTTTGGCAGGGCTCTCTGTACAAATGAGCTCGAGAGAGAGATGGCCGCTCAAGATCCCACCATGCTGCTGTGTTGGGGTGGGGGGGGGAAATGGACGAAAAGACAGTGCCCCGAGACACAAAAATCCACGAGAACTGAAGAAGTTAGAGGAAGGGAACTTTTTCATGTCTAGTTTGGGGTGTGGGGGGTGATTGTAATCCCCTGCCCTCTGTACTATGCAGGTGGGAGGAGCCTAATACTGTTGTGGAGGTCAGATGTTCAGAAAGGTGTCTCTTTCTAAATCAAGCATTGGCTACACACCGCCTCGGCAAAGGGCTGATGAGAAGCAGCGACAGCATAGCAGAAAGTCTAGGTCCTGCCCTACAACCTCCGTAACAAAGCTTTTGGGAAGGGGGAGAGAAGATGAGCTTTCAGGTAGAAGGTACCACAGCGAGGCCATCTGTGTTGGAGAAATACGACCAGAGCAACTTCCTGGCAGGAAATCTGGCTCTTCCGGACACCAGGCTAGTAGGGAACCTCCCAAAATCAGCAAGGAGGACGGCAACACTAAGACTGGACTCTGGATCTTAGCCTGAGGAAGGGCAGGAGGTCCCCTGAAGCCACCCCAGACCACAAACCAGTTCAAATAATGACCGAAAGAATGACGAATGAGAGTACATGGACGCTGGATGGCCAGGGCACCGGCCAACTTGGCCAGGACCTACCTCCCAAGCATCCAGGGCTCCCCCTCACCATGGCCACTTCTTTTTGGCCCTCCCATCCATCACAGAGTTTAGCCACTACCCTGCCTCCGATCTCAATCCAACCCTTCTCACCAGGCCATTGCATGGAGATGCGCAGCGAGAGGCCCGGCGGCTGAGAACACCCGGCAAACACGAGACAGAGGAACGGAACGGATCTCGGCACCTACTCCTTGCCCGTGAAGCCTACCAGCCTCGCAGGACGCATCCAGCCACACGCCCCGCTGGCCCAGGCTGGTCCTAACCTAGAGGAGGGATCCCGGGGCCAATTGTCCTAGCTAGCTAGCTAGCGGTAAGGATGGCTCCAGACAGTCCATAAGAGCTGAAGCAGCGCCACAGTCCAGGTTACAGTCGCTGGTCTCTGCCGGTTGAATCCACTGGCGAGTCCTGCACTGGCGACGGGGCATCTGCAGAGGAAAGAAAGAAGCAGCCAGCATCAGACCAATTGGCACAGGGGTGTCAAACATAAAACCCGAGGGCTGGATCTGGCCCCCCAAGAGCTCTTATCTGGCCCATGAGCCAGCTGAGGCAGCCACCAACACCCCAGTCCTGATCTGGGCTGACGAGGCATGGCCCGGCCAAGTAACATTTATGTCATATCCAGCCCTCGTAACAATGGAGTTCGACACCCCTGAATCAGCAGATTCCAATCTAAAGTAGGGGTTTCTTGCCAGCTCTTTTCAATTACCTTTCCAAGGCAGGCGACGTTCCCCAGCCAGTGAACAAAATCAGGCAAAATTTGGATTTCTAATCATACGAAGTTGCCCAAGATCAAGGGGGAGTAGAATACCTACACAGAAGCTAAAGACAGAAACGCTGGAGATGGACGTATGGTTTGAAAAGTAAATTGTTGCTTGTTGGCTGCATCCACATGGAGATTTTTCCTCTGCCTCGGCTTCTAAACTGCAGCAGTTTTGGGAGCATCTACACAAGTTAGAGCGGTTCCTCAGTGGAACAGGCTTCCTTTGGAGGTGGTGAGCTCTCCTTCCCTGGAGGTTTTTAAGCAGAGGCTAAATGGCCACCTGTCAGCAATGCTGATTCTATGTCCTTAGGCAGATCCTGTGACGGAGGGCACCTTAGCCATCTTCTGGGCCTGGAGTAGGGGTCACTGGGTGTGTGTGTGGGGGGAGGTAGTTGTGAATTTCCTGCATTGTGCAGGGGGTTGGACTAGATGACCTTGGTGGTCCCTTCCAACACTATGATTCTAAAAATATGGTCCTGTAATTGTCCACTTTCCAAGCCTTCCTCGTCCTCTGTACATCCTCTCTCAATACCTGCTTTGGTCTTTCCAAAAAGCATGCAACTCTCTAACTCTTTTCATTGCAACTCTCTAATTCTTTTCTTTGCAGAGGTATGCAAAAAAAAGGGGGGCTTGAGTCTTTTTTTTTTTAATGAAAGCTGGGAACTCAGAGGAACTAGAAGATCATAGCAACTGGTGGTGGTGGTGGAAAGTGCCGTCAAGTCACAGCTGACTTATGGCAACTCTGAAGGGTTTTCAAGGCAAGAGACTAACAATATGGTTTGCCATTGCCTACCTCTGCATAACCATCTTGGTATTCCTTGGCAGTCTCACATGAACCAACGGGTTGAATGGTCGGGTTCTGGTCACATGGTCGGGTTCTGGTCACAACGGGTTCTGGTCACATGGTCGGACCAACGGGTTGAAATTAAATCAAAAGAGTTTCCGTCTAGACATTAGGAAGAATTTTCTAACAGTTAGAGCGGTTCCTCAGTGGAACAGGCTACCTTGGGAGGTGGTGAGCTCTCCTTCCCTGGAGGTTTTTAAGAAGAGGTTAGATGGCCATCTGTCAGCAATGCTGATTCTGTGACCTTAGGCAGATGATGAGAGGGAGGGCATCTTGGCCAACTTCTGGTCACTAGGTGTGTGGGGGAGGTAGCTGTGAATTTCCTGCATTGTGCAGGGGGTTGGACTTGATGACCCTGGTGGTCCCTTCCAACTCTATGATTCTATGAACACGTGAAGCTGCCTTATACTGAATCAGACCCTTGGTCCATCGAAGTCGGTATTGTCTACTCAGACCGGCAGCGGCTCTCCAGGGTCTCAGGCTGAGGTCTTTCACATCACCTACTTGCCTAGTCCCTTTAACTGGAGATGCCGGGGACTGAACCTGGGACATTCTGTATGCCAAGCAGATGCTCTTCTACTGATCCACAGCCCCTCCCCTAATAGTCTCCTACCTAAGTACTAATCAGGGCCGACCCCACTTAGTTTCTGAGATCTGACAAGATCAGGCTAGCCTGGACTGTTCAGGTCAGGGCAATTACTGATATTAAACTTCTGGCATCAGCAATTACTGATATTGAAAAACCTCTGAAAAAACCCTCCAGAGGCATGGTGAGGGGGGCGGAATGCAGGGGAAATGGGGGCTGATGGAAGAAACTGCACAGAACTCCCATGTGGACACTCGGTTGCCAGAGGTGATGATGGTGAAACGGAGAATCCTGACTGTGCGGATGCAGCTGTGGTGCAGATGCTGACTCTGCTTTCAGCACTGGTGAACAGGTTTTGTGGGATTTTGAATGGGCTGGGGGGTGGGGAAAAATCCTGCAAAACCTGTGTGACTCCATGCACTATTGATAGTGACATCTTCCCCAAACCTCTTCCATTCTCGACAATAATTATCTGTCTCCACCTTCATTTCTCCTTCAGGCTGCCTCGCTTCAACCAACATGCCCCTTCCTGCAAAGGAATTCGATCTCCCAGCTCAGAGCCTTACACAGCGCCATACTTCCCGGAGTGCAAAGTATTCACAGGGGCGTAATGACGCTGCACCGGCATATGGGTGTACCTGTGATCTGAGCCTCTTCCGGCTGGCTTGAAAAACAAGAACATGAACAGCCACGCCGGACCAGACTCAAGGCCCATCTAGTCTAGCATTCTGTTCACACAGCAGCCAACCAGCTGCCTCTAGGAAGCCCATAAACAGGAAGACTGCAACAACATCCTCCTGCCAGCGTGGTGTAGTGGTTAAGAGTGTGGTGCAGTGGTTAAGAGTGGTGGTTTGGAGCGGTTAACTCTGATCTGGAGAACTGGGTTTGATTCCCCGCTCCCCCACATGAGCGGCGGAGGCTAATTTGGTGAACTGGATTTGTTTCCCCACTCCGACACACGAAGCTAGCTGGGTGACCTTGGGCTAGTCACAGCTCTCTCAGCCCCATCTACCTCACAGGGTGTCTGTTGTGGGGAGGGGAAGGGGATTGTAAGCCAGCTTGATTCTTCCTTAAGTGGTAGAGAAAGTCGGCATATAAAAACAAAATCTTCAAATCTCCAGGAGTTTCCCAAGCATGCTGCCTCTGGTACTGGAGGGAGTAGATATCCATCGCAGGAATATCGGAGAAATGTTGAGAGATCCCATTACGGATCTCTTGCGCAGCCTGTCACTTGGCCTGATACGAGAAGCATTATTGCTATTTAGCCCTGGCAACGGTGGCTCTTCTACGTAATTGTTTAAAGCACCCTGAGAATAGCTTTTGGCAAAGCGGGTTAGCAAACGCCTTTCTGATGCAGCATATTTCGATTTGACCCTGCTGGCTCTCTTCTGCTCCGCTATGCAAATCTGCAGCGTACTTGCATGAAGAGAACCGGTGGATTAATGAGGAGGAAAAGATCAGAACAGTTTATTTGCAGGTGGGCACTTCTACTAGCCTTAACAGTTAAGAAGACAATTTCTTGAAACACCTATCCTAAGCAGGGAGAACTGCTAGTGCACTTTGAGAAATAAATTTATTAAAGGTTCAGGCAAGCTCAAAGTATCTACCCCTAGGGAAGGTTCACTTTTGCATTTCTGAAGTAGTGATTCAGTTGGATCTTGCCTGTTTGACCTCCTCTTGGGGGGGGGGCTGAGGGGTGAATAATTCTGCCCCATCTCTGTACTAGGGGCAATTACAGCATTGGAGGTGACCTGTTGCATCTCTGCAAGAGTTCCTGACCTACTCGCCTTCCCGTCAGGAGGCATGTACCGAATAGATGAATCACAGGTGGTAACTGCTACTCTCTCACACACTAAAATAAATCCTTTGGGAAGTGATGGTCACTTCCATGTTTAAATTGGGGAGGGGGAGAAGTTTGCCTCGGCTGTCAGAAGTTTGTCTATCGGGACATTGCAAAGGATATCATAGGAAAGCTGACTCCACTTCAAGGAGATACTGACTGACCCAGCATAAGACCCACATAAAAGTCCAAATCGGAGTCACTCCCTAGTATAAACTCTTTAATCAGTCGGAACGGCATTGAACATGTCACATTTCAAACCCAGTCTCCAAATTAAAAAAATAAATTAATGCAGCATATAAATATCTTTCCTGTAGTATAATTTGAACAGCTTCTTGTAATGGAGCTGTTGGATTTGAACTACTAAGTAGATGCTTTCTGCGGACCAAAAATAAAAGCTTTGTGATTGCCCCGTTCACCACAGTCAACTATAGTGGCCAAATGTTTCCTCACATTAGAAATAAGACGCCCACTATTTTCTAAGACTGCAAAACTATGTCAGCATTATGCAAGACATGCAGGGAACCCATAAAGCTTTGCAGGGGTCACTTCATTTCCCCCTGTATCCCCTTCATCACATTATGTCCTCTTTCTCTTCTCCTGGCAGCCCCCATATTCTTTCCCCTTTCCCTGCTTTTTGCTCTCCTCCCCAATCTTTCTTTTATCTGTCCCCCTCCAGACTTTAGCTTTATTTATTATTTACTTCATTCATATCCCACCTTTCTCCCCAATGGGAAACCAAAACAGCTTGCATCGTTCTCCTCTCCTTCCTTTTATACCCACAACCCTGTGAGGTAGGTTAGCTTGACCATGTGCAACTGGGCCAAGGTCACTCAGCAAGCTTCCTTGGCAGACAAGGGACTCGAACATGGGTCTCTCACAACAGCCACTGATATCCTTTCTTAAAGATACAGAAACTACTTGATTATTGGAAGGGGGGGCTAACGTCCATTAAAAAAAGATTTCAGATTTTTCTGCAAACCTGAGGCTTTTCTCAGGTTTGTAGAAAGATCTGCCTTGTCTGTTCACGGCTCCAATCTCTGGATTTAAGTATCCACAGATAGGGTTATGCTAAGAATTAGATATACTGATTGGGAAGGTTGGATGTGAAAAAAATATTTAAATGTTTCCTTTGAAAGCAACCATTGTACAAATTAAACATTAATAGGAAGTACAGGGCTTCTGCCCCAAAGCGCAGCCCCATATTTAGATTGCTCCCATATCCCCATTATACCCAGTACAGCTTATCCCATAGGCAAACATCACTGCTATGTGTTTTCTCCAGTACTCACTCCATTTTGTTGGTGGATGTCAGGACATAAGGACACATGAGTTGTTTCTTGGTGGGGCGGGGGAGAGAGAAGGGTTTGACATGGGGCTGTCTTTAACAACAGCCCCCACTTCTCACAACGCTTCATTCCTTGCTCAGAGTCTGCTGAGAACTGGCCAAGGAGGGAAAACTACCCCAGTAGTCTGGCTTCCACCCCTCATAGAAGAACCCTCAGTAGATCTGCAGTGCAAGGAAAGACAATAGGTGTGGACAGCCCACCACTTTCTTTCCCCAGCAGCTCTTGGGCCATGAGGGCAAATACCCCCAATTATTTTACCAATAGTTAGAAGCAGCCCCTCAAGGGGCCTGGATTCAGATTGGGGATCTATGGTGCTGAGAAAGGGGGTGTTGTTGTTTTTAAGCCTTTCTTCCCATTCTGTTTCTCCAGGAGAAATTTATCCCTCCTAGCTATTTGCCCTATGGGAGGAATAATGCTGGTACATGTGTGGTACCTCTGTTTCCCCTATGGCAAAAATAGTCCCCAAGGGGCCGGGGTTCAACCTGGGGATCTATGGTGCTCAGAAAGGGGGTGGAGTGTTGTTGTTTTTAAGCCTTTTCCATTCTGTTTCTCCAGTACAAATCTATCCCTCCTAGCTATTTGCCCTATTTGCCCTATGGTGCTGAGAAAGGGGGCGGAGTGTTGTTGTTTTTAAGCCTTTCTTCCCATTCTGTTTCTCCAGGACAAATCTATCCCTCCTAGCTATTTGCCCTATGGAACGAATAATGCTGGTACATGTGCAGTACCTCTGTTTCCCCTATGGCAGGAATAGTTCCAGAAAAGAGGTGGGGTGTTGCCATTGGCAACAGCACATGGAGGGCATGGAGAAGCCCTTCACCACCAGCGCTACAACCCCAGAAGCAGCTCTCCCCCCGCCCCCCCGGATATCTTTGAGTCTTGTCACACTTGGGCCCTTGCAGGCAGGAGAAGCAGGAAGCTTATTCATACAGAGTGTAGCTGCCTGTTGCACTGGCCTGCAGACAAGTCTGAGACAACCACCATTTATGCAGGGCTGATTCTGCTACTCCCTCAATTTTTTAAATCCGACCTTTACAATGACTATTCATGGTCCGGATGCAAGAGGAGAATTCCAAACAAATTCCACCCCCCACTTGCCTGCTTCTTCGTTCCTTCGTTTGCATAGCCATTAGCAATAGTCATTTGCATAGCTAAGCCGTGGCTGGGATTCTGCATGCTTCCTTCAGTGAATGCTTCGATGCGGGGGCAGAGCAAATACAGAAGGTCGCGTTAAAGGGGCTCTTAAGAAATGCAAAGCAGGTATGTGCCGGCTTCGCAGTGTGAAGAAATAAAAAAATATGCAGGGCACTTCAGCCTGGAACACGCTGCTAATTACCAAGCATAAACAGCCAAAGTTTTTTTCCCTAACCATGATTATATTGCACCTCCCTTGATGTTTTTAAATATTTTAAATCATTTTAAAACTACCATGAGCTGCCTAACAAAACTCCAGGCTCGAGGCCCACAGCAGGACCCCTCCTACTTACTTCTCACAGGGCAGAGAGAAGGGGGTGAGCCACCACAACTACCTACTAGCCATACTCCCCCTCCCATGTGACCTCACACTAGGTTTCCCAGGTCCCTCTTCGCCACTGGCGGGAGGTTTTTGGGGTGGAGCCTGAGGAGGGCAGGGGTTGGAGAGGGGAGGGACTTTACTGCCATAGAGCCCAATGGCCAAAGCGGCCATTTTCTCCAGGGGAACTCATCTCTATTGGCTGGAGATCAGTTGTAATAGCAGATCTCCAGCTACTACCTGGAGGTTACTCAAAAGGGACATCACTGTGTAAGTACAGAATGTAAGGAAGCAAACACCGGAGCGAAAGTGTATCACAGAGTGCAAAATATAATATGATATATAACATGCAGGTAATCTAGACAGTAGTAAAATAGGAGTGGAGCTCTGCCATTCTTTTAGGTATCCCTCTGGGAACTGGTCTGACTTTCCTAATAATGGAACTAATGAAAAACCGGTCTGACTTTCCTAATAATGGAACTAATGAAAATTGGATTATACTAAAGGTGGTTCCAGTTATAAATTGAGAGGAGACTTTGGACTGTCATGTATTGAATTGAAGAGGGACTGAGGAAGAATTGGAAACGGCCGTCTCCCCTTCTTTTCTTGACATTTGGAACCTGCTTTTTCCCTCGTACCTGGCTGAAGGACACCTGAAAATAAGAAGATTCACTACTACATATACTCTTACAGGCTTTTGTACCAACATTGGACTTTTATAACACATGCAAGCCCATTTGGGGATATTAATCCTGTATTATTTACTTGGCTATTTATAGCTACTACCTGGAGGTTGGCAACCCTACCTCACACAGTTAACCCTTGGCATCCCTTACCTGTTGCTTCTTCAACGATGGTGCTGGTGGGGCTTTCCGATTGGCAATTCTGCTGCCCCCACTGCTGCGAGCGGAGCATCACCATCTCCTCCAGGTTGCGCAGAACCGTCACGGTGCCCTTGGGAGGGATCCGAGCTGCCTCCAGAGCTCTGCAAAGGGGAGGCAAGAAAGAATAACATAGAAGCAGCTGACAAAAGAGAGGGGTTTGACAGCTGACAAAAGACAGGGGAGTGAAAGCATCTTGGGGGGGGGGTTTCTTATGGGAGCCAGCAGAGCATGGTGGATACGGTGTTGGATTAGAATCAGGGAAGACCTGGGTTCAAATCCCCACTTCCACCATGGAAGCTCGCTGGGTGACCCTGGGCCTATCCCAAACACTCAGCCTGGCCTATATCACAGGGCTGTTGTGAGAACGGAGGAGGGGAGAATGATAGCCTAAGCCACTTGGGAGTCCCAACTGGGGAGGAAAGGGGGATATAAATAAATAAATAAATGCAAATGCACCCACGATGCAAAAGAATTCTGCACAATTTGGACCCTTCTGAATTTTTTTCTTTGTATATCGCCTAAAGTTAAACTCCAATCTTGTTAATCTGTTGATTTACCACGTTTTCCCACTGCTCTCAGCCATCTAAGGGACTTGGGTGTTCCACCAGACATTTAATCAACTGCTGGGTTTTGTACTTTCAATAGGGTTGCCAACCTCCATTTAGCGGCTGGAGAGCTCCTGCTATTACAACTGATCTCCAGCCGATAGAGATCAGTTCACCTGGAGAAAATGGCTGCTTTGGCAATTGGACTCTATGGCATTGAAGTCCCTCCTCTCCCAAATGCTGCCCTCCTCAGGCTCTGCCCCAAAAACCTCCCGCTGGTGGCGAAGAGGGACCTGGCAACCCTAACTTTCAAATGGGATGCCTCCATATTTTGTTTCTTTTCCCCCAGAAGGCCTAGGGTGGAACCTGACAACAGCACCATTCCAAATCCAGCATTTCACACAAGGATGCTGGAAAGGCAAAGCCTTAAGGATCACGGACTGAAACATCCTATCTTTCCCCCTCTTTAAACATCCAGCCCAATGAAGAGTTCTAAAAAGCTTGGGGCAGCCATTTTGTGGCTGGCTCTGTCCCCTGCGGCGGCTATTTTGTGATAGCCATTCTGTTGCTGCCCCCACCATGCTGTGTCAGAATTCCAAATATGAGCGCAGGCTAGGGTTGTCAACCTCCAGAGAGTCAACACTAAGATAAAGATTAGCCTGCTGTAATAGGAAATCCAACAGAACAACAGAATAGGCTAATAACCACACAAAGTTACAATGATGCTAAAGAGAATATAATGCAATATCAAAACTCAAAAGTACAAAATATACAATTGTGTAACAGTCAGGTACAAATCCACAAATCCACTATAAATAGGGGGGAATAGGATGAGTCCAACACGATGCTTGTACGTTTCTAGGGGGGAATAGGATGAGTCCAACACGATGCTTGTAAGTTGTCCAGTGTCGTTCTCAAATTTCATTTATTCTTCTAGAGTGCAGATCTCCCGCTATTACAACTGACGTCCAGCCAATAGAAATAGGTTCCCCTGGAGAAAATGGCTGCTTTGGCAATTCGACTCTATGGCACTGAAGTCCCTCCCCTCCCCAAACCCCACCCCAAAAACCTCCAGGTATTTCCCAACGCGGAGCTGGCAACCCTACCGCAGGCTTTAAAAGGTTGGGAACTCCTGCCATAGAGTCTGCCCTCCAAAGCTGCCATTTGCCCCAGGGTAACTGATTTCTGTAGCAAGTAAGTCTGGGAGAACTCAAGTTGGCAGCCCCAGTTATTTGCCCCTTAGGGGAAAATCAGAAGTACCACACCTCCGCCCCAGTGCTGCTTCCCAAACCTGATTCTCCTCCCCATGGCTTTTTTGACCTTTAAAATAAAAGCTTCAGGAAGTCTCATCTAGCTTGGCCCTTCCTCCCCTCCCCTCAGCTGCTTACCTGTCTGAGGAGACGACGCCTGTGTGGCTCAAAGAACGCCTAACCTATAAGGGAACACAGAAGAGAATAAGGACATGTTCATAAGATAGCATCCATTCAAACTGATTTATGCCTTCTCTATATGCTGCCTTTACAATCACAAATGTGGATTAGGCCATTGCTCCAGACCCAACATAGAGGGGCCGCGGCTCAATGGTAGAGCATCTGCTTGGCATGCAGAAGGTCCCAGGTTCAATCCCCGGCATCTCCAGTTAAAGGGACAAGGCAGGTAGGTGATATGAAAGGCCTCTGCCTGAGACCCGGGAGAGCTGCTGCCAGTCTGAGTAGACAATACTGACTTTGATGGACCAAGGGTCTGATTCAGTATAAGGCAGCTTCATGTGTTCAACATACCTTGGAAAAAATGGGAAATTACTATTTCTAACTTAGCCCATTGCCGGCACCCACATGAACCTGCCTGATAGTTGAGATCTATTTCAGAGGCCCTGCTCTACGCGTCCTCACAAGTAAGGTGGGTAAATAACACAGATGGAGGAGATGGATCCACAATGAATCGTTCAGTGGCCGAATAGAGCTTTACTGCCTCCCTCCCCACCTTGATCTCACCAAAATGCTGCTCCTGGGGCACAGGGCACTATGAGGAATGACACGGGTGGGAACAGGGTTGTCAGCTCTGGGGTGGGAAATGCCTGGAGATTTGGGGGGAGGAGCCTGAGGAGGGTGGGGTTTGGGGAGGGACTTCAGTGGGGTATAATGCCACACAGTCCACCTTCCAAAATGGCCATTTCCTCCAGGGGAACTGATCTCTGTTGCCTGGAGATCAGTTGTAATAGCGGGAGGGCTCCAGCCACCGCCTGGAGGTTGGCAACTCTAGGTGGGAAATCTGCAACAGGAAGGGGAAACCAGTGCAAATGGCCAAGCAAGATGGTTGCTTTTAAAAGAGTTCTGGGTACCCTTTGGGGAAAGGGCCATGGCTCAGTGGTAGAGCATCTGCTTGGCATGCAGAAGGTCCCAGGTTCAATCCCTGGCATCTCCAGTTAAAGGGACTAGGCAAGTAGGTGAAAAGACCTCTGCCTGAGACCCTGGAGAGCCGCTGCCAGTCTGAGTAGACAATACTGACTTTGATGGACCAAGGGTCTGACTCAGTATAAGGCAGCTTCATGTGTGTGTCATGTATGTGTGTACCTCACAGCTACAGGGAATGGCTATTAAAAAAAAGGTAGAGCCCCGTGGCACAGAGTGGTAAGCTGCAGTACTGCAGTCCAAGTCTGATCTCGATGGAAGTCGGTTTCAGGTAGCCGGCTCAAGGTTGACTCAGCCTTCCATCCTTCCAAGGTCGGTAAAATGAGTACCCAGCTTGCTGGGGGTAAAGGGAAGATGACTGGGGAAGGCACTGGCAAACCACCCCGCAAACAAAGTCTGCCTAGAAAACGTTGGGATGTGACGCCACCCCATGGGTCAGGAATGACCCGGTGCTTGCACAGGGGACCTTTAGAGCCGATTTAGGCTTGGAATGCCACCGCTGGGGGTGGGGGGAAGAGAGGAAAAACTCCTGCTCCCCACCCCCACAAAGCCATGCTCCAGATGCGCAGAATACTCCACGTGGAGCAGAAAAATAGGTAATTAACTACCCTCCAATACTGTCATGGCATGGGGACATGGCTGAGGGGGAGGGACAGAAGTTTTTCCTCCCCCCAGCTATGGCATTCTGAGTCCACCTGGGCTCTGCTTTATTGTTAACAGCCATTCCCTGCAGCTGCTGTGCAGCTAAGCAACCTAGACCCAACTCTTAACAAGAAGCAACAACAAAAAAAGCAAATGTCGTTTGGCCTTTGGTGTAGATCCAGCCCAGGGTCTTTTCTGTTACAGCACTTGGATCAGGGAATTCCTTCTTGTCACCTGGCACTGAACTGGTTGAATTGTAGGCACCGGGTTGCAGTCACACATCCCTGGATATTGCGCTAAGACAATCATTAGCGGCAGGGTTCTCCTGTGCGGACAAGCCAGTCCAATTGCAAAGGATCGCTATAGTGCGATGATAATGCAGGGATACAGCTCAGGTGAATACCATTGAGTCACCCAGGGCTTTTAGTTCATCAGGCAGTATTTTGCGGTCCCTCTCTTGACCTTCTGCTAAATTTTATGTTGCAATTTTCTTTTTAAAAAAATCTAAGTTTTTTTTTTAAGTGTCCTTATCATTATGGTAGCCGGCTCGTGGTTGACTCGGCCTTTCATCCTTCCGAGGTCGGTAAAATGAGTACCCAGCTTGCTGGGGGTAAAGTGTAGACAACTGGGGAAGGCACTGGCCAACCACCCCGTAAACACTACTAAACGTCGGGATATGACATCACCCCATGGGTCAGGAATGACCCAGTGCTTGCACAGGGGACTACCTTTACCATTTTTATTGTTTTTAAGTGTTCTTATTAGGGTTTTTTTAAGTGTCCTTATTGTTTCATCCTGGCCTGTGCCTTTTACTGAAGGTATGCAATAGTCAGATGGTCTGACTGCAGTTTCATGATGAATCCCCCAAAACATAGTCTGCAATCACAAGAACTACGAGCTCTGCTCTACTCCACACTAGACAGAACACACTTGGAGTACTATGCTCAATTTCTTTAAGACAAATACAGACAAACTTGGAATGGGTTTAGAGAACAGACGCCCAGAGGGTCAGAGGACTGTAATGAAAGCTTATTGGGTATCTTCAGCCTGAACAAGGGGAGACTCAGGGGAGATGCATTGGTCATTTATGCATGGGCACTTGGAATCATGTTCGCCCCCTGTCTGACTCGGTTGTTCCTTGGAGTTCTGCACGAGTTTTCCATCCATTAGAAATGCCCTCGCTGCCAGCCCTCCAATGTCCGAGTCTTCCCATTCCTCTGTTAACCCAACTCTTCCCTCGCCCCTGAGAAAAGCCCGGGTGAAATCTCAGTGCAGAAGGCAAAGCACCAGACACAGAAGCTTGGCTTCTCTCACAGCCAATCACAAAGCAGCGTGTAAAGAGGGGGGATTCAAATACTTCCTGATTCCTGGGAGCTCTTTCTGAGCAAAAAAAAAAAAAGCTTTTTAAAACTGAGGATTGGATTCCCCCCCCCTTTCATTCAGATTGCACCGCTTTTTGTTTTTTTGTTCTTAAAATACTATTTTAAGCAGCAGTTGGGTTTTGGGGGGGGGATCTTCTCTCAAAGCAAGCACTGCGAAGTAGGCCCATCACAAAGCAGCACTGAAAGGGGCGGGACTTGATTTGAGTTTGGAGACTGCTGGTGCAGAGATTCCCAAATGGAAAGTGTGGGTCCAGCCAGCAACGAACCTCAGGTAAAACTCCCATCCATAAATGACCATTCACACCCTTCAAAATTCCCAAAGGGGATGCCACACAGAAAAAAGATACAGCCTTGTTGGAATTTCAATACTGGTGAATGCATTTTTGGTTTTTTGTTGTCCATTTCGTTTATATTATGCTCACGGGGCGATGAGTGAGCCAACAGGGAAACAAAAACGTACCCGATGGGAATGCGGGAGTTTGGTGCCCACAAAATCAGACGGCTGGGGGACCGAAGGAGGGTAGAGTTCAGGAGCCAGGCGGGTATTGGCAAATTTCATGCATTCTTCTAGCGTGCAGATGAACTGGCTGCAGGTGGCCCGCAACAGGGACGATGCTTCGTTCATCTTCTGGGGGGAGACAAGCGCACAGAAAGTGGGTAAGAACCTGCCTGCTTACTCTGATCCTCAGAGCCACAGTTCTGGGCGGAGCCAGACCTAAAGAGCCTTGACCTAAGGACCATCCAAACTTTTGGCTGCTGAAGTAGTTCACCTCGCTTTCCCATCCATCGGTTAGCTCTGTGGGCTACACTGAAGGATGCTTCCAGATATACGATCCTGCCTGCAAAAATTAAGGGTGAAAAGACCGCACAGCCAGCGTGGTGTAGTGGTAAGAGTGGTGGTTTGGAATGGTAGACTTTGATCAGAAGAACCGGGTTTGATTCCCCACTCTTCCACATGAGCGGTGGATGCTAATCTGGTGAACCAGGTTGGTTTCCCCTCTCCTAAACATGAAGCCAGCTGGGTGACCTTGGGCTAGTCACAACTCTCTTAGAGCTCTCTCAGCCCCACCTACCTCACAGGGTGTCTGTTGTGGGAAGGGAAGGAGATTGTAAGCCGGTTTGATTCTCCCTTAAGTGGTAGAGAAAGCCGGCATATAAAAACCAACTCTTCTTCTTCTACCCCTGATGTACAGGGTTTTGAGGTGAGCCAGCAGTGGCCGTGAAGGAGGCCTAGCTGTACTGGCACAGGTATGAAGCTTGGCAGTCGTTCAGACATATACTGACTGCCACCCACCTAGTCACATCCCCGAGAGTTGCTGTGTTCCCTGTCTTAGGAATATCGCAACTCAGCACAAGCCTTACAGCTCAGCAGTGGAACCCAGCGATACTGTTTTGGAAGATCTTTCAGGACAGTGACGTTACAAGAGCTGGGTCCAAGATTAGCGTTTTAAGAGCGTTGGACTAGGATCTGGGTTCGAATCCCCACTCTGCCATGAAAGCTTACTGGGTGACGTAGGGCTAGTCACATAACCTCATCCTAATCTAACTCACAACGTTGTTGTGAGGATAAAATGGAGGAGTGGAGAACGATGCAAGCCACTTCGGGTCCCCATTGTTGGGGAAAGACAGTAATTATGATGGAAATAAAAGCAGGGAGATGGATAGTATCTCTCTTTCTCCCCCTATCCATTACAGTTTTATCCTGCCCTTTCTTCAAGGAGCTCAAGGCAGGGTCAAACCATTCTCCTTTCTAGGGGAGGGGCTGTGGCTCAGTGGTAGAGCTTCTGCTTGGCATGCAGACAGTCCCAGGTTCAATCCCTGGCATCTCCAGTTAAAGGCACTAGGCAAGTAGGTGATGTGAAGAACCTCTACTTGAGACCCTGGAGAGCCGCTGCCGGTCTGAGACGACAATACTGACTTTGATGGACCAAGAGTCTGATTCAGCATAAGGCAGCTTCATGTGTTCATGGGTGTTCTCCATGTGATCCTCATAACAATCCTGTGAGATAGGCCGGGCCTCGAGAAAGACTGTCTCAGGGTCACCCAGCAAGCTTCATGGCAGTGTGGGGCCTCCAAGATCCATTCCTAATCAAACACTCTAACCATTACACCACACTGGCTCCCAATACACTGTTTCAGTCATGCAACGGCTATTGATGTTGTCACTTGCCTTGTCCCCAAGACTGGGATGGGACAGAACTAAATGGGCATTGTTCAAGAAAGTCGGGACCACACGGATCACAGCCATGATGCTGACAAGAGATTCCCCTGCCCCACTTACACCCCTGGGGAAGGCACAGGGCTGAACCACCACAGCCTCCCTTTGAGAACCAAGGGCGCTAATGTATTCTAACCGTGAAATCAGTGGCGGCCCACTGGCTTCTGGTACTTTCCTAACATTGCCATGAGAACTGAATCATTTTCCTGCCCTTCTGCTCAAAAATATGCTTCTGTTGCTACAGAGCCCACCCTTCTGTGCCAATCCAACTCATCCCCAGTCTTTTGATGTTTACTGAATGCTTTCCCCCCTAAGCAAAACCCAATGGGAAAAGGACAGAACCGCCTAATAACCAGATTGGGTTTCTATCACCTCCCCCCTAAGCTGAAAGGGCTTAGATCATTTGGTGCAAACCATCTGGAACCGTGCACTTTACCGGGACCATTATGCGGGGCACCCTGCCTCCAACTAGGGCATTCAGTGCCCAAGGTTGATTCGGTAGGTGGGAGAATCTTCCATGTGATGGGGTGTCAGATTTGTGTTTGCCCCAAACCCTTTGACTGCTCCTCCTCAGAAATGGCAGGTCACCAAATTTTGGGTGCTACTACTTTAGCAGGGGGAGATTTGCAAGCCCTCCTGAAATGAAGAACTGCCCACTGGCTCAAGCTGGAATCGCACCAAACTTCCTGGTGGACACTGCCCCATGTTAATTTGCGGGAGGGGAAGGTATCCTGTGGATTTTTCACCCCACGAATCACCTGGGTCTGTAATCACAGAAAAATTGAGGTCTTTAATCCTGAAGAGTGGCAGAGATTTAAGTTCCTGATATGACTCAATCTCTAGTATTTGCCCAGGAGAATATCAAAGTGTTAAATTGCTGACAGACATGTGAGTTTTAGCTGGTATCTATTAGGACTATCCTGCGTTTATCAAGATCATTTGTATATAAATTTTATTCTCTCTGTCATTAATGTTTCCTTTACATACCTACTGGTCGTGGACTGTAATAATAAAGAACACCCCAGGAACCAAAGTATTCCTGCCTCTTACCTGATCTGGGCTTCCGCAGGTGCCAACCTGCAAATGGACAAAATCGTACAGGCGCTTTCTTCACTGCAGCTCCTACCTTGTGGAATGGCCTGCCCGAGGAGGTCAGGAAAGCTCCCACTCTCCCGGCCTTCTGCAAACTATGCAAAGCTGCACTACTCAAGAGGGCTTTTCTGCAAAGGTAATACAGCTGCACTGTACAAGATGGTTCACACACGTACTGGGATAACTGATTAAGGACTGTGGTCTATACTGCTGTTTATGGCTTATAGTAGGATTGCAGTCTGTAATCGCTGTACCGCCTAATGTGTCCTGTTAATACCTTTGCTATGCTCCAGATCTTTCTATTTATTTATTTATTATTTTATTTTATTAGATTTATACCCTCCCTTTTCTGACTGCAGTCAGGCTCAGGGCAGCTCCCAACAGAGATAAATTGATGGAGGAGGAATAGGAGTTGATTTTTATATGCTGACTTTCTCTACAACTTAAGGAAGAATCAAACCAGCTTACAATCACCTTCCCTTCCCCTCCCCACAACAGACACCCTGTGAGGTAGGTGGGACAGCAGGTAGGCAGCAGCAGCAACTGCAGCAAGGGACAAGCCACAGCACACGGTCACCAACCGCTGCTTTGGCCCCCCTGAACAACCGCTTGGGTGAGGAACCAGCCCCGGATCAGAGAAAGATCGTCTTTTGCTCAGAAACAATGCAGGTGATATTGTCGAAGGCTTTCACAGTCAGAGTTCATTCGTTCTTGTAGGTTATCTGGGCTGTGTAACCGTGGTCTTGGTATTTTCTTTCCTGATGTTTCGCCCGCAGCTGTGACAGGCATCTTCAGAGGAGTAACACTGAAGGACAGTGTCCTTCAGAGAGACAGAGAGACACTGTCCTTCAGTGTTACTCCTCTGAAGATGCCTGCCACAGCTGCGGGCGAAACGTCAGGAAAGAAAATACCAAGACCATGGTAACACAGCCCGGATAACCTACAAGAACAATGCAGGTGATGCTTTCTTGGTGAACCATCCCACTGTACACAGCTTGAGCAGGTCACAGTCCACACACCCCACAAGCTCAAGAGATGCCCCCACCTCAATGTCGAGCGGGGAGCCGTTGTCCTGGGGGTGCGTCGCCTCCTGCACTGCCAGGACCTGCTGCGTCAGCACATCACAGTATAGCCGTAGTTCAGACAGCTTCCTTCCCAAGGACTCATGGCTGAGGTCCAGATCTGAAGGAGACACATGTGCACACTGATCGATATCATAGAATTGGAAGGGACCACCAGGGTCATCTAGTCCAACCCACTGCACAATGCAGGAAATTCAAAACTACCTCCCCCACCCCCACCCCCCAGTGATCCCTACTTCATGCCCAGAAGATGGCCAAGATGCCCTCCCTCGCATGATCTGCCTAAGTTAACAGAATCAGCATTGCTGACAGATGGCCATCTAACCTCTTCTTAAAAACCTCCAGGGAAGGAGAGCTCACCACCTCCCGAGGAAGCCTGTTCCACTGAGGAACCGCTGTCAGAAATTTTTCCTAATGTCTAGATGGAAACTCTTTTGATTTAATTTCAGCCCGTTGGTTCTGATCTGACCTTCTAGGGCAACAGAAAACAACTCAGCACCATCAAGTACTTGAAGACGGTTACCATGTCACTTCACAGTCTTCTCTTCAGGCTAAACATACCCAGCTCCTTCAACCTTTCCTCATAGGACTAGATCTCCAGACTCCCCGCCATCTTTGTTGCCCTCCTCTGGACATATTCCAGCTTGTCTACATCCTTCAATATGAATACTGCCAGTACCCTTTTGTGGGATGCTTGTTAAGCAACTGGACGCCCTCTCCAGTTTGGGGCACACGGATAGCCCAAGGCCAAAAACCCAGAAAACGGTCAGCTTTCCAAACCTCGCAGCAGCAAGAGACGGGCTTCTCCCATCCCTGCATCTTTTCAGCACATATTTGCCTGAAGGAAGCAAAGAGTGTGCAACAGCTGCACGCTGTTGTTCAGTGCACTTGCAATATGGCATGGGACAGTACAGTGCAATAGCAGTCTCTTGTGCCCTACGCGATAGGAGAAGGAACATGGAGGGCATCAGCGAAGGTTTTTTTAAAAAAGCATTGATCTGGAGATGGCCTATGTGTACAAGCAAGGAGCCCCGTGGTGCAGAGTGGTAAGCTGCAGTACTGCAGTCAAAAATTCTGCTCACAACCTGAGTTTGATCTCGATGGAAGTCAGTTTCGGGTAGCCGGCTCAAGGTTGACTCGGCCTTCTCTTTTGAGGTCGGTAAAATAAGTACTCAGCTTGCTGGGGGTAAAGCGCAGACGACCGGGGAAGGCAATGGCAGGCCACCCCGTAAACACAGTCTGCCTAGTAAACGTCGGGATGTGATACCACCTCATGGATCAGGAATGACCTGGTGCTTGCACAGAGGACTACCCTTACCTATATGTGCAAGCAGCAAGACTCAAAAAGGAGTCATGCCTCACCTTAAAGAGTAGATTTGTTGTGGCACAAACTAAACATGAATAAACAAGGCAATAAAGCTGTGAGTCTTTAAGGTACGGCAACTCCCGTTTTGTTTACTGTGGCCACAGAACAAGGGCCCCTCCATCCTTGCAGGGGAACACAGAGACCTAAGGTAGGAGAATGGGTTTTGCCATTTCCAGTGGCAGAAGGAGGATCATGTTTTTGGAATGTTCCCCTTGGTTTAACCTCCTTTCAAGTAGAAAACCAGCACAAAAAAGAAACAGAACCGGGCCGGGGGGGGGGGGGAGAAGAGAGATGAAAAGGCTTTCTTCTTGCTGTGCTAACTTTCCTATTTGTATGGATCCCCCCTAAAAAGAACCATTCAAAACTGGATCTCTGTCATTGCTTCTGCCACTCCATTATCATCTTCTTCAAGGCTTTACATGGCTACCCCAGTGGAATTTGAGCTTAAGCAGGCTGTACCACAGCTTCCAACCATGTCAGACTAGGCTCTGGAAGATCCAAGTTCAAATCTCCACTCCACCATGGAAGCTTGCTGGGTGACCTTATGCCAGTCACACACACAGCCTAACCTACCTTGCAGGGTTGTTGTGAGAATAAAATGGAGGCAAGGAGAACGATATGAGCCACTTTAGGTCCTCATGGGGGGGGGGAAAGCAGGGTACAAATGGAAGTACGTAAGTAATAAATAAACCAAGCAGAATACACCTGAACCCCAGCAGGATCAAGAAGGTGGCATATTTCAGTATTCTGCATTAGTCTGTAAGCACCATAACAGCTAAGACTGATTCCAAATACTGCAGACAGTGAGCTGAACTGAACCAAGGAAATGATCGAAGGGGTGGGGCTTAAAACACCCAGGGATTTCTGGCTAGGTAAATAAATGCTGTTGATTCATGATAACAGCATCCTTAACAAGTGCAGATATTCTTGCCTGTGCAAACAAGCCCTAATCTACCCAGTCTGGCAGGGCCAAGACAGAACTGGCTCAGGAGCAACTAAGGCACAGAACTGTTTTTCAGTACTCTTACAGCTTCTTCAGTCGCTCTTTTTCGTTTCGAAGTTTTGCCAAGCACAGAACTCTAAAGAATAAAGCATTTAAAATTCATAGACGTTCTGCACAGCGTAGCATCCCTCAACATTCCAAGCCAGTCCTCAACATCCCGTCATGTCCTGGTGTGACCAAGCAACAGAGCCTGGTGCAGGGCCATGCAGAGGGGACTAGGCTTCAACCTCAACAGTGCCCTCCAAGAGTTCTAAGAAAATGAACTGCCATTTGGGGCACAGTTGAGAGGGGGCAAAACCCGACTTCCATGCACAGCTCTGGTAATGCCTTAGGGAAGGTTTAGGCTGTTACCGCACTAGGTATTCCCAGCGATGTATTAAGAGTTTGAAAATGTTATTAAAAAAATACTGTTCGCACTTTCTATGTATTCCCACCGATGTATTAAGAGTTTGAAACTGTTATAAAAAATACTGTTCGCGTTTTGTTCAGCCCCTTTAGCGGTGAAGACGTCTTCCAACCATTTTTTAGCTGTGGCATCCAAAAACCCTTTTAAAGTGATGTTTTTTTATAACATTTCCAAACTCTTGATACATTGCTGGGAATACCTAGTGCGGTAACAGCCTTAGTCCTTGCCGTAAGGGTGTACATGCCTTAACTTCCCCATATATAAGGAAATGGATGGCATTCATCCCCACAGGATGAGAAGTAAAACAATGTACTCAGGGAGGGGTGTTTGAGAAAAGAATTACCCTCCTTCCCCCCACCTATTACACCTGTCAGACCTTTACTCAATTACCAATAAAAGTCAATGGTATTTAGGGAATGTTATTAATTAAAACACAAACCAAAAACACAATACACTGTGATAAGAAACCATGCTAACAATTATTTACTATGCCAAAGATTGAACAAGTAAAGAACATATGTCTACAAGAATTACAAAATTGGCCAAATAGTAAATAGCAAAAATGTTAACAATGTTTACAGTAGTAAGACAAAATGTTCACAGAAGTAGATACAGGAATCTGGATGTAATCCCGTTTCGAGAATCTTCACCAGCCAAAGCTTAATTCTTGATATAGTGTAATACGTTACGACCAATTTAATGAGTTTCAAAGCAGCTGAATGGAACCAGATAACTAATGCTTATCTCACCAAAACATACAAAAAGCCCCACCTGAAGGAGTATCCTAAGACGTAAGAAGGGAGCTCTGTCAGTAACCACATATGAAGATTTGATAACAGGCAGGAGCTCCCTTCTTACTTTTTAGGATACTCCTTCAGGTAGGGCTTTTTGCATGCTTTGGTTTTGGAGAGATAAGCAATAGCTATTTGGTTCCATGCGTCGTAACTCATTAAATTGGTCGTAACGTATTACAGTATATCAAGAACTAAGCTTTGGCTGGTGAAGATTCTCGAAATGGGATTACATCCAGATTCCTGTACCTACTTCTGTGAACATTTTGTCTTACTACTGTAAAAGTTGTTAACGTTTTAGCTATTTACTATTTGGCCACATTTTGTAATTCTTCTTTGTTACTTGCTCAGTCTTCAAGTACTTGAAGGGCTGTCATATAGAGGATGGTGCCGACTTGTTTTCTGTTGCCCCAGAAGGTTGGACCAGAAACAACGGGTTGAAATTAAATCAAAAGAGTTTCCGTCTAGAACATTACGAAGAATTTTCTAACAGTTAGAGTGGTTTCTCAGCGGAACAGGCTTCCTCGGGAGGTGGTAAGCTCTCCTTCTCTGGAGGTTTTTAAGCAGAGGCTAGATGGTCATCTGTCAGCAATGCTGATTCTATGACCTTAGGCAGATCATAAGAGGGAGGACATCTTGGCCATCTTCTGGGCATGGAGTAGGGGTCGCTGGGGGTGTGTGGGGGAGTGAGTTGTAAATTTCCTGAATTGTGCAGGGAGTTGGACTAGATGATCCTTGTGGTCCCTTCCAATCTTCAGCATAGTAAATAATTGTTAGTGTTGTTTTTTTATCACGGTGTATTGTGGTTTGGGTTTGTATTTCACACTGTGACTCCTCTTTTTTCCCATTGATTAAAACACAACAGTGTGACACAGTAGCATCTTATTGTGACCCTCCTTGGGGATGCTCAATGCTAGCTGCGATCCCAAATCGCTGCAGGAACCCCGAAAGCTTCCCCCAGTCCTTCCAAAGCAGTACGGGGGTAGAGGAAAATCTATTTCATTACATCAGCAGGGAACCTTCTCTCTCTTCTCCACCCAACTCATAGTGGGGCTGACGACATTTTGCCAGCCTTTGGCCACCAACAGTCATACTTCATAACCTGCTAAGAATGCGCTGATGTGAACTACTATGAGTATGAAGCCCATGTGTGCTACCACTGCTTAGGTCGGCAAAGAGAAGTGTGCGGGTGGGGGGACAGGAACAGAGCAAAAATACAAAAACAGGAAAAAACAAGGTAGATAACAGATAGGGGAGCAGACAGAAAGCACAGTGAGCTCTATGGAGAGGAGTGAGAAAAAAGGAAGTTAACAGAAAGAGGGAATTAAGCAGTAACAAGAAAAAGGGATTCGTGGCGAATGGGTTAAAACATAACAGCACAGAATCGCAAGATTAGGTCAAAGCTTTTTCTGTGGTTAACACAGTGAAGTGACCCTCAGCAACTTGGGTCTCCGCACCCATGGTAGCCTCCCCACTGAAGATCAGTGCAAAGAACGAATCCCCGCTTCACAACCAGAATAGCTTTTCCTGCTGCAGATCACACAGCTGACCAATGGATCAAGCCAGTTAACGGCTCACGCTGAGGACAATTCCATACACTGGCAGAGAATCTCAGCCCTATATGATGATGATTACAAAATAAGGTGATCTGATGAGCTCAGATACTTTCAAATTGGCTGGCTACAACAGACATCGAGACTCTCAGCGAGTGCTCTGTGATATGCGTCAGATGGTGGTACCATGTTTTGTTATTGTTTTATTGATATATTTATATTTGAACATATGTTGTTTTTATGGTTGTCACCTGCCCTGAGCCTGGTCTTGGCCAGGGAAGGCAGGCTATAAATTTAAATAATAAATAAATATGAATAGCATGGGCAATGACAAGGCTATCCCTCATTCATTTGGAACATGGCTATCTCTTTGGACATCCAATTAAACAAAAAAGAAGCAGAAGAAGAAGATCCCCATTCTTTCTAGAGAAAGATCAGGTGTACAACCCAGTTTTATTTCTTCCCCTCAGTGAATCAGCCAAGGAAGAAACACAGATGCCTCCCTGTCAATGGAGGCACAGGTCATGAACGTAGCGAGAGCAGTGTTCTTTCAGCTGTGCCAGGCTAAGCAACTGGTGCCCTATCTCACCCGCCATGACCTTGCCACGGTGATCCATGTGATGGTCACCTCCAGGCTAGACTGCTGTAACTTGCTCTAAGCAGGGCTGCCTTTGAGACTGCTCCCGAAACTTCAACTGGTCCAAAATAAAGCGACGAGGGTCCTTATGGGGACCCCTTGGAGAGCCTACATCCAGCTGGTGCTCCGCCAACTGCACTGACTCCAAAGTGAATACCAGATCAGGTTTAAGGTTCTGGTGTTAACTTTTAAAGCCCTGAACGGTCTGGGACCATCGTACCTGTGGAACCGCCTCTCCAAATACTCCCCTCAGAGAGGGCTACTCTCATCTAGCAACAACTTATTAGTGGTCCCCGTCCCAAGAAGTATCCGACTGTCCTCAACCAGGGCCAGAGCCTTTTCAGATCTGACTCCGGCCTAGTGGAACGCTCTGTTGAATGAGACCCAGGCCCTGCGGGGCTTAGCACAATTCAGCAGGGCCTGTAAAACAGAGATGTTCCACTAGGCCTATGGCTGAGGGCAGCAAAGGTCCAATCATAACTGGCCGCCCCATATCACTGTACCACCAATACCACCTGTAGTATTTTGTTCCATTTTGGGTTATTCGTGCCCACCCTCCCTTCCTTTTCTGACTAGACGGATGCCTCTATATCCGAGTGGCGCCGTGGATTGCGCAATGTGCAATTTTTAGGTTTTTTATTCAAGTTTTAATGCTACATATTATTAAGTCATTGTTTTAAATTGAATGTGATTGTCTACTGTTGTGATGTGAGCCACCCCAAGCCTGCCCTTGATCGGGGAGGGCTATAAACCAATCGACCAAATAAATAAATAAATAAAGTGAAAGCTACCTTCAAAATTAGCTCCAAAACCACAAACAACTGAACAGGCCCACAGAGGTTTGGCAAAGAAGAGAGTAATTTCATTCGAATCCCAGTTTATCACGATGATAATCCTCACTTCGCAAGTCTCCACCTCTGCTAACACCCTCTCTAATCCCCTACACACAATCCCTGTTATTTTAAGCTCTCCCAATGCAGCCAACCTATTTCTAAAGAACCAACCTTTCTCTTTCTGGCTCCTGCTGTCGCCGAGGCAGGCTTTGGAGCTGCCCAGAGCCACCAGCCATTTCTGTCTTTCGGCAGCCCCTCCTGCCTTCAGGTAGAAGTATTGTTCACCCGGGATGACCAGTTCCATACGAGTGGGGTCAGTAGTGTGCACTGCAATCGGAAACACCAAAACAGACGGTGAAAGGTGAGACATTCATGACTCTGCTACCACATATTCCGAGTTCACAAGATGACACATCTTTGCAATTTGCGTTTGTGGCAGAAATCCTAAAACTCGCTAAGGCTCAGGCGTGCCACCTAGAGCGTCTGGGATCCTAGATTACATTACAATAAAGGTATTCAGGTCCATCCCACATTGGACAATCCTGGCAGACTTAATCCCTTTTGGACAAAGGACAAGCCGGTTTAGACCAGACCAGGTATTTGTCATGGATGTTCAGTCATAACCAGGTGCTGTGCTGGAAGAGGGCCTTCTCAGGGGGTCAGTCTAGAGGTTCTCAAGAGGCCCCGAGTGGTGGCGGCGGGTTACCAGGGTACTTTCCAGGGAATCTTTGGTCTAAGAAAGTTTCCCAGCAATGGAAGGCACCATTTTTTCCCTTCCTGCTGTAACAATCTAGATCAGTGGTTCTCAACCTGGGGCCATATGGCCCCCCGGGGGGCCCCAGGATATTCCAAGGGGGCTACAGGTGAAAACTGCGTAAATGGAAGGCCACGGCACGAGACTAAGGGGCCACAGAGGGAAGTGAGAAGTGAAGAAAACAGAGAAGTGACGGAGAAAAGAAAACAGGAAAGAAAAAAGAAAACAGAGAAGTGAAGAAAATAGAAAACAATGGTAGAGGCTTTGTTTTCCCTTGTATGTGAACATTGTTGTTTATTAGCATGTTGTATTCCCTTTTTGTGGGGTATTGTTTGTAAATTTCAGTTTCCCAATAAAAACTGCATGTGTGCATTTTGTGTGGCTGCTTATGCTTCTTTGTTCCTTGGCTATTTAGAAACAAAGAACTTAAATAGCTACCTTTCTACCGTAGGACAGGGGGGCCACAAGAAGGAAACAAGGTCGGAAGGGGGCCACGGTCGGAAAAAGGTTGAGAACCACTGCTCTAGATCACCACCACGCAGAATCTGTACAAGGTCAATGAGGATACCCTGAGGAAGAACTAAGCACCCACCTTATTTTCAGTCTGATTCTGGAAATATTGGGAAGGCTAAAGAGTAACTAACCCACAAGAGGTGAGTAACCTGGAATATATGCCTTGGGTGAATTGGATGCCCCAGATCTAGCACTACCCCAAAAGATTTTGTGAATACAATCTATGACAGTTCCCATATCAGTAGATCAACCCATTTCTATCAACAAGCACCATAAGCCTTATAGGGAAAGGAAGCTGGAGAGACCTGAAGCTGGGGAAGAAGCAGAGCAAAAATGCTGCAGAGATCATGGAACAGAATGGAGATAACGGAGAAATCTGAGGCTCAAAAATAATTCAGTTATCTTGGGCCTTTCTTCCCCACACCCAAATGTCTATAGACCAGAAGGTCTGTAACTAATGGTTGTGCAGACGAATGGAACCAAATACGGCTATTAAAAGAAGAAAAGGAAATCTTTAAGCTAATGTATATAGAAGGGTGGGGCAGTAGAATAATTGGTATTTGAATAGAACAGCAGGCAAATATTTGTATAGGACTAAAGGGCTTCTTGCCCTGACATGGATGGGCCAGGCTGGCCTGATCTTGTCAGATCTCAGAAGCTAAGTAGGGTCAGCCCTGGCAAGTATTTGGATGGGGGACCACCAAGGAATACCAGGGTCGTTATGCAGAGGAAGGCAATGGCAAACCATCTCTGTTTGCCTCTTGCCTTGAAAACCCTACTGGGTTGCCATAAGTCGGCTGCGACTTGACTGCACATTACACACACAAAAGGCTTCTTGGAGCCTTACTAGGCATTACAAACTGCACAAGTTCGCCGTAGAGACTTGCTGCTATACTGTAACTGCTAGTTTCCAGTAGCAACTTGTGAGTCAACATGCAGTGGGGCCTCATCTGGATCAGAACCACTGCAGCAGGAAAAGGAGAAATTCCTGCCTTCTTCTTGTACTGCTTTCAGTGACTGAACCAGGCCATGAGCTATGTAAAGGTAAAGGTCCCATCTGCAAGCACTGGTCATTCCTTACCCATGGGATGATGTCACATCCCGACGTTTACTAGGCAGACTTTGTTTACGGGGTGGTTTGCCAGTGCCTTCCCCAGTCATCTTTCCTTTACCCCCAGCAAGCTGGGTACTCATTTTACTGATCTCGGAAGGATGGAAGGCTGAGTCAACCTTGAGCCGGCTACCTGAAACTGACTCCCGTCAGGATCGAACTCAGGTCGTGACCAGAGCTTGAACTCCAGTACTGCAGCTTACCACTCTGCACCACGGGGCTCCTATGTGGGGGGATGTTATTTGTTTCTCTGGGAGTCAATGTCAGCTCCCCACAGAGAAAGTAGCGTCTCCTTCCCCACAGCCCCCAGGATGTTTTTAATCACTGAAAGCAGCGCAGGAAGAAGGCAGGAATTCCTCTTTCTCCTGTGCAGTGGTTCCAATCCATGCTGGGCCCTGCTCCATATTTACTCACAGGTTGGCACTAAGAACTAGCAGCTACAGTATAGGCGCAAGTCCTGATGGCAAACTCGTGCAGTTTGTAACATCTAGGTGGGCTCTCAGAGAGACTTTTTACAGAAAAGAAAATTGAAACAGGTGAACAATTGCCCGTAAGCCCAGAGCTAACCGTGTGAAGATTTCTGCTAGTGCACTAAAACATCCATGCAGGGTTCTCCTGCGTATATTTATTGTAAGACCTTGTACATCCAAATAAAGAACTCACAATAACCAGTGTCTGGTTTGTGGAACCTTTCTGGATTATGAAACAGCATGCCAAATACGAGTAATGCTAAGCTGTACAGTTTCAGTTAAGCAAAACTTTTCTCTTTGACGTGTCACACTGAATTCTGAAGCAGTCTAGCTCTTCCATTACCAAAGGTTGCAGATTACATTGTGATCCCCCCACAGCATCCACTCAGCCTACCTTTGATCTCACAGACAGCCATCTTGATGCTGCCTTTGCTTCCCTTGCCCACATCATCCTGCGAGTCGTAATACGAAAGGATGCCGTTCTCTAGCACAAAGTACCGCGGTTGCCAACCTGAGGCAGAAGACACACACACACACAGATGAATATCTTCCACTCATGCAGTTGCCCAAAACACCTGTTGACTTACGCTTGCTAGGTTTGCTTATGATAAGTCAGGTAGGACTTCTAATGAAAAGAATAACCAACTGAGCCTCCATGCCCCGACCAAGGAACACATCCAGACAGGCTTTTTGGTTGGGCTCAGATCCCTACAAGTTTCTAGTTCACACTGAGCCTTGGAGGCCTGAGAGGTCAGCCCAGGTGGCCTAGCCAACAAATCAGGTTGCTACACAAAATCTGTAAATATTGTTGTTCCTGTGAATGTGTCCTGCTTCCCACATCTCCACTTCAATGGCACAGTTCTTACCTATAAGGCCCCAAATAGGCTGGGACCTGGGTACTTGAAGGACTGTGGAACACAGGCAAGATGCTGCTGCAGTTGCCTTGTTTGTGGGCTTCCTAGAGGCACCTGGCTGGCTGCTGTGTGCACAGACTGCTGGACTTGATGGGCCTGGGTCTGATCCAGCAGGGCTTTTCTTATGTTCTTATGACTGTTTATTCTGTGAGCTGGCCCCTCTGTTAAAATTCGCACCTGGGCCACTGCCGTGTGTATATTCCAAAGTAAAGCAAGTGGCAACAGAAAACAGGGCCTTCTCTGCGATGGCACTACAGTGTTGGAATATACTCACTGCAGCGGCTTTCTTGGTGGCTAGCTTATTAAGCTTTAGTTACCAGCTATGAACTTCTTTCTACTTGCCCAGGTTAACGTGCACAATCCAGTGCTTTTACTTCTCTTTATTTCAAACAGCAATTTCTAAGTTAGCGTTCTAAAGTCCACTGCTCTTAGCCTTTGTGCATATATGGCTTTCAATAAATAAACATCAGAGCTTCAACGAATAAACACTCTTTTTTAAAAAAAGCATCGTGAAAACCATACCTCTACTTGGAACGACTGGGCAAGGACTTGACCTTTCCTCCTGGGAAAGGATTTTTTAAATATATATATATATATTTATTTAATTTTCTTATTAAGTCACATTCAATTTCAATATTGTCATCTTCAGAGTTACATAAAATAAAACCATTTCAAACGAATCAGCCTAATCAGTATTGACTTTTCTGACTTCCCCGCCTCTATCAAATTAATGTCTATATAATCCCCTCTGTATTTGTTTTCTAATTCATTGTATCATTTCTATAAACTAGCCTGATCTCGTCAGAAGCTAAGCAGGGTCAGCCCTGGCTAGTATTTGGATGGGAGACCACCAAGGAAGTCCAGGGTTGCTGTGCAGAGGAAGGCCTTGGCAAGCCACCTCTGATAGTCTCTTGCCATGAAAACCCTAAAAAGGGTCACCATAAGTCAGTTGTGACTTGACAGCACTTCACACACACACACACACAAATAAACTACATATAATCATCCTGCATACTTTAATTATTGAATACTTCAACCTTTCAACATTGATCAGTTGAATTAGATTAAACCTTCTGGGAAAGGATTAAGGACAGATCATGCAAGGAGAAATATCTAGGGGGATTTAGGAAGGGGGGTAAGAGAAAGGAGCCCGCACGCCTTCAATTCATCCCAATGATACTGCTATGCTGCTAAGACAAGGGATAGTGGAGGCCTGCGTTACCAGGCAACGGAAAGATACGAGGGCGAAATCGGACCCACTGGAGGACCTGCGCTCACCTGAAAGATAGTTGGTCCATTTCAACAGCGCTCCCTCCATCACCAGCCAGGCTTACTGACATCGCCGGTGCGCCGGGGTTTAGCCAATGACGGCTTTGCGCCGGTGGGGCTCGCCCAATCACTCGACAGGATGGAGGCGGGTCCACTAAGGACAGGGGCGGGGAGGGGGGGGAGGCCAAAAGGGAAAGAGGCGATTGGACGCTAGCGTGGCTGGGCAGAGCGGGGGGGGGATAAACCAAAGAAGGAACCAATCAGGGTGGGAATTGGGCGGGGAATTCGACGAGGCAACAAAGCCCGGGAGGGACGAGAAAGGCAGCCCAGCGATCCAATCGGGTTTTCGCATTTGCCCTTTCTTGGGCTTATGGGCACTGTAGTTCTGACGCCCATTGGTTACTCAGTTTTGGGAGGCGATGTAGGCTAAGAGTGCAGGGCCACCGCTAAGGAGGCGTGGTTGTAGCTGCCTCCTCTGTTAAAATTGTTTTTAATCACTGAAAGCAGTGCAGGAAGAAGGCAGGAATTTCTCTTTCTCCTGTGCAGTGGACTTATATAGAGTCTTATATGACTTATATAGACTCATAGAAATTGTTGATATTGCTAATATTGCTTGCATACGTAAGATAGTATTTTGTTCCTGTTGAGCTTACTAATATAGTTTTTATTTCTGTAACCATTTACATGCATATACTTTATGTGAAATAAATAGCATTTTTTATTCATATATTCTTTTCATGTTTTTACTGGAACATTTCAAGAGAAAGTCTTGTCTGGCAAGAGGTGGAAAGTGTTGATCCCTGCTTAGTGGGTAGCAGGCTAAATAAGATAAAATATCCCTTTTCAGGAAGGGGTCATTTCTAAGAGCTTGGTTACCTTAACGGCACGGACCGCGACAGTAAAAGGTCTGTTCTGCGGACAGCAGAACAGAATTGTGCTGGAGTGTGAGGCTTAGGTAGTGTTGTCTAGGTTAGGTTGCAGTGCGATCCTGTGTGCGCTGATACATAAGAATGACCATGCTGGATCAAACCAAGGTCCAGCAGTCTGTTCACACAATACACATGAAGCTGCCTTATACTGAATCTGACCCTTGGTCCATCAAAGTCAGTATTGTCTACTCAGACCGGCAGCGGCTCTCCAGGGTCTCAGGCAGGGGTCTTCCACACCTGGGACCTTCTGCATGCCAAGCAAATGCTCTTCCACTGAGCCATGGCCCCTCCCTAACCAGGTGCCAACCAGGTGCCTCTAGGAAGGCCACAAACAAGACAAATGCAGGAGCATTGTCCTGCCTGAGTTCCAAAGTACCTAATACAATAGGCATGCTCATAATAGGTATGCATCATGACTAGTACCCATTTTACTAGTAGCCATGAATAGCCCCGTCCTCCCCTCTTAAAGCCTTCCAGGTTGACAGCCATCACCAAGCTAAACAGCGGCACATCTAAGGCCTGTAATACTGGGACTCACTTAGGCAAAGGATTGAAGTGCATTGGGTAATAAACCTTAAGCCTTAAGTAGCTCCCCATCCCGTTCCTAATTGAAAGTAGAAGTCGTCATCTTAAAGGCAGATATAAACTTGAGTCATGATCTAAGATAACCATCTTGAACAATTCCAGAGGGGTAGCTGTGCCGTATTGTAGCAAAATAAAACAGAAGTCCAGTGGCACCTTAAAGACTTAACAGCATTTATTCCAGCATGACCTTTCAGAATGCTGGAATAAATGCTGTTAAGCTTTAAGGAGCCTCTCATTGTTAGCAGTCATAATTAGAGTTGCCAGGTCCCTCTTTGCCACCTGCGGGAGGTTTTTGAGGCGAAGCCTGGGGAGGGTGGGGTTTGGGGAGGGACTTCAATGCCATAGAGTCCAATTGCTAAAGCGGCCATTTTCTCCAGGTGAACTGGTCTCTGTTGGCTGAAGATCACTTGTAATAGCAGGAGATCTCCAGCTAGTACCTAGCAACCCTAGTAATAATAGTGGTAATAATAGCAGCCACTGGTCAGGCAGCTAACCCCCACTGTTGTGCCTTAAAAAAACATTACCCCAGGTAGATCTGATCAAGGATAATGCACTGGAGATCAGGAATTACTTTTTACAGCTTTTACTATTTAAAGGTACCAGTTTAAATATACAAGCTGGTATCAAATCTCTCCAGCTGAGACCAAAAGAGTGAGACTGCAGAAAGAATCCTATTTTCATTTAGCATTGATCAACCTTTTATAGACTTCTCTTCAATATAGATACATCTCTAATTTTCCCATGCTGTCATTCTTAACAAACAGTTTTCTGCAAAGCAGTTCTTTTGGTTGAGACGCGAAGGTCCTTGTAATGAGATAACGAGCTAGCAAAGCAGAGAAAAACCGCCAGAGTTTGGAATGTTGCAGGCTGAGGAATGTTGGGTGCTTTATGCAATTGAAGAGAAAGGGGGGCGGTTGCTTACATGCATTTATCTACATGGGTGTCATGTCTAAAAGGAGGATTCCTGCACCTGTTTATGTACACGGGCAGTTTATAGTGCCACAGGTAAAATACCTTTATTGTGGGCACTTCACCACAAAGATTAACAGAAGTGGGGTGAGGGATGGGGAGTACTGAAGGGCAACTTGCGGCTACCCTTCTGAGTTCAATAGGACACAAGTGTGTATAAGGCTTGTGGGCTATGGGTCATCAATTTCAATGAGATTGGAATAAATAGGACTCAACTATGCTTGGTTTGCCTGGATTGAGCCCTTGGGTTGTAATTAACAAACAATCTAAACAATTTGCTAAAGATGAACAAGTGTTTGAACGTAGACTACTGCCTGTAAATGCAACATACTGGTGGCATTTGGGCAAATGTGCTACCTATCAAATTCCTTCTAGCATAACCTTAGGGTTGACAACCTCCAGGTGGAAATCTCCCAGAATTACAACTCATCTCCAGGCTACAGAGATCAGATCCCCTGGAGAAAATGGCTGCTTTGGAGGGTGGACTTAATCCTACATACTACTTACCAGAGGATACTACACTATGCAGTAGAGTGGATTTACAATAAATAGAGTGGAAGGGCTATAATCAGGTCCACAGTCACTTCTGCTTCTTGTTCTGGTTTGCCACAAATTCTTGTTGTGTGTGGCGTTCAT
This sequence comes from Euleptes europaea, assembly GCF_029931775.1. Classification (NCBI taxonomy): domain Eukaryota; kingdom Metazoa; phylum Chordata; class Lepidosauria; order Squamata; family Sphaerodactylidae; genus Euleptes; species Euleptes europaea. Next base: position 163,807,468 of record NC_079312.1, read on the forward strand.
AGGTTGGCAACTCATACAGTAAACACTGTTTATAATGGCCAGTCAGTCATCTGGAGAATAATTCAGGACTAACAAAATGCAGAGGTTTTCCTAAGTGTACCAGCAGTGTTCCCCTGCCCTAGCACCACGCATTGAAAAATAATACTTAAAGGAAAAACAAAATAGAACTCCTTTGTAAGGCATGGTGTGTACACTTGCATTTAAGGACAAAATGTCCAGTTATGCTAAAAGTGCGGGGCCAAAACCTCCTTTGGAGGCAGCGCCGCTGCACTGCCTCCTGTGACAGGCGCACGCATTCCTCTCAGGAATGCACTGTGAGGCTGCAACAGATCTCGAAATGAAATACTGTCATGAAGCTGTCACTGATATTGCTTGTATCCTATAGAATTATAAGGTCTGGAGGGCAGAAGGAATTTATTGGAAGATTTGGTATGGAGGTCAGTGTGAAAGAAACATGGATAAATAGGTACTGCATATACAGGTAAAGGCTGGTATTCAAAATTACATTTATACAGCACTGTCCTATCAGTAAAGAGTTTTACAAGGGAAGACACTGGCTTCACGTATGTGCTGCGCCAATTTACAAACTGTTCCTCTTCAAATGTTATTTATTTAGTTATCTGTACATGCCAATTAATTTATGTTGGAAAAACCACACGCCCCCTAAAATTAAGAATCGTGGAGCATAGATCTAGAATAAAAAATCAAGTATTAGAAGCCCCCTAGTGGAGCATTGGATGAAGTGCAAGCATACAGATAGCGATTTTCAGTTCTTTGCGGTTTGGCAAGCAACCCCTAAGAAGTTTCAGAGATCCAATATGGAACGAATATTAAGTCAGCAAGAAGCACGCTTTGTGCAACTCTTTGATTGTATATCCCCAAAGGGGTTAAACATGGCCAATGATCTTACCTCTTTCTTGTAAATTAACACTTGCACCTGGGATCGGTCCTAATGAGCACAGTAGCAAGCATTTAAGTATATTGCCCATATTGAATCAATTGACTGGAAACAAGAAAGGGTTCTTGTCGGGTCGACATCACACAAGTCACTGGGTATGAAAATTTGTTCATGATTGTGAGTATAAACGTTATTATATATATGTTAATTATTGTTTTAATGTTAAGAATGTTAATTATAGTCCCACTTGAATAATCTATCAACAGAATAGCGTTCTGAAATTGCAGATAAATGCTGGTGATGCAAGGGACGTTCTGAGAGAGGATCCAGATGTCATAAATATATGTCCTTCAGGGTAGCTGAAGAAATATTGAAACAGGCAAAGAATCCTGTTCTACCCAACTGGAATTAAGGACAACTATGGACATTATATGCATAATTCATGAAAGAAAGACACTACAAGCCTATTGTTGATTTCTGTTGAATCTTATTATCTTAAAAAAATATTGCCTTTTGTATATACAATTCTGTATATTTACTTTTGTTGGTTGAAAAGGCGCTACGAAGTAACAGTGCGACCTTATAGGATTATTATATATGCATAAAATATTGACATAAGTGAATTATTAGCCTACATCTGTGTTTTTGAAAACCTCCAGGTAGTAGCTGGAGATCTCCCGCTATTTCAACTGCTCTCCAGCCGATAGAGATCAGTTCCCCTGGAGAAAACGGCCGCTTGGGCTATTGGACTCTGTGCCATCGATGTCCCTCCCCAAACCCCGCCCTCCTCAGGCTCCGCCCCAAAAACCTCCTGCCGGGGGTGAAGAGGGACCTGGCAACCCTAGTCACCCACCAAGCTTCCACGGCAGAGTGGGGGGGGGGGGATTCAAACTGTTAGGGATTCAATGCGAGTTCCATTTCTGTCAGGGCAGTTAAAGAGTTAACTTGTTTATATCAGCAGTTCAGATAGTCTCAAGATGATGAGGTAAAAGACAGATGTAAGCATACTATTGGTTAGGAAATCGCCATTGCAAACGTGCAGAGAGTCACGGAGTCAGAGTTGTTTACTACCCAGTTTCTTTGTTAAAGGTGTGAAACTTTGGAGCAGGATGTGCCAGTTGTTTTTGAATCTCACAGAAGCAAGATGCCTGTTCTTAGCTCTCCTGAGCTGGGACACAGACAAAAGGGATTTAAGCCTTAGCACCTGCTAGAATCTAGCAAGTTTTATAGGGAACTAGATAGAAAGAATGTTATTTGTTTTTACTCCATGTAACCCTCCCTATTTTTAGGAAAGTAAAGGATTCTTGTACGATTAAGAGAAAAGTCTTTGACTCTGTTTTATTGTGTGCTTGACCTGATACTCTCTAACCGCAATCGCGATCCATCGGGCCTAGATCAAATCCAACACAAACCCAGTTGTTTCTTGTACTGAACATCAAGTCTGATAAAAGAGTTCTGGAAAGTTTCCTCGCTGCCTTTGTGATCTTTTAATTGGTCCTAATAAAAAGGTGTTACACGGAGGTTGCTTTCTTTGTAAGTGCGGGCGAGATTTATTTAGCCATCTAGCAGGACTGCCAAAAAAACAAATCAGTGGGTTATAGATCAAATCAAGCCTGGACTGACCCTAGAAGCTAAAATGACTAAACTGAGGCTATCGTATTTTGGTCATGTCATGAGACGACAAGAGTCACTGGAAAAGACGGTCATGCTAGGAAAAGCGGAGGGCAGCAGGACAAGAGGAAGACCCAACAAGAGATGGATTGACTCAATAAAGGAAGCCACAGCCTTCAATTTGCAAGATCTGAGCAAGGCTGTCAAAAATAGGACATTTTGGAGGACTTTCATTCATAGGGTCGCCACGAGTCGGAAGCGACTTGACAGCACTCTTTCTCCCAGCATGCATCGGGAACAGGGCACGCACAGACGTCGGCAAACGCGTGGCCGCCTCCACGCGGAGAAGCGGCCCGGGGGCATCATGGGATATGCAGTCCTGGGCCGACGCCATCCTGCAGACAAGGTGTTTGCGTGGACTCCAGGTTCCGAGATGCGCCTCGCAGCGCTTCGGAGGCGGCCGGGGCCCGTCGCTTCCTCTCGCCCGGCCATTGTAAGCGGGGCTGGAGGGCGGCAGGCGTTGCGGCGCTGGCGGCGGCGGCGGGGCAGGAGGAGGGAATGAGCGAGGAGGAGGCGGAGGAGCCTTGCGGGAGCGCGAGGAACTGCGGCGGCTTCCCCAGGTGAACCACCCCGCCTTGCACGAGGCGTTGCTAACGTTCGAAAGGCAAGCCCCGCCCCCGCGCGCCGTTGCTAGGTTACCTCGCTTCGAAGGGTACCCGCGGAGTACGTTGCTAGGATACCAGGAAGGCCTGGGTGGGTCAGGCTCCGGGAGGGAGGCGATGCTTGGGGAGCAATCCTAAACAGGCCTGCTCCGAAGTGAGTCCCATTTTATTCAATGGGGCTTACTTGCAGGAAGATGTTTTTAGGATTGTGGGCTCGGTGGTGTAGGAATTGGGGAAGTCGGTTTCAGGTGGCCGGCTCAAGCCTGACTCAGCCGTCCATCCTTCCGAGGTCGATCAAATGAGTGCCCAGCTTGCTGGGGGTCAAGGGAAGACGACTGGGGGAGGCACTGGCAAACCACCCCGTAAACAAAGTCTGCCTAGGAAACGTCGGGATGTGACGTCACCCCATGGATCAGGAATGACCCGGTGCCTGCACAGGGGACCTTTACCTTTTTATGGTCAGTTTTAACCACAAATAGGGCACAAGTTAAGCTTGCAACATGTTAGCAGGTCTGTACACGTTGCAAGCAACGTGTGCAATTCGTGTACAATTGTGTACAATTGTTTTCTTTTGTATGCACGTGGAGTAATTCTATTACATTCAACAATGTATAATTTAAACCCCATATTTTCCAGGTATGTATTTACTTCTGCACCCCAACTTTCTCCCTCATGGGGACCCAAAGCAGCTTACATCAGTCTCTTCTTCTCCATTTTATCCTCACAACAACCCTGTGAGGAAAGGTTAGGCTGAGAGCTTGTGACTGGCCCATGGTCACCTATTGAGCTTCCATTGCAGAGTTGGGATATGAACCAAGGTTTCCCAGTTCCTACTCCAACATTAACCACTACACTATATTGGCTCCCTGGATTTAATTTTAAACACAATGTACATTGGCTTTTTGTTAGAAACTGATGTACATACAGGATGAACACATCTACACAGGGCTGGTGTAGATGCCCTTTTACACAATGTCAGTTGTTTATTTTTCTTCTGCACCCAAAGGAGGGAAGGATGGAAACCATTGATTTCCCACCCTGTAGTGAGTAGAGTGCAAATCAGTGTGGAAGTGCAGGTCGTGAAAACATACACAAAGGAAGTTTATAAAAAAAAAAAATAGAACTGTGTGATGGCTTTCTGTTTAAAAGTAAAGGTAGTCCCCTGTACAAGCACTGGGTCATTACTGACCCATGGGGTGATGTCAGATCACTACATTTACTAGGCAGACTATGTTTTATGGGGTGGTTTGCCATTGCCTTCCCCCAGTGGCTTTCTGTTTACAGGGGGTTTAAAGTTCGGCAAAGTTCATAATAAAATGTGGCTTTGTGAAAGCAGGGATAATTTGTGATTTGCGCTATAGTTCTGTGAATTAGAGAGCCAGTGTGTTGTAAGAGTAGCCATATGGAATCTTATTTCAGATCTCTGCTCTGTCATGAAGCTTCAGCCAGCTGCAATATGTCAGCCTAACTACCCTGGCAGTTGTTTTGAAAATAAAGCAGGGGAGGGGGGATCCATGTACACCCACCTGAATACAGACCTAGATGGCTCTGGATCCAGGGTCTTTCCCATTAACTAGAAATTTCACTTTGCCAATAAGAATGTGTTGAAAACTACTGACTGTGAATACAGTGGGGATAGTTAGAGGATGAAACAGCTAACCAACCTGTATAAGTGACCCTGAGAGTCTTGTTTTTTCCTTCTTATTTTTCTTCTTGGAGAGCCAGCGTAATGTAGCGTTTAAGAGCGGTGGTTTGGAATGGTGAACTCTAATCCGGAGAACTGTGTTTGATTCCCCACTCCTCCACATGAGCAGCGGACGCTAATCTGGTGAACCGGGTTGGTTTCCTCACTCTTCCACGTGAAGCCAGCTGGGTGACCTTGGGCTAGTTACAGTTCTCTTCGAGCTCTCTCAGCCCCCTACCTCACAGGGTGTCTGTTGTGAGGAGGGGAAAGGAAGGTGATTATAAGCAGGTTTGGTTCTCCCTTAAGTGGTAGAGAAAGTTGGCATATAAAACCCAACCCTCCTCCTCCTCGGACCTCTGGCACACGAGATATGGGGGAGGGAAGAAGCTGGTCTCATTTTGTATCTGCAAACCAAGGGGACCTTGCTGGTAGGGGTGTCACTGTGGACGACGTTCCTGCCGCTGAAATAGAGTAATAACATGTGATGGGAGTGGGGGCAGAAAGAAGGTAGAGTGATTCAGAAGCCAGCACGTTACAGAGATCAACCTCTTTTCCATATAGACAGCAATAGCAACCTGCAATGGGGCCGAATAATCTCCAGGTGCTATTAGGGATGGTTGACAGTCTACTCATCACCTCAAGGTAGGAAGTTCATAGAGAATGTTGATAGGTTATAGTTTAATGTTGTTGTTGGTATAATTAAAACAAAACTGTTGTTAACTCAAAGGGGGGGGAATGTAGTGAAATGTAATCTTAATTAAGGGGCTGGAACAGGGGAGGAGCAACTAAACAGGAAGTTACAAGGAGACTCTGAAGAGAGAGAGCAAGCAGCCATTAGGGAGGAACGGTTGACTTTCCTTTTTATTATAGAAGTTCAATAAACAGCTTGTTATACCAGTACCTGAAGTCCCTGGCATTAATAAGACATGGGGACAAGAAAGAAGATTTTTAGGATAGAAGTGAAAAGGGGAAATTGGGGGAGGGGGAAAAATATTCATGTCGCATAAATATTTCATCTTACAAAAATCCATTTAATCCATAATACGGCCAATCCAATCTGATATTTTCAAGTAATTAGCATTATTTAAACCTACATTAATATTTACACTGGTGATGGATATCATTTTCTTTTTTAGTTATTATTATTATTTTAATATTTTTATTCAGTTTCTGGGCACGAGGATCGGGGGACTGGTCGTGTAAATTGGCAAGTCATCTCTGCGCCCCCATAACACGCACCTTTGTCTCCTTGTTGCCCTCAGTATAGAGCAAATGCTGGCGTCCAACCCCGGCAAGACCCCTATCAGCCTGCTGCAGGAGTATGGGACGCGCATAGGCAAAACGCCCGTCTACGACCTGCTCAAAGCCGAGGGACAAGCGCACCAGCCCAACTTTACCTTCCGCGTTACCGTCGGTGACATCAGCTGCACTGGTTGGTTGCGATAAAAGGACGTGGTTGTGGGGGAGGGGGAAAGACTTCATGGCAAGCAGGGGCCTTCACGTGCTTTGGAGTGGGTTTGGGAGAAGGAACAGCGATTCTCCAGTTGCGCTTCTGAGCTGTGCCTCCTGCTGCCGTTTTAGTGCGCATTGTGGTTGACTCGTGGTGGATCTTTTTTAGCAGAAGGTCTTTACAGCACATTTTCCCCTTGCCTCAAGCTACCGTCCTGGGACTAGCACGGTCTAAACAGTCTGTGTGGCTGGATTCCAGCTGTTGTTATGGGCGAAGGAGGAGAGAAGGTGCTTGACTTTTTTAAAGGACTCTTCCTATACTACTCCATTTTTCATTCAGACCTTTATCCCTGTTGTGAAAGCCGAGAGTGTGTTATTTTAAAAATAAGAAGAAAAAAGAAAGCCACACACCCCTAGCTAAACAAATGAAACAGCAGTTAGCACTGTTAATAGGCTTGGAGTCAGGACAGATGAAAGATTCCATATCAGAAGGCCCCAATAGAAACTCAAAATTCCGCCCCCTTCAACCCCATCCACTCCCATACTTATTAACCTAGGGAACATTCCACCCTCATCCAAATTAGCAAGACACCCACCCATTCCACAAAAAGTATGTTCTTATCCTGATGTCTTCCCCTAAGTTCTTTGTCTGTGCATGCGCAGATAATGCTTTTGTTTAAACCCCTCCAATGGATATTTTAAACAATTTCAGATTTTTATGCAAACCTGGGGAGTCCCCCAAGATTGCAGAACTCTCTTTCTGTCAGCGTGGGCCCTATCCACGGAGGTAAGTATCCACACATGGGCCCACACTTGCCTATTAGATATATGATGCTTGGAAATGGAACAGATTAGAGGAACAGAGTTTGGTTTGTTCATCTTTTGGGAGGGAAATGTGACACTTGCAGCATACCAGAGAACCAGTGCAGAGTAGTAGTTACAATGCCACACTAGGATTGGGCTGAAATGAATTTCTATCCCAATTTGTTCTTCTCTTAGAGTAAGCCTCTTGCTCAGAGCAAAAAAAAAAAAAAAAAACCCCACTGAGAGTTGTAACACTTATCCAGTTTTGTTCCAGCTTTCCCCAAGGCCTCAGGATGGTGTACATATGGTTTCCAGAAATTTTGAAGCCGTGGGGGGAAGAATTTTTTCTCTGGGGAAAAAAAGCCCCAATTTTCAGAATAATCGAAATATAAGGAAATACTTGGACAATGAAGAAAGTAGACTCCTTTGAAATGTGGTGTTGGAGGAGAGTGTTATGGATACCATGGACTGCCAAAATAACAAATCAGTGGGTTATAGATCAAATCAAGCCTGAACTGACCCTAGTAGCTAAAATGATTAAACTGAGGCTATTGTATTTTGGTCACATTATGAGAAGGCTGAAAAGACAGTCATGCTAGGAAAAGTTGAGGGCTATTGTATTTTGGTCACATTATGAGAAGGCTGAAAAGACAGTCATGCTAGGAAAAGTTGAGGGCAGCAGGAAAAGAGGAAGACCCAACAAGAGATGGATTGACTCTATAAAGGGAGCCACGGCCCTCAATTTGCAAGACCTGAGCAAAGCTGTCAAAGATAGGACATTTTGGAGGACATTGATTCATAGGGTTGCCATGAGTCGGAAGCAACTTGACGGCACTTAACACACACACACACACACACACACGGAAATACTTGCTTTTCTCTAAAATGCAAACGTGTTTTGCTGCTTTAACAACATAAAATGCATCGTGTATATATTAGTCATCGCATACAATGGTGCTATTTGGCATATTTATGGAATTTGAAAGTATAAATTGCCCTAGCTTTGTATAAGCAAAATTGCAGATATACCCAGCACTTGAGAGAGAGAGCTGGAAATTGCTGCACTCTGTGCTACGTCAGCACATATATCTTAATTTTCGCCATCTGAGATCTTCTGCCATAACCCACCTGACCCTTCTTTTATCCCAGAGCATGGGACCCTGTGGGAGGATGGTAATTTTTTCACAGCCCATCTCCCAAGGATTTTAAAAAGTCCTCTAAGGGTTGAGTCTCTTTCCACTGGAGCTCCCTCTGAGCATGAATTTGTCTGTTCTCCGCTGACAGCACTAGAGGCTGGAATTGTAGGCAGGGCTGTTGTGCTGTAACAAGGGAGTCCGGAAGCCCATTAGAGTAGAGGCTAAGTTGCAGACAGAGCAACACGGCATTAAGTTGCGGCAGACGCTGAAGCTTTCACCGGGGGGACATACAGTTCCTTGATTCTGATGTTGGATTGGTCAAGGACCCAAGGTGCCCAAATAGCTCTCGGTCAGGGAAGTCAGAAGAAAGACTGCTGGCCTGGCTTAAGAATCCACCGGGCCAACCTGACACTCCCATTCTGGTTGTGTCATTGGGCCTGGTTGAGTGACAGAGGTTGGATGCATCTCTGGTTGATTTGGGTCCATGTGCAGGTGCTAGTCATGGGAGCTTCCTAGGCCAAGGACTGGTTGTGTATAAGCAGGGAACCATGGAGTTCCGCCCTCTTGACTAGACAAGCCAGTCAGGGAGAACTCTGTGGCCGTAGAAACCCTGCTGGTATTCATGGAGGGCCAACCAAATGGACTGAAAAAGGTTGCACGATGTTTTGTTTCAACTTTAGTTGTTCCTTACAAAAAAGCATCACGCAAATTTCATTCTTGTTTTTAGATTTTGTGTGGACTGATACAAATGTACAACCTTTTCCAACTCACATTATTTTCTGTTGTTCCTTGGTTGTGACTTGAACAGAGGACCTGAGATGTAGTCATGGCTTCCCATCTCTGCGGGGGGCGGGGAGGGGGGAAGGAATGGAGAGACACAAAGAGGAAGGAGAATACCAACATAGGTGGTATTGCCAGATTAGGGAACCCTTAGATAGTTCCTTTAGGTCTACCTTTTGTTCTTACTGTACCTTTACCACTGTAACCTTGAGTTTGGACCCCTCAGCCAACACAACCAAATCTCTAACCACCTAGGAGCCATGAAATGTTCCTTATTGACTGATCCCATTGCCTGCCCCTTCATTGCCAAGATTCTGCCTCCTCAATAAAGCCCTGTTTTGCCCAGTTCTGCATGGCAAGTGGCTTTGGGAAGGGGGGTCAGAGGGGGAAGCGCATCGCTTCGCCCCTCGGCCACTCCAGCCATTTGCTACTTGGCACAATCTATTTGGGTGGATTCAGGATAACCTGGGGCCCTTCATGATACAGGTTGAGTATCCCTTATCCGGACTGCTTGGGACCAGAAGTGGTCCGTATTTCAGATCTTTCCGTATATTGGAATATTTTGGAATTTTTTTCATATTCATAATGAGATATCTTGGGGGTAAAACCCAAATTTATTTTTTCATTTATTTTCCAATTTGTAGCCCGCGTTCCCCAGCAAGCCGGCTCAGGGCAGGTAGCATCATTGAAAACCCAACTATCACACGATAGTAACAATGAAACTAAACAAAATTAAACTTTAAAACCCTAATCAGCAATGGCGCACAAATCCTATTCTGCTGCAAGAGCCATACAGGCAGCCGTCCCTCAACATAAGAGGCGGGGAGGATGGGGGAGGCCAGTAAAGATGGTACCCGCGGCTGTCCTTAGTTGTAGGCCTGGTGGGAAAGCTCTGTCTTGCAGGCCCTTTGGAAATCCTTAAGTTCCCGCAGGGCACTGATGTTCCTTGGCAGAGCATTCCACCAGGCCGGAGCCAGGGACGAAAATGTCCTGGCTCTTGTCGAGGACAGCTGCACATTCTTAGGGCCAGGGACCTATATACCCTTTATGCACATAGCCTTAATGTAATTTTAAAGAATATTTTAAATAATTTTGTGTACACTGAACCATCAGAAAGCAAAGGTGTAATTATCTCACCAGAATTATCTCACCAGAATCAGCTGTTAAACAAGAGCAACAATCAACAAACTAACAATGGCAGGCTTTTAGTCTCCATCTACGATACAGGGCACAGTGTGTTTTATTTTTTTAGGTGACAGGAAACATTGAAAGCAGGCAGCACGGATCTGCCCGCATGCCAGCTCAAAGAGTCCGTTTTTTAGATCAGTCCGGATACGGGATGTCCGGATAAAGGACACTCTACCTGTATAAGCAGGGACAGGAAAATCCAGGTCTTGGTTGTGGCAGCTGGACCCTACAGACCCTGGACCTATGGAGCCGTGGCAAGCAGAGGATTGAGGGCGCTGGGTCAGGCCCTTGACCTCGGTTGTGATGGCTCTTCCATGAGGCGGTGGCGCCATGCTCCAGGTTGCACCCCTTGGAAGTGGATGGTTAGGGCACCACGACGAGGTTACTGTCCGAACCCCCATCTGACTATTTCCTCGTTTCCCTCTCTTCTTCCCAGGCCAAGGCCCTAGCAAAAAAGCAGCCAAACACAAGGCAGCGGAGGTGGCACTCAGGCTCCTGAAGGGAGGAAACATGTTGGAGCCAGCAGCCCCAGAGGAAGCCAGGTGAGAGCTCTAGAGTCTGGGGAACCACACAGGAGGCCTTCATGGGGCTTTAAAAGAAATGGTTGGGCGTACAGTTTCCTCTTTAGCCACTGTTTTCTGTCTCTTGGCTTTCAAAGGTAACGTGTGGGCACTCAGGACCAAGATGTGGGCTTTCTGCATTGGGAGTGGTTAAGGTTGCCAGAAAAGACAGTCATGCTAGGAAAAGTTGAGGGCAGCAGGAAAAGAGGAAGACCCAGCAAGAGATGGATTGACTCTATAAAGGACCTGAGCAAGACTCTATAAAGGACCTGAGCTAGGCTGTCAAAGATAGGACATTTTGGAGGACGTTGATTCATAGGGTCGCCATGAGTCGGAAGCGACTTGATGGCACTTAACACACACACACAAGGTTGCCAGCTGCAGGTTGGGAAATACCTGGAGATTTTGGGGGCAGAGCCTGAGGAGGGCAGGGCTTGTGGAGGGAAGGGACTTCAATGCCATAGAGTCCAATTGCAGCCATTTTCTCCAGGTGAACTGATCTCTGTCTCCTGGAGATCAGTTGTAATAGCAGGAGATCCTAGGGGTGGTAGTGACCGGGTAGGTAAAAGAAGCCACCTGGGAATCCATGTTAGAGGGCACACGTGGCAGACAGCTGGCAGGGAAGAGGGTCTGTGGAATATTAAGAGGCTTAACCTGACCTGGCTTCTTCTCTCGGGGCCGAGCAAGCCTCTGTTCTCATTCAGCTGTCAAGAGGGGCAGGGACTAGTTTTAGATGTTTTCTGTGAAGTGCTGGAAATGAGCAAGGCTGTGTATGTTTTTTTAAAGTACCCCAAACTTTAAATTCTGTGCCAAGCTAAACCGAAGCCCGTACGCTGAACCAGCCGCGTTCACGTTTGTACTGTTCGTTCTGTGTCCCCCTCGCCCAAGTCAGGAGCTGGGGCCAAGAGCTATATACCGTTCTACAGCCCTGCTTTGTAGATTTCTACGGATCCTGAGCATGGGTTGCTGCCTTTTTCAGGGTCAGACTATTGGCCCGCCTTGATGAGTATAATCTACTTTGATGAGCAACGGCTGTCCAGGATTTCAGGTCTTCTGTGTCATCTGTCATCTGATCCTTGAACTACTGTTATTGGGGCTTTGGACTCAGCAGCTTCCGCGTGCGACACATGCACCCTAACACAGCCCATACATGCTGTACGACCACAGTCTACCCACTCCTGCCCAGCAATTTTGTCAAAATCAAACAAAACAACACCAGGCTATGAAATCTTACCAATCTATATTAGCAAAACCTAAGCATAGTACATAATCGCAGTATAAGGATCAAATGTATCAAAATTATAATACAGAAACACACAAGCGCAAATGCACTAACCCAACCTTACAAAAGAGGTAGAAACAGGTATTGTCCAACAAGTCCACAATGAACTCCCAAATGAAGTAACTTCTGCAGGGAATAATCACGAAACTGATAAAATGTACTTCTTCAGTGAACAACCGTCAGTGGTGATGGTAGATCAAGGAAGATGGACGTTCCGGATAAACGATTAAGATCCGTTTGTGCCAATGGCTTCATCAGTCACTTGATCCCCGTAAACCCATAGTCTTCTACTGTGTTTCATTCATGGACTTGTAATTTTGATACATTTGATCCTTATACCGCTATTATGTTATGCTTAGGTTTTGCTAGTATAGATTGGTAAGATTTCATAGCTTGGTGTTGTTTTGTTTGATTTTGGCTACATTATATACAACACTCGTTTTTCTTTTGGATTGCTGTTGGATTACAGCAATTTTGCAGGCGGCATGCCGACGTTTCAAAGCACACTTCCCGAGGCACCGAGGGAGAGAAACTTGGCTTTCAAAAATTGGAAGCAGAGATATGCATGACGCTGCATCCCATGGCACAGAATCCCTCAGCTCGCGCAGGACGATCACAGACAGATGGGCTCTAAGTGGGCACTTCTGCCCGTGGCATTGCTTCTCGATCCCCCACCCCGGTCACATGGGGAAGGATGGGTGGAGTGCAGGCTTGTGAAGAATAAGGAGGAGGATATCCAGGTTGTGGGAATGGGGTCCGGGCCTTCTCGCAGATCAGAAACTGACCGGACTTCTGCTACTGAGGTTGCTTTAATGTTGTCACCTTGTATTTCGAAGCTCTCCTTTCTCTCTAGAGCCCCTGGCTCAGACCGCCACCCCAGCTGCCACCACACCTGTGCCCATCTTGCCGGCCGCGTCTCCCAGGTAACGGGATAAACGAGATAAAACACAGGGACCGGGGGCTATGCAAAACCACCAAAGCTGCTGGCCACCCCCTAAGCGTCTGCCGTGGCACACGGATACTGCACTGCAGCGGCCCTGTGCTTGTGCGTGTTGTCTGCCGATGGATTCCCCATGGGCTACCCAACAGTAACCGGAGAGGGATGGCCTGAGGGAGGGGTTTCGGGTGCTCTCCAGCACTCTGAAAGCTTAGGACAAGGAGCAAACAGGATTTTGTTTACCCTTGAAAGTGCAGGCAGCTCTGTGGTATTTAATAACGACCGCTGATCAGAAAATCTCCAGCATGGATTTTCCTTTCCAGCTGTGGTCAAGATCAGTGCCTTGACCTATTCCAACCCACAGAGGAAGCTTTCCCCAGTGAGGACCTCGTTCCAGCCTAGCTCTCGGAAATTCTCCCACCCTTCTATCCCCCTTGCTAGCCGGGGGGCTGTTTGGAGCAGCCTTCAAGGCATTCTTCAGCTTCTTGTCTTTTTACCCAGAAGCTCCCCATTGGACGTGAAGTCCCCAGTATCACCGCAGCAGTCTGAATGTAATCCAGTCGGGGCCCTGCAGGTAGGTTACCCCTTTTTTGACCATGGTTCGTTAAAATCCGTAAGCGCTTTGCAGGCTGTGCCGTAGAGGGATGTAGGCGGCGCTGAGTTTCCTGTCCCCGGAATAGCAGAAGACGCTGATGGGCACTTTAGCCCCGTGTGGCTAGGACCCAGGAACAGACTTTGTCTCTCCCCACTTTTCACTCTGCTGTGCCAGGCTGCCCCCCTCCCCTTCATTTTACTTGCTAATTCCAGCCCGGACCGACCCTACTTAGCTTCCGAGATCTGATGAGATTGGACTAGCTTGAGCTATCCAGGTCAGGGTTGAGAGGGCCTTGCTGTTAAAGATAAGACAGTCTGCTGACTCATGGAGCAAAAAAATTGGTCCGTTCTAGCCCAGTACTGCCTGCTATGACTGGTATTTGCTCTCCAAGCTTCCAGGTGGAGGAAAGTCTTCTCCCAGCTCCTGCTATCAGATAATGTATTATTTTCTCAAAGCGAGAGAGGCCAGAGACTAAACTTGGGCCTTCTGCATGCAAAGCAGATGCTGTAACACTGATCCCCTCGTGCTTCCCCAACACTGAGGGAGAATACTGCCTGCTTCCTACTTTATTTTTCAGCGCGGCCCCAAAAGTTTCCCTAAAGTTGGAGCGGTGGAGTCTGATCTGGAGAACCGGGTTTGATTCCCCACTCCTCCACGTGAGCGGCGGAGGCTAATCTGGTGAACTGGATTTGTTTCCCCACTCCTTCACCTAAAAGCCAGCTGGGTGACCTTGAGCAAGTCACACCCTCTCGGCTTCACCTACCTCACAGGGTGTCTGTTGTGGGGAGGGGAAGGGAGGGTGATTGTAAGCCGGTTTGAGTCTCCCTTAAGTGGTAGCGAAAGTCGACATATAAAAACCAAGTCGTCTTCTTCTTCTAATGCAGGTCTACAAGGGATATATTTATGGAGCTCTAAGTGCCACCAAGTTCAATAGAGTTTGCTCCCAGGACTGTGGCTTTACATGCCTTCTGGCCAGCATGGTGTAGTGGTTAAGAGCGGTGGTTTGGAGCGGTGGACTTTGATCTGGAGAACCAGTTTTGATTCCTCACTTCTCCACATGAGCGGTGGAGGCTAATCTGGTGAACTGGATTTGTTTCCCCACTCCTACACATGAAGCCAGCTGGGTGACCTTGGGCTAGTCACAGCTCCCACCTACCTCATAGGGTGTCTGTTGTGGGGAGGGGAAGGGAAGGTGATTGTAAGCTGGTTTGATTCTTCCTTAAGTAGTAGAAAAAGTCGGCACATAAAAACCAACTCTTCTTCTTCTGCCCGCAGAGCCCCAATCTGCAATCCCCTTCTGTGAATCCAGATGCAGAAGGGAAGAGACAAGTGCCCTTCCAATCTCTCTCTCTCTCTCTCTCTTTCCAGGAGCTGGTGGTGCAAAAAGGCTGGCGCCTTCCTGAATATACAGTCACCCAGGAATCGGGACCAGCACACCGCAAGGAGTTCACCATGACCTGCTGCGTCGAGCGGTTTATTGAAATAGGTATGGTGTTGCAGGACTTTGGTGGAGAATATGCTGTATGCTTTCCACAGTCAGAGGCCTGAAACCCCGATGCTTGTCAGAGGGGTCGGGGGACAGCAGAAGGGAGTTCTTATGGGATTCCTCAGCCATTGCAGGTGTTAACCAGCTTAATAAAACAAGGGAAGTTACATTATTGCTAGTTAATTGGTCCTTGCACTTCGTTATATTTGAATTTTGCATAATTGTGTCTCACTCTTTGACCGCGTACATTTCATGGTCCTTCGACCCATCAGCTGCTTAGTCCTTTTCTTTCATAGCCTCATTCACACCTTGGCTAGCGAAGACCCCTCCCCACATCTGATGAAGTGACCTCTAGTCTGTGAAAATGTAACACTTGGCTAATCTTTAAAGTGCCAGGAGGCATGGTGGGTACATTTGACACAAGTAGACAGAGGCATGCAGAATCTTGCTTCCCTATTTTCTGAGTTGGTGCTGGGATACATAATCAGGCATTCAGTAAGACCTGCTGGAAAGCCAGCTGTTTGACGTTTGGCTAGAAGGCACCTTGAGCATCACCCTCACTGTATTCAAGGACTTCCCTTTGTTGTTCTTCTCACACAGCTCTAATTCACCCCCTCCCACATAAGAACATAAGAAATGCCATGCTGGATCAGACCAAGGCCCATCAAATCCAGCAGTCTGTTCACACAGTGGCCAGCCAGGTGCCTCTAGGAAGCCCACAAACAAGACTACTGCAGCAGCATTGTTGTGCCTATGTTCCAAAGCACCTAATATAATGGGCATGCTCCTCTGATCCTGGAGAGAATAGGTACGCATCATGACTAGTATTCAGTTTGACAAATAGTCATGGATAGCCCTCTCCTCCATGAAGATGTCCACTCCCCTCTTAAAGCCTTCCAGATTGGCAGCCATCACCACATCCTGGGTTAGGGAGTCCCACGCACAAACATACATACCCCCACTACGTTCCAAATTGCTCCTTGCCACCCCATAATGATTTCTTCTCCCTCCAGGCAGTGGCACTTCAAAAAAACTGGCCAAGCGCAATGCCGCAGCAAAGATGCTGGTGCGGATTCATAATGTGCCCCTGGACCCCCGAGATGGCAGTGAGGCTGAAGTGGAGGAGGACCAGTTCTCTATTGTGAGTCTGGGGAGGGGAAATTGGGGGTGGGGTGGGGCTGAGCCTTGAGGAGCCTGGAATCTGCCCAGGATGGTGTGTGTGTGTGTAGACACATTTATTTAAGAGTGCAGAACTGGAGGGGGCTAATTAAATTAATTAATATGTCCAAATGTATCTTCACTAGGTATTCCATTCAAGGTCTGTCCTTTCCTGTTCGGACCGCAGGGCAATCGGCTTTGGGGGTTATTATCCAGCCCCCTGCCATCTCCCCTGATCCTCATCTTTCTCCCACCTATAAAGCTTGTTTAGGCTTCCCTAATTGACTGGTAAGAGCCAGTGTGGTGTAGTGGTTAAGAGCGGTGGACTCTAATCTCCAGTTCCAGGTGCACAGAAAGGTAGGCAGGCTGCATGTGTTTAAGAGATCTGGGAGTCTTAGTGGACCACAAACTGAACATGAGTCAACAGTGTGATATGGTGGCTAAGAAGGCCAATGCAATTCTGGGCTTCATCAATAGGAGTATTGTGTCTAGATTAAGGGAAGTAATACTACCACTGTATTCTGCATTGGTCAGACTTCACTTGGAATACTGTGTCCAGTTTGGGGCTCCACAATTTAAGAAGGGTGTTGACAAGTTGGAGCGTGTCCAGAGGAGGACGGCCAGAATGGTCAGAGGTCTGGAATCCATGCCCTATGAGGAGAGACTTAGGGAGTTGGGTTTGTTTAGTTTGGAGAAGAGAAGGTTGAGGAGAGACATGATAGCCATGTTTAAATATTTGAAGGGATGTCATGTTGATGAGGGAACTAGCTTGTTCTCTCTTGTTCCAGAGACTAGGACACAGAGTAATGGATTTAAACTAATAGAAAAGCTATTCCACCTAAACATTAGGAAGAACTTTCTGACGGTGAGGGCTGTTCGACGGTGGAATGCACTGCCTCGGAGGGTGGTAGAGTCCCCGTCTTTGGAGGTCTTTAAGCAGAGGCTAGATGGCCATCTGTCAGGAGTGCTTTGATTGTGGGATCCTGCATTGCAGGGAGAGGGTTGGGGTCACTGGGGATGGGGGGGAGGTAGTTGTTATTTCCTGCATTGGGCAGGGGGTTGGACTAGATGACCCTGGTGGTCCCTTCCAACTCTATGATTCCAAGCCTAACTGCAAGAGAATTTGGAATGAATGGACAAGTAGCAGGGCTGCGAAAGGAGAGAACCAGGAGAGGAAGCCAAGACTGGGGTCAGTGGGGGGGAGGAGGAGTAGTTGAGACAGTTTGGGGATCAGAGAAGCGCCAACACCAGGATAGCTGCAGACATTTTAGGGAAACGGAGGCTGTTGTAACTCTTCAAGCCCACAGATGTTAACAGGCCACCCAACAGCTGCTTGGTACTGGTGACCTAACCTGGGAAGGATCAGGTGGTGGTGAGGGTGCTCTGCAACAGGTAAAGGATGTGTTCCTCTTCCCACCCTATGATTCTTAATGGGCAAGAGACAGATGTGCACGCATACACACACACACACACACACACACACACACTGCCCCCCCCCCAATATTTATGTCGGAGAGTCCCCAGCGGTTTCTTACCTGGAATAGCTGATCAAGAATCTGGAGTTCTGTAGCAACAGCCAATCGCTAAAGCTTTGTGGTATTCCAGACCGATTTCGCTGTCATCATTTGTGGATGCTCAGTCACCCACTGCTTGCCCTCGTGCTGCGAGAAAATATGCATTTTCTGCTGTCTGTCAGCCACCTAGTGCAGGGGTGTGAATCCGGCCCCTTGAGAGCTCTTATCGAGCCTGAGAGCCAGCCAAGGGAGCCATCCCCCCCTCCACTCCCCATCTGGGCTGGTGAGGCATGGCCCAACCAAGTGACATTTATGTCATATTCAGCCCTCGTAACGATTGAGTTCAACACCCCTGACCTAGTGGGTGCCCCTCTCTGCCTTTATACTGTTCTCAGTGAAGCCCCACCTCCTGTTGGGGAGGCCAGGCCCTCTTGCACTCAGGGTCCTAGTGCTGTATGTCGGGCTTGATTTCCCATTATACTGCACATTTGCATACAAGGAGCCCCCCCTCCCCCAACTTACTGGCCGAATAGATCAGGTGGTGGCCAGGAAGGGTTTCAGAAGATAGTTTAGAACGCAGATGACAAAGGGGAAACTGCTGTGATGTGGCAGAGGACAGACAGGCAGGGAGTGTGAGGTGGGCTTTGTGCAGGCAGCGGGGAGGATAGGGGGTCAGTTATCTTGCAGAGAACTCTGCCAGAAGAAGAGTTGGTTTTTATATGCTGACTTTCTCTACCTTTTAAGGAGAATCAAACCGGTGTACAATCTCCTTCCCTTCCCCTCCTCACAACAGACACCTTGTGAGGTAGGTGGGGCTGAGAGAGTTCGGAGAGAACTGTGACTGGCCCAAGGTCACCCAGGAGGCTTCATGTGGAGGAGCTGGGGAAACCGACTTGGTTCCCCAGATCAGAGTCTGCCGCTCATGTGGAGGAGTGGGAAATCAAACCCGGTCCTCCAGATTAGAGTCCGCTGCTCTTCACCACGCCGGCTCTTATGGCTTAAACTCTGCCTCGCTTTTCAGACCACAGGAAACAAGTTGGACGGGGTGAAGGGCCGGGGCTCTGGCTGTACCTGGGACTCTCTGCGCAACTCAGCCGGGGAGAAGATTCTGCACCTGAAAAGCCACCCCTTGGGAGTGCTGAATGCTGGATTCTGCAGCCTCTTGGAGGAACTTTCTGAAGAGCAGAGCTTTGATATCAGCTACCTCGATATTGGTAAGAAGGGAAATGCTTATGGGGTGGGGGCGGCGACTAGAGATGGGGGATTTTTTTTTCCTGGAGACCGGTTGCGTGCCTGTACTCACAGACCCAAATATATGCTTTGAAAATCCCAGTTGCAAGTGGAGTGGTTTGGCCAGCCTCTGGAGGAAGCCGTGGATAGCCCTCTCCTCCACGAACATGTCCACTCCCCTCTTAAAGCCCTCCAAGCTGGCAGCCATCACCACATCCTGGGGTGGGGAGTTCCACAACTTAACTATGCATTGTGGTCTGTTTTGAATCTCTCATCCTCCAGCGTCAGCAGATGATCCCATGTTCTGGTGTTATGAGAGAGGGAGAAAAGCTTCACTCTCTCCATACCGTCCATAATTTTATAGACTTCTATCATGTCTCCCCTTAACTGCTTTCTTTATGACCTAAACAGCCTTAAGCCTTTTAACCGCTCGTCATAGGGTGGTTCTATCCTTGAGACCAATTATGAGGACGAGGACCAGGTGGTGATACTGGAATTCTTCCAGCTGTTACATCAGTAGGAAATCAACTGCTTGTTGAAAATTGGAATATACCTTCTTTTCTGTTCAAAAGTACAATGGTGCCAGCGTGGTGGTGTGGTTAAGAGCGGTGGTTTGGAGCTGTTCTATTCCCCACTCCTCCACATGTGCAGTAGATGCTCATCTGGGGAACCGGGTCGGTTTCCCCACTCCTCCACATGGAGCCAGCTGGGGGACCTTGGGCTAGTCACAGCTTTCTTCGAGCTCTCTCAGCCACACCTACTACACAGGGGAAGGGAAGGTGATTGTAAGCTGGTTTGATTCTCCCTTAAGTGGTAGAGAAAGTTGGCATATAAAAACTGACTCTTCTTCTACAGTCTGAACGAAACAAGTCCTTCGGCTTAAAGAAGCAAACCTTCTACTGAATTTAATTTGAATTGAATTTAAAATTGCAGACCCCCTGCCCTGAGTGCTCTAGCCGAAGCAGGCTATAAAAGGAAAAGTTGCTGGATTTATGCTTTTTTATGTTTCCTTTTCTTCCCCTTTCCACAGACGAGAGGAGCTTGAGCGGCCTGTACCAGTGCCTGGTGGAGCTTTCCACGCAGCCGACCACGGTGTGCCACGGCTCAGCCGCCTCCCGCCACGCCGCCCGGTCTGATGCTGCCCGCAATGCCCTGCAGTACCTCAAGATCATGGCGGGAGGGAAGTGACGCAGCCAAACACCACCCGTGACTCTGGGGTCCCGTCTCCCCCCAGCTTCCCAAACAGCTGGGCTCTGTTCTCCTGCTCGTCAGGCAGGCTGCTTCAGTTTCTTCTGACTCGGAAGGGGTGGGGTGGGCAGACCCACAGGGATCAGGCTGCACGCCCCCCTCCAGTATTTCGCAGGGTGGAGAAGGGCAATGACTTCAAGATGGAATCCAGACTTAGGGTTTGCGATACCTGCGAGCTCCAAAGGAGGCTGGTGGAGACTTCTAGCCCTGAGCCCTAAAAGGCTGGGACCCACCCGTCGTGATCTCATCAGAGGTGACCCCGCTTCTTTTTTGTAGCAGGGGGATGAGAACTGGATTGCAAAAACCGGAGCCTTTCTAAGGTGGTGGTATCGTTTACCTGTTGGACCCGAAAAGCGATTGGTGTAGAACATGTGCTGCCGAACTGTGTACCTCTTGACAACCGTTCCAGGAGGGCTAACGCCCAGTTTCTACCTCCAGCAGAATCAAATGTTAAAGCGTTTTTCCCTAGGCTATGCCACTTCAGGCTGCTAGAGAGCAGTTGTGTGTGTGAATGCCGCCTTAAATAAACGCCATCTTAAAATAAAATAGGTAACTGGCATGGCAGGGGGAGGCTTTTTAAATTTCTCAATTAGCAGAAAACAAGATTTGATTTCAGTTGCACATTTAAGACCAACAAAATTTCCTGGGTATAAGCTTTCGAGAGTCAAGCTCCCTTCGTCGGCTGCAAAGGGTGTATCTGACAAAGAGAGCTGTGGCTCTCGAAAGCTTATACAGCAAGATCTTGTTGGTCTTTTAAGGTGTTAATGGACTCGTCTTGCTCTTCCACTGCAGCCTAACACGGCTACCCACCTGAAGCTAAATTAGGACAGATAATGCTGTTTGCATGCAGGAAGGCAGAGGGCGGTGAGCTTCCAACAATTGGGGATGAGGTGATAAAAGTCCCACCTTCTCTGCTAAGCCACTCCTACCACACTTGTTTCCCCTTTATAAGGCTCATCCTTCTCCACAGAACCTCCCTGTGCAGGGTAGTCTCTCTCAACACCTGAAATGTGAGTGGGAATCTGTTGCCTTCTGGCCCTGCTTGTAAGCTGCCCAGAGGAATTTGGCAGGCGCCAAGTTGGGAACTGGACATTGGACTAGGTGGAGGCGAGTGACTTATCCAGGATGATAAACCGAGTGCAGGGCAGAGGCGGGAACTCAACACCAAACTCCCAAAATTATTTTCCCTTCAAAAACGAGAAGTCCTTTAAGCCAACACTGGCTTTCCCTGTCACTGAAAAAAACAAATTCAGGCAATCTCACAGGACAATTGTTGCTTGCGCACAAAACACTCGATTGATTTATGGAATTTGCTGGCACCTGGTGTGGCTATGACTACTACTAAAGATAGTTAACCATGACAGCTAAATGTTGAGAGACTGTAGACATCTGAACACCAATTCCAGGACCAGAGGAAGTCTTATCACGTCAGTGTCCTGTTCTAGAGGCCTCTGCCTGACTATTTTTGGAAACAGAAGTTCAAGCAAAATGGACCTTGGTCTGATTCAGTAGGGGATCTTAATGCTACAGCCAGACCTTAAATCATCAGGAGTGTATCCCAGATGTATGAAAAACGCTTTCCATTTTTTTATACAGATTTTCCCACAGATTTTTGAGAGCCAGCATGGTGTAACAGTTAAGAATGGCGGACTCTGATCTGGAGAACTGGGTTTGATTCCTGCTGGGTGACCTTGGGCTAGTCACAGTTCTCTCAGAACTCTCTCAGCCCCACCTACCTCATAAGTTCCTGTTTGGGTGGGAGGGAGAAGGCGATTGGAAGCCGCTTTAAGATTCCTGACGTTAGAGAAAAGCGGGGTATAAAAAACAACTCTTTTTCTACCTACCCCCCAGCCAGAATTGACAATAATTAATTCATTATTTAAGACGTTCATTCTCCTATCGTTCCCTCCCACCACCAAACAAAAGAAAAATCCCTCTGTATCGTTCCAATTTTAGTGTATGGTGGGCTGGTGAACCAAGCACAAATCCTCATTTTTCTCACCTCTGCTCGGAGAGGGTTTTTTCCTTCTTCACACTGACCGTATTCCAGCGTGACAACTCCACCCCCTCCTGGCCTGAAATGGCACAACCTGTGAAAAACTTCACACACTGATTCTGTTGCCCGTAAACTGGCCTTAATCATTGTAACTGGGAGAGAAAAATGGGCCTTCTAATTGGGGTCGGTGAAAGGAGATTCACAAGCAGATCACGCCAACAACGTTCAGCATATGCTTTAGTCCACCGTATTTTGTGGACAGGGATAATCCCGTTTCCGAACGAGAGATGTTGTTGTTTTGGGCTGTCTAATCCTGTGTGTAAAATGAGCATTTATGCTAATGGCCGTCACAAGAACATCTTGCCATAAAAAAAAAAAAAAAAGGAATTCCGTGGCATTGTATGAATCTATTTTCTTTTTTCCTCTCTGTGATGCTAGAATATGCATTGTTTCAGGATGAATATTCCCCCCCACACACACACACGCACCTCTCCATTCACTCTTCAATTATCACCATCCTCTCTTAGTAGCCAGCTACCAACTTTCTGGCATCCTAAGAAGCAGGTTAATATTCCACAGGGAGAGGGATGGGTGGGAACGCCAGAGAACAGATCTAACTAGCCTTCCCTGGCTAAACACCCCTAACATTTTTCCCACATGGGGGGGGGGTATTCGAGTGCTGTGTGTGGGAACGCTTAAATTTGCTGCCCTTCCTCTACACCAGCGGTTCCCAAACTGTTTGAGTCATGGAGCTCTTTCCAGGAGAGAAATTCATCACGGAGCACTAATTTTCACCTGGCACATATATATCCTAAACCGAATGGCAGTAGTATTTTTCTTTCCAGTCTCTTCACGAGGCACTAGGAGATGTTTCGCGGAGCACCAAGTGCTCTGTGGAGCACAGTTTGGGAACTGCTGTTCCATACAAACTAGCCCTGTTCACAAGTTATAGCGAACACTCACAGAATCCCATATAGAGTATACACTTGACCTTTGTGTTCGCACAGAGTAATTCTCACGTTACAGTTAACGCACATGTAGCCGAACGTGTGAGTGAAACCCAACATTTTTGCAGGTACTGGTCCCTAGTTCCATTTTGAAAAGTGAACGTGTATCGGCTGTTTTGATAAACAGACATACGTGTGTACAGGCAGGTTGTACATATGTTCACTGTAATGTGTGAACAGGCTATCAATGGCCTTTTATGCAGGGACATTTCCCCACAGTCACCCCCCCCCACTTCCTTTGGGGCTTCCTATTGATTATGCATGCCTTATCTGCCCGTCAGAGGTCCCCTCGCTCTCCCCACCACCACCACATTTTGCCTGCATTTTCCAAATTCTGGCTAAAACAGCATCCGGAAAACGGGCAAAACGTGCGGGGAGAGCGAGGCAATTTCTGATGGGCAGAAAAGGCATGCATAATCAAAAGGAAGCCCCGAAGCAGTCGGCGGGGTGACCACAGGGAAACGTCCCTGCATAAAAGGCCTATCACTAACTAGGTAAGATGTCCTTTTCAGAGGTAATGTACCTCTGAATGCCACTTACTGGTGTGTGGGAGGTGTCTGATTATGGGGTGTTGCCTTCATGCTCTTTGGGATTTCCTAGAAGCATCTGGATGGCCACGGGAGACTGGATGCTGGACTTTGATCAGGCTCTTCATATATTCTTAATGGCAGGCCTGTTGCTAACATCCTACCCCTATAAAGGGGCTTTATAACGTTGCTACGGAAGAGTTCACTCACAGGCTTTGCTGCTTGTGCAATTCATTACCAACTTTCTCTTGGCATGCACATGCCCGGTAACGTGATGTGTGAACTGGGGACTCACTCGGCATGCCTGATTGTTTTTTTGGAAGAAGGCAGCAAGCGATTCCTCAATCCCACTGCCCCGCTTAATGCTGTTGGGGAAGGTCTGCTGACCTCCCCTCTGAAGAAAATTTTGAGTGACTCGGTAGGCTGCAACAGGAGGGGAGGTATAGGTGGAAGTTGCCACTCCCTCTTCTGAAAAGCGTCCTTAATTTTTTGGAGCTGTGTGGTTGCATGTGGGGCACTACCTGCAGTAACTGCACCTTTTCAAGCCCATTGATTTGAAGACTACTGCTGGTGGCGTTCCGGCTGTACGCCTGGTTCCCGTTTTGTTTTGCGAAGAACACTGCATTGCCCTGGTTTCAGAGCCCTCTTCAACTGCATGTGAGAACCTTCTTGGAACTAGGAAGGACAAAGACCACACACAATGGTCTTTTATGCATGGCTATTTCACTTGCCCTTCACCCCTCCAATGACTTGGGGTCTTTGTGCTGATTATGCATGCCGTTTCTGACCATCAGAGGTTGCCTCGCTCTCCCTGTGTTTCCCCGCATTTTTTGAGACTTGTTTTATCTCGAATTTGAAAACACGGGGGAGAGCGAGGCGACCTCTGATAGTCGGAAACGGCATGCAAAATCAACACAAAGACCCAAGGTCGTCAGAGGGGTGACAGCGAGTGAAACAGCCATGCATAAAAGACCAATATTTCTACTACCATGAAGCTGCCTTCACATAGAACATTGTTCTGGCTAGCTTAGCACAGTCTGCTCTGAGAGCAGAGGCTTAGGCACATGCCTTTCTCAGCCCCGCTAAGATCTTTAACTAGAGATGCTGTGGACTGAACCGGGCACCTTTATCATGCCAACCAAATGTCTACCACTTGGCATCGTGGCTCCGGCAAACGATGGGGGTGAATCCTCTAGCCAGTCAACATTGACATACAGGATTTTGATATTTGCCTCAACGTAACAACCATACCTTGTTTTATTGTCAACAAAGAGCAAAGCACAAACCCACAGCAGATGAGTCAGTCACCCAAGGAGCGCAGTGATAAGACACAGAAAGAACGGCAGGAGTGCAAGAAGGAGCTTGGATCCCGTTTGGTGGGACCCAGTCAGCAATAGTTCTTGGTGGGTTTTTACCATGCTGGGCCCTACTTCACTTCTTCTTGCCAAAGCGCTGTGGTGTAGCCATGCTTAGAAACTGGGGCCCCATGGAATCCCAAGCCCGGAGGTTGATCCGGCCACCGTTGCTGGGACTGCTTCTGGCATCGCGGCCAAACCTGTTTGGGGAAAAAAGCTACTGTTTACCACCAGGTCCCTGGAGAGATGCCCTGCTGAGCAAAAGGATCTGGTACGCTGCTGTTCTGCATGTGTACCTGCGACTACCTAACCCCTAAGACATTGTGATAAAAAGTGATAGGAAAAGCCCTGCTGGGTCGGACCAGTGTATTCCAGCACCATTTTATGCAATGGCCAGCCAACCACAGGTGCCCTGGAGAGTCCATTTAGCCTATGTGGCTAATACGTGCCTATAGACCTGTCCTCTGTGAATCTGTCTAACCTTTCTTGAAAGCTATCGAAGCCAACAGGTATCACAGCTTGTTAGTCACACAAGCTAATGATATGGGAAGAAGTACTTGCTTGTACCTGCTCTGCATCTACTGCCCCAGGGATTTCATTGTGTGACCAAAAATCCTTATATCATTGGGGAAGGAGAAAATAATCTCTCTATCCAATCTCTCGCCTCACCATTCTTAGTTTTATAAATCTCTATCATGTCCTTACCCTTTAGGTGCCCTTTTTTCTCCTAAACTAAAAGGCCCCAAATGCTTTTGTCTTCGAGAAAGCATTCCAACCCCTGACTGATTGGTGTACCATTTTGTATATGTTTTTCAGCTTTATAATAGCTACCATGCAGCATACAATTTTACGCTCAATCTTGGGATCTGTTTTCAGCATCAGAACTGGAGGATTTTTTTAAAAACTCCATTAAAACCCTCACCTATCTCCCCTATGGGGACCCAAGGTGGCTTACATAATTATCCTCTCCTCCATTTTATCTTCACAGCAACCCTGTGAGGTAGGTTAGGCTTTTCCCTTTCCCACTCAAGTTACATGTATCCTACCTTAGGAGGGAGAAACTTCCTCTCATTTAAGGAGTCTTTCCCCAACGTACGTGGCTTTTTCCTTGGTGGAAGAACCACTTAAGCTGGAGGACAGCTCCTTAGGTTGGAGGAAGGCTTCGAACTTTGCTCTGTGGAATGGTAGGGTACACTCTAGTAATCATAACCAGTTCACTGCTGCTCAGCTGGGATTTAAAAGGCAAGCTTTCCAGGTTAGATGCTGCAGGCAAGAGGCCAGCATGGATCCCACTGGATTGTAGAAAACAGCCCCCATTAAGAATGGAGTGGCGGACGCTTCGCTTTCCTTAGGACTTAAGCAGACATAATTGTGCACAGGATGAGACCTGAATACATTCTGCTGGTCACACTGAAGTCCTAATTCCTTACTGCATAGTTAAATGGTGGAACACCCTGCCTCAGGAGGTGGTGCCAACTTTAAGAGGGGAGTGGACATGTTCATGGAGGAAAGGGGCTATCCATGGCTATTAGTCAAAATGAATACTAGTCATGACGCATACCTATTCTCTCCAGGATCAGAGGAGCATGCCTATTATCTTAGGTGCTGTGGATCACAGGCAGGATGGTGCTGCTGCAGTCGTCTTGCTTGGGGGCTTCCTAGAGGCAACTGGTTGGCCACTGTGTGAACAGACTGCTGGACTTGATGGGCCTTGGTCTGATCCAGCAGGGCTTTTCTTACATTCTTACCTTTGGGGCTGGAACAGGAAGGATGGGCTGCGCCCCGGTCTTTGGACTATGTGGAGCAGGGAGCGGAGAAGATTTCCCCATGGATGCTCTTCTGGTGGGTTCTGGACCACACGCTCCTCATTTTCTTGCTGCTGTAGGGAAAAATTGCAGCTGTAGCTAATTTGTGCCCCCTGCTGGACGGCTGTATTGTTTTCCCAGTGCTGGCTTTTCCTTTTTTTTTAATCGAGGGTTTCAATGGGATCTTGCTGCTTACATTCTTTTTAATGACTTTATTGCTACTTGAATGGATGTTTTAATGCTGCTGTTTTTTAAGCCTCCGAACGTGTATTTCTTAAACATTACTTTTGATTGATGTTGTACGTCACCTAGGAAATGTTTTAATCGAGAGCATGGATTATTTCAAATGAACCAACTAGACATCCCAGCACAGTCAGGAACTGGCTACAAGGCTGAAAGGAACAGAGGGTGGCAGGCAATGTTTAGCCAGGGAACAACCATGGCTAATATTCAACACTGAATTAACGCAAAGAAGGTGCTAGATACTGTATGTAACAACCCCTTCTAGAATCACTTCAGCAATGTGTAGGGCATCCATCTAGGCTGTTCTTGCAATGGAGCCCCCCTTTGTGTGAGGGTACCACAGTGGCAGAGAATGGTGTAGTGGTTAAGAGCAGTGGACTCTAATCAGGAGAACCGGGTTCGATTCCCCACTCCTCCACATGAAGCCTGCCAGGTAACCTTGGGCTAGTCACAGTTCTCTCTGATCTCTCTCAGCCCCACCTACTTCACAAGGTGTCTGTTGTGGGGAGGGGAAGGGAATGTTGACTGTAAGCCACTTTGAGACTCCTTGAAGGTAGAGAAATTGGAGTATAAAAACCACTACTACTTCTTTGGAGAAGCCAAGACTGGACAAGTCTTTATGAAGCAGCATTGGTTCATACAATCAGCATTTCACATGTACCTGACAACAGTTCCATCCTTCTGTGAGTTGCCTCCTTTTGACTGGACCAACCTATAATCTATGTTTAAAAAGGTAAAGGTCCCCTGTGCAAGCACCGGGTCATTCCTGACCCATGGGGTGACGTCACATCCTGACGTTTCCAAGGCAGACTTTGTTGACGGGGTGGTTTGCCAGTGCCTTCCCCAGTCATCTTCCCTTTACCCCCAGAGCAAGCTGGGTACTCATTTGACCGACCTCGGAAGGATGGAAGGCTGAGTCAACCTTGAGCCGGCTACCCGAAACCGACTTCTGTTGGGATCGAGCTCAGGTCGTGAGCAGAGCTTTTGACTGCAGTACTGCAGCTTTCCACTCTGCGCCACGGGGCTTACTGGTCTATGTTTACCCCAAATAAAATGAGGCTGCTTATACACTCTGCTAATGTGCATGCATACTTTATGCACACATGCACCCTGACCTTCAAAATGGTGCACCAGGGCAACCCTAATTTTATACCCAGAAAAGCTGAATTCTTCTGATTGCAATTACACAAATCATTAACATCTTTTACTATTTTAGACAAAAATAAAGAGCCCTGGAATCCTAGTTACCTTCCCATATTGCTTTACACTTACATGGTGCATTTCAGAACAGTTTGCACACATTCTCAGCGATCCTTATCAACTAGGGTTGCCAACCTCCAGGTACTAGCTGGAGATCTCCCGCTATTACAAGTGATCTCCAGCCGATGGAGAAAATGGCCACTTTGGCAATTGGACCCTGTGGCATTGAAGTCCTTCCCATCCCCAAACCCCACTCTCCTCAGCTTCCACCCCAAAAAATCTCCTGGTGTTTCCCAACCTAGAACTGGCAACCCTAACTGGAATTCATGCCTTGTTATACCCCTGCTCTCCTCCTAGGGTTGCCAGGTCTCCCCAGCCACTAGCCAGGGATGGGGGAAGTAGGGTTGCCAGATCCAGGTTGGGAAACTCCTGGAGATTTGGGGACAGAGCCTGGGGAGGACAGAGACCTCAGTGGGATACAATGCCATAGAGTCCACCCTCCAAGGCATCCATTTTCTCCAGGGGAACTGATCTCTGTAGTCTGGAGATGAGCTATAATTCCGTGGGATCCCCAGGTCCTACCCGGAGGCTGGCATCCCTCTCCCCTCTCCAGCACCACCAGCTAGATCTCTGTCCTTCATACCATCACCGCTTCTCTCTCTCCCCCTGCACCTCCAATCCCCCTTCCCCTCCTCATAAAACCCAGCCTTAGGGTTGCCAGGTCCCTCTTTGCTATCGGCGGAAGGTTTTTGGGGCGGAGCCTGAGGAGGGAGGGGTTTGGGGAGGGGAGGGACTTCAATGCCATAGATTCCAATTGCCAAAGCTGCCATTTTCTCCAGGGGAACTGATCTCTATCAGCTGGAGATCAGTTGTAATAGCAGGAGATCGTCTGCTATTACCTGGAGGTTGGCAACCCTACCCAGCCTAGACTACTAGTCCACCTGGCCAGGTGATGAAGATCAGATCCTGTTGATTACTGAGCATAGTGGGGGTGCTCTCTAGATCCCAGGGAACCTTTTGAAGAGAAAAATGGAGACTGGCTATTGGCAGCAGGTATCTGTTCCCGGAGTAGACTCGTTTTTTCAAATCGCTGGCATTCACAGAGGTTTTGCTCCACCTTTGCTTCCAAACTGGAGTCTTGAGGGGGTGGGGCAGGGAGAGAACATCCACACGCCATTGTCAAATCATATTCCAATAAAATCATCCTCTGTCCAAGTTTTCTCCATCCTCAGTACTCTCTTCGCCTCCATTTTTAGAACCCTTCAGGGCTGGCAGACCTTTCCCTGGACTGCTCTCAGCCAGAAGCAGGACCCCAAAGCCTGAGGTGGATGAAAGCCTTATATGCTGAATAATGCACTTTCAATCCACTTTCAATGCACTTTAACGACTGTTTGCAAGAGGGTTTTGCCAATTCACACTGTAAAATCAATCTGCAAAGTGCATTGGAAGTGGGTTGAAAGTGCATTATTTGGCATGTGTGAAAGTGCCCTTAAACTAGGACAAGCCAAGCGCCACCTCCACAATGTTGCCCTCTGGCATCCGCAGCCCAACCCAAACACCCTGGGAGAAGAAGAAGAGTTGGTTTCTATATGCCAACTTTCTCTACCACTTAAGGGAGACTCAAACTGGCTTACAATCACCTTCCCTTCCCCTCCCCACAACCGACACCCTGTGAGGTAGGTGGGGCTGAGAGAGCTCTAAGAGAACTGTGAGTAGCCCAAGGTCACCCAGCTGGCTTCATGTGTAGGAGCAGGGAAACAAATCCGGTTCACCAGATTTGCCTCCGCCACTCACATAGAGGAGTGGGGAATCAAACCCGGTTCTCCAGATCAGAGTCCACCACTCCAAACCACCATTCTTAACCACTACACCACACTGGCTCCCAATGTTGGATATGTGTTACAGCTTTATTTGTTTTTTTTTAGGGAATAATATTTATTGAAACTTAAAATTTTTTCCCATAATCTCTCAGCCACAGTTTCTTACACAATGTAAAACCACTTAAAAACACATAACGTGGGGAGTTTAAACTGCATACCTCCGTATCTAAATTTTACTTTTAATAGCCGAGGGAGGAGGAGGAGGAGAAGAGTTGGTTTTTATATGCCGACTTTCTCTACCACTGAAGGGAGACTCAAACCAGCTTACAATCACCTTCCTTTCCCCTCCCACAACAGACAACCTGTGAAGTAGGTGGGGCCGAGAGAGCTCTAAGGGAGCTGTGACTAGCCCAAAGTCACCCAGCTGACTTCGTGTGTAGGAGTGGGGAAGCAAATCCAGTTCACCGGATTAGCGTCCGCCGCTCGTGTGGAGGAGTGGGGAATCAAACCTGGTTCTCCAGATGAGAGTCCACCACTCCAAACCACCGCTCTTAACCACTACAGCACGCTGGCAAGTCAGGTGACTCTCTGGGGCCGCAGGGCGACCCGGGCCAGAGGAATTTTGTCCTCCTACTGAGCCTTTCAGGAGCCCCGTGGCGCAGAGTGTTAAGCTGAAGCACTGCAGTCCAAGCTCTGTTCACGACCTGAGTTCGATCCCGACGGAAGTCGGTTCCAGGTAGCCGGCTCAAGGTTGACTCAGCCTTCCATCCTTCCGAGGTCGGTCAAATGAGGACCCAGCTTGCTGGGGGTAAAGGGAAGATGACTGGGGAAGGCACTGGCCAACCACCCTGTAGAGTGCAAAGTCTGCCTAGGAAATGTCAGGATGTGACGTCACCCCATGGGTCAGGAATGACCTGGTGCTTGCACAGGGGACCTTTACCTTTACTGAGCCTTTCAGTACCCGGACTTTAACTAAGGCAAACAATATTCATACACCCCACATCGGTGGGCTCGGGGCCCCCAAACTAACTTACCATCCAGTCCAAGAGTCTGTCTGGATACCCATTGGGTTCCTCGGCGAAGAGCTCTTGGGAGCCGAGTCCCTCCTCGAGACCTCGGCTTGCCCGCAGGCTGCCCGAGAGCAACGCCAGCACGAGCAACAGGCGGGCAGCTTCCATCTTGGAGGCCTGCTCTCCGCGTCCCCTTTCCCGCTCCCCCGCCTGCTGGCGGCGCCTTTATATCTCCCGACTGGAGCTGGGGGACATCACGGGGTGGGATTAATGACAGCCGGAGTAGCCATTTGTAAGGCAGCGGCGTGCGGCGAGGAGCCTGTGGCACCTCCCCGTGACGAGCCGAGAGGGACCACGACGGTCCCTGACAGAGGCGGCACCGTCACTGGCTGGGGCCGACTGCACGTTATTGAGAGGATAAATCCACCGAAATGGCTTTTTAAGCTCTGCTGGGAGCCGGCGGCTAATTGGTTGTTTGTCGCGGTTTGCGGGGACGCCGGGGGAATCGAGGCCGGGCTCTCTGGACACCGACCCCCGGCTTCTCTCTTTGCTCTCTCAACTTAGCGCCGATTGATGGGCCTGCGAGCCCCAGATCCTGCCTAGGGCCGGGCGGCTGTCACAAGCTGCTCGGCACGTGGTTTGTCCCTGAGGCGTTTACATCGACGAAGCGACAGCTTACGGCTTAATGAAACCTATTTACAAAACAAGGATTGTTCAGGGGACAAGGGAAGGAAGTTGTGGTTGGGGGGGAAGTGAGGGTGTGCGGGTGCAGTTTGAAACACATCGCCAAGGCTGAAAGGATGCCATCTGTAACATGGGGTAGGGCCAGGCCTCCATTTTAGGCTGGCGGAAACTAGGGTTGCCGGCTACAGGTGGGGAAATACCTGGAGATTTGAGGGATAGAGCCTGGGAAGGGCAGGGTTTAGGGAGGGGAGGGACCTCAGCCAGGGTTGCCAACTTCCAGGTAATTGCAGAAGATCTCCTGCCAGGGGAAGGGCCCCCAAAGCGGAGGTCCCACGCCCCTGGCGGCGGCCTGGCAACTCTACCCTGAGTGGCTGCAGAATCTGTCCTTCAGCCAAGCCTTTTCATTTAAGTCGAGAAGGAATTTCTAAAATGGCCATGCTGGCACCAATGCATATGTGTATGCAAGTGGCGTCTGCGCCCAGCCTTCAGCCACCAGGAAAAGCTAGATTTCTCACAAGTGCATATTAATCTCCATGTCTTGTTTTCCTGGAGGCCTAGTAGGAACTGTCCTATTGGTATCTGACTGATGCGCCCAATAACCAGCATCTCCTCGCAGGCAATGGCACTAGGGACCAGTCGCTATTCATCAGCCTAGCTGCGTAAGGCAAGGATACTCATTCACAAGTGACACATCCCCTGGTGGCCAAGAACGTGAGGGCAGGCTTGCATCCGGATGACAACAGGCTCCTCAAAGGCACACGAAGCCACAAGATACCACAATCACTCATGGGAAGCGGTTGTGCTAAAGGCAGAAGTTGCAGGAGGAGGCAAGGCTCGTCCAAAGCAAAATCCCAAACCCATCAAATATCTTTTTTATCTACCAAAATAATACAAAGCAGCATGCAAGTTTTGTTCTTACAGAATTATTTGTCAGGCTTGATTTAAAGGTGTGTGGGGGGGAGGAAAACAATGTTTCAGGCCCTGATCTTTGGGCCTCGTTCCCATCCTATGTAGAACGCCGGTCAAATCTGTTGCTGAGCCTCCGGAGGAACTGGCTGGCCACTGTGTGAGACAGGATGCTGGACCAGAAGGACCACTGGTTGGTAGGGTTGCCAACCTCCAGGTGCTGTTAAGACAATAGTCAGCACGAAGGCTCAAGAATCATATGCAGACTTAAATAGACATTAATCTGTTTAATATATAATCTAAATGAAAAATACAAACGCTAATCCAACCAGAAAAAAACAATAAACCATCTGGGCATTATTCTTTCCAAATAAACCTGCACTATCTAAACTGAACTATCTATGCAGATAGCAAATCTGGCAAACCGAAGCCAGTAGGTGTTGCAAAAGAGCAAGGCGTAAAACGCACCGTCAAGCGGGCGAAACAGCGCTTGCTTCGAACAAAAAGAAGCAGCCGGTATATACAGGAGCGTATCATCTAACATAGATAGGACAAATGAACCGAACAAGAACGCAGGGTCGACCCGACAGCCTTCTTCGGTAGCCTTCTTCAGCTTGCTGTCCCAATCAAAGATCCATTCTTAAGCTCGCATTGAGTCAAAGTATATCGAGAGATAAGGGTCCCGGCAGCCCAATTGGGTTCACTCCGCCAGAGTTGAGCTTCAGCTAAGCCCGGAGATGATCTGCTAATACAAATGATCTCCAGCCGATAGAGATCAACCCCGCCCTCCTCAGGCTCCGTCCCAAAAACCTCCCGCCAGTTGCAAAGAGGGACCTGGCAACCCTACTGGTTGGATCCAGCAGGGCTCTTCTTATGTTCTTAATAAATAAAGCAATGTTCACCCTGACCAACTGGCTCTGACATGGATGACCCAGGCTAACCCAATCTCATGAGATCTCAGAAGCTAAGCAGGGTTGGCCCTGGCTAGTATTTGGATGGGAGACCGCCAAGGAATATTGGGGCGTGATGCAGAGGCCGGCTATGGCAAACCACCTCTGAACGTCTTGTGCCTTGAAAACCCTATGGGGTCACCATAAGCTGGCTGCCACTTGATGGCTATTTCTACCAAAAAAGTGACGGAGGGTGGAATTCGTGTCAAGTGGTCCCTCAGCAAGGAACAAAGTTCCTCTAGTACCAAATGGAATACTCCTGATCCTTCAAAGGTTGAGATCAGAGGAAAAAAATGGAGTGGTTATTATACAAATGAAACCAGAAGTTAAGTCAAAGGATGCCAAATTAAGGTAATAGTGGATGGGTGGACAAGAAACCTAAGCAAAGTCAGGGATGCTAAGAGCCACTGTGGGCCCCCAAAGATTCCCTCTGAGACCCAACCTCCGCATAAAGAGAAATCACACGAGTCGCCCAGTTTCAAGGCCCCCCAGAGAGAGGAGACCTCTTCCCAGAATTTTATCCCCAGTCCTTCCCTCTCGGCTCCTCTGGAGTACAGTATCTTCTCAGATCATCTTCCTCCATGCTCCTTGTACCTTCTGGGCCTCCCCATTCCAAAGATTCTACCTGCTTACTGTAAATTTGTAACTGTTCCCAAATGCAGAGCGCTTTTCTCCAAGGCCAGATTAAATGTACTGCCATTGGGGGAGTTAGCAGGCAGATTTTCAGGGGTCCCCCTTTCCAAGCGACTTTGTGATTGTGGATCAGGGAGTTGACCTTGGGCTAGTCACAGTTCTCTTAGAGCTCTCTCAGCCCCACCTACCTCACAGGGTGTCTGTTGTGCAGAGGGGAAGGGAAGGTGATTGTGAGCCAGTTTGATTCTTCCTTAACCGGTAGAGAAAGTCGTCATATAAAAACCAACTCTTCTTCTTCTTCAACTGCAGACGGGGTTTTGTGGGCTTTCCCAGGTGGCTGCTTCTATCATTCCCTGACCGGCTGTCTGAACGAGGAAGGATCAGCACGTGAATAGCACATGCAGGATTTGCTGCTAGCATAATGCGCACCGAAATAGACTGACACATTAAAAAAACAAAACACCTTCACGTTGAAGCACTTAAGGCTGATTCATGTGATGAATCATCCCTTAATGCACATTGAGTGGCTCGTTGTGGGAATGATCAACTTGAGTGAGCTGATGTAGCACAGGAAGGGGACTGCCAGTGCTGGGATACAGGCAGTCCAGATCACAGGTGTTGAAGCGCACGTACCGGCAGAACAGGGTCCGGAAGTTGTGGAGGCTGCCGGAGGGTCAAGGGGGAGGCAGCAGCAAGTCAACATCCAGACCCAAATCAGCTGTTTGGTAAGGGTGACAAGGATTAAGGAGAACCAGAGCCTCAGTTGTGCAAAGTGTGCAAAGTGCCGTCAAGTTGCAGCCGACTTATGGCGACCCCAGCAAAGGGCTTTCAAGCAGGGTTGCCAGCCTCCAGGTAGTAGCTGGAGACCTCCTGCTATTACTACTGATCTCCAGCCAATAGAGATCAGTTCCCCTGGAGAAAAATGGCCGCTTTGGGGGGCAAACAGAAGTCAGGGTGTCAGATTAGGATCCAGGAGACCCAGGTTCGAATCCTCATTCTGTGATTGAAGTTTGCGTGGTGACCCTGGGCTAGGGTTGCCAGGTGATCACCCAGGTGGTCACCCAGCCACTCTGGAGTGGTGGCCGGGGGAAAAGGAACGCAATGACATCACTTCCAGTTTCACTTCTGGAAGCACCGCATCACTGTGGCTGCTTTAGCACTCCATCTCCAAAATTTGGGGGTTTGAGTGTTAAATCAGCTGCGGCGATGGGGCACTTCTGGACGTAGAACCAGAAGTGACGTCCTCACGTTCGCGCACAGGTGCATGCATGCGGCCGCTCCAGCCCCACCCCTAAAACCTTCTGCTGACTGGGAGGGGGGAACTGGCAACCCTACCTGGGGCCGGCCACATACACTCAGTCAAACCGACCTCACAGGACTGTTGTGAGGATAAAATGGAGGAGAGGAGAGCTGTCCCACTGGGAAGAAAGGCTATAAATGAAGCAAACACACACACACACACCAATGGAAACCTTGGGAGGCCAAGGGTCTGATTCAGAATAAGGTGGCTTTTTCATATTTGGCTTTTAGCCATTGAACACGTGAGCCAGTTGGATACAATGCAGCTTTTAAACCTCCAGTTGTGCAGCACTTTGGGGTACGCTGAACAGAACACTACTGCCCCACGGTGCGCAGGTTGTGGGTCCCAGTGCTCAAATAAGGCAGAGGAGAGCACCAGGTGGCAGGAACACTCTCTGGCCTGGCTATTGGTGGAGCAATGCCGCCACCGTGTGGTTAACCATATAAAATGCAGGTTATTACATTTTGCTAAAGGAGACGTGCCCTGACCTGGATAGCCTGGGCTAGCCAAATCTCAGAAGCTAAGCAGGGTCGGCCGTGGTTAGTATTTGGATGGGAGGCCATCAGAAAAACTCCACTGTGGTTAAGCAGGGGCAGGCAATGGCAAACCATCTCTGTGAGTTTCTTGCCTTGAAAACCCTACAGGGTCGCCATAAATTAGCTGTGACCGGATGGCAGAAAGAGAGAGAGAGAGAGAGAGAGGAGAGAGAATGTCTCTGTGAGCTTCATCTATCTATCTAGATTCATAACACTCCTTTCGTGTTTGCTGCAAAGCTGAAGAAACTGATTTTCCAAAAGAAAAGGGGGAAATATGCTGAAATTCCACGAGACCCCGCCAGGGGGGCTGCATCCCCAGCCTATATACTATGAATTAACAAATTACGTGGTGGTTGGTGTTCCTGTAAGTCAAACACATACATACTGGAGCTTTCTATCAGCGTGCTTAATCAATTTCCCGCTCCACTGATTTAAATATATTTGCATATTATCAAAATCATAATCATGAATGCTTTCAGATTTATTGTAATTTAGCAAAGGCTACACTAGTTTGAAGAAAAATTCCTCTCTATTGACTTTTTCCATTCCTTATTCAAGGAATATCCCAGAATCCAAATCACCCCCCTCACACACACTATAAAATATATCCTTAAATCCTTTGTTTGTTTTTTGCTGTCTAAGGCACTGGCAAACCACCCCACAAACAAAGTCTGCCTAGTATACGTCGGGATGTGACGTCACCCCATGGGTCAGGAATGACCCAGTGCTTGCACAGGGGACCTTTACCTTTAGTTAGGGTTGCCAGGTCCCTCTTCGCCACCAGTGGGAAGGTTTTGGGGTGGAGCCTGAGGAGGGTGGGGTTTGGGGAGGGGAGGTACCTCAATGCCAGAGAATCCAATTGCCAAAGCAACCATTTTTCTCCAGTTGAACTGATGTCTATCGGCTGGAGATCAGTTGTAATAGCAGGAGATCTTCAGCTAGTGCCTGGAGGTGTTTGGGGGCTTCCTAGTGGCATCTGGTTGGCCACTGTGTGAACAGACTGCTGGACTTGATGGGCCTTGGTCTGATCCAGTATGGCTTTTCTTATGTTCTTATGTTCTTAAATCACAGCATAACTAAAACTACCTCCATCAATTTATTAACACAAACTGTACTTAATAAAATTATTTTGTCCAGCTTTTCCAAATTGGAATATTTTAAGATCCTTGTATAAGATTTTCCATGCTTGCTATTCTTTATGTATGTGATATATTGACTGCTATAATACTGAATGACTTACTCTTTGCTTGATATTCTTTATGTATTAGTTATAATACATGCCATAATAATGAAAGAGTCTAGGCTTATGTTTAAATTACTTGTTTGTGGCTTGTGTGTCTGTTATATTATTTTTTCGGTTTGCTCAACCTCCAGGTACTAGCTGGAGTTCTCCTGCTATTACAACTGATCTCCAGCCGATAGAGATCAGCTCACCTGGAGAAAATGGCCGCTTTGGCAATTGGACTCTATGGCACTGAAGTCCCTCCCCTCACCAAACCTCGCCTTCCTCAGGCTCCACCCCCAAACCCTCCTGCCAGTGGCAAAGACGGACCTGGCAACCCTAGCTAGTCAGCAAAAAACAAACAAAATAGACATTTGAGCCCAGAACAAAAAAAGAAAAGGAGCTTAAATGCCAGACAGAAGGAAAAAACAACCCATATGCCATTAATGAAGGTACCTAGTGATTCTCATAGGAGAGTGGTCTAGAAGTAAGGCCTATCTGCGGTCACCACTTCAAGTGTCAGAGGACCAAGAGAAGGGCCTCCAAAGATGACCTCAGGAAATGGGAAGGGGTTTATGGGATCAGGCACCCCATTTGTATTCCTTTGGCCCAAACCATTGAGGGCCCAAACCATTTTGTTAGGTCAAAACCAATACTTTGAAGTTCATTCAAAAACAGGTTTGCCAGCTCTGGGTTGGGAAATACCTGGAGGTGGGCTAGGTGGAGTGTGTGTAACTGGCCTGAGGGCACCCAACAGACGTGCATGGCAAAGTGAGGATTTGAACCTGGGCCTCGCAGATCTTAGTCTGACACTCTAACTACTACACAACACTGTCTATTCATTCCATAGCACCAAAGTCAGAGGGTGAAGAAGGTGCTATGCAGAGATTCCTTAGGGCATCCCCCCAAGTCCTCACAAGAGGCCTTGTTTCGCAAGAGAAGAAGAAGAAGAAGAGTTGGTTTTTATATGCCGGCTTTCTCTACCACTTAAGGGAGACTAAAACCGGCTTACAATCACCTTCCCTTCCCCTCCCCACAACAGACACCCTGTGAGGTGAGTGAGGCTGAGAGAACTGTGACTAGCCCAAGGTCACCCTGCTGGCTTCGTGTGTAGGAGTGGGGAAACAAATCCAGTTCACCAGTTTAGCCTCCGCCGCTCATGTGGAGGAGTGGGGAATCAAACCCGATTCTCCAGATCGGACTCCACTGCTCCAAACCACCGCTCTTAACCACTACACCACGCTGGCTCTCTATTGCCATTGGCTTCAGGCCGACACATGGCTATCCCATGTTAGTAGTACTGTGGCCATGGGTGGTTTGGGTTCCACCTTGTTTATTCTCAGGCTAAAGGGGTCTTGGCTTCCTTCGGCCTCTTGCAGTCGAACAGGGGAAGACGTAGGAGGATCAACAAGGTGTAGTTTTCAGGCCCACTTCTAATCTCAGCGGCCCTTTCCAGGATCCACTGGCAAAGTTCTTCTTTCCACTTGCCGTGAATAAAATGCAAGAATTTTACAGCAAGCTTATATTTTATTTTTTGGTATTTATAAATATATAGCATTATTGAGCAACAGAATGTATTCCATGGCCATTTTGCACATTAAGTGGAAATCAGCCCAAACACTGTTGATCTTCCCAGATCCTCCTCCTCCAGCTTCTCTAGCTTCCTCCTCCTCCTCACTCCTGGGTAGGGTTGCCAGGTCCCTCTTAGCCACTGGTGGGAGGTTGGGGTGTGAGGAGGGGAAGGGGGATTGGAGGTGCAGGGGGAGAGAGAGAAGCGGTGATGGTATGAAGGACAGAGATCTAGCTGGTGGTGCTGGAGAGGGGAGAGGGTTTGCCAGCCTCCGGGTAGGACCTGGGGATCCCACGGAATTATAGCTCATCTCCAGACTACAGAGATCAGTTCCCCTGGAGAAAATGGATGCCTTGGAGGGTGGACTCTATGGCATCGTATCCCACTGAGGTCTCTGTCCTCCCCAGGCTCTGTCCCCAAATCTCCAGGAGTTTCCCAACCTGGATCTGGCAACCCTACTTCCCCCATCCCTGGCTAGTGGCTGGGGAGACCTGGCAACCCTAGGAGGAGAGCAGGGGTATAACAAGGCATGAATTCCAGTTAGGGTTGCCAGCTCTAGGTTGGGAAATACCAGGAAATATTTTGGGGCGGAGCCTGAGGAGGGCGGGGTTTGGGGGGGGGAGGGACTTCAATGCCAGAGAGTCCAATTGCCAAAGCGGCCATTTTCTGCAGGGGAACTGATCTCTATCGGCTGGAGATCAGTTGTAATAGCAGGAGATCTCCAGCTAGTACCTGGAGGTTGGCAACCCCACTCCTGGGCTCATCTAGGGTTGCCAGCTCTGGGTTGGGAAATACCTAGGGGCTTGGGGGGGTGGGGTGGAACCTGGGGAGAGTGGGGTTCAGGGAGGGACCTCAGCAGGCTACGATGCCATAGACCCCACCCTCCAAAGCAACCATTTTCTCCAGGGGACCTGATCTGTTTGGCCTGGAGATCAGCTGTAACATTGGGAGAACCCCAGGCCCTACCTGGAGGTTGGCAACCCTACTCACAATCCTCACCACTTTCAAGACAGTCACGATGACGTGCCGTTGGATCCTGACTCACAATTTGAGACTCCCTGGGGCAGGTATTGTACACAGGCCAGGAAGGCTCACACGTATATCTCTGGTCAGCTGTGAAGCTCACTCAAGGGCCGGGGGTAACTCACCACTCCGCACCCTCACCTACCTTATGTGGTATCATGTATCTGGAGAAATGGGATGTTTCCACCAGTGTTCGTCCTATGGGCCACCTGGCACCCTAAAGCCGGGTACCTTGTTTCCATGTTGTCTCTGGGGCACCAGAATCCCAACCTTAGTTACTCTAAGATAAACATGAGCTCCTCCACTGTCCACGGAAGCCCAGACTTGTGTGCCTCAAATGTACCCTTCACAACACAAAAATTATACGTAGTGTTAGGCCACCCCCTAGGGTTGCCAACCTCCAGGTACTGAGCAACAAAAAGGAAGAAATGTAACAACACACTGCCACAGAATAGTAGTTCTATATTACACTATAATAATTACTGTAGCCAAAATCACATATAATGCTTTACTACAATGCATAAAAAACTTCCCAAGTGTACAATCAATATTAACATGTGCTGTACCTTATAGTAAAGCATTATATGTGATTTTGGCTACAGTAATTATTATAGTAGAATATAGAACTACTATTCTGTGGCAGTGTGTTGTTACATTTCTTCCTTTTTGTTGCTTAATTTAATAACAGCATACCCAATTTTGCTTATAACCTCCAGGTACTAGCTGGAGATCTCCTGCTATTGCGACTGATCTCCAGCCGCTAGAGATCAGTTCACCTGGAGAAAATGGCCACTTTGGCCGTTGGACTCCATGGCATTGAAGTCCCACCGCTCCCCAAACCCCGCCCTCCTCAGGCTCCACCCCAAAAAAAACCCCACCGGTGGCAAAGAGGGACCTGGCAACCCTAGCCACCCCAGAGGTGACCAAACTGCTCTTTACCAATGCAGAACTTCAAGGCCAATTATAAGTGACCCGATATTTGTGAAAGGGCAGAATACAAACTCTGCTGCTATGACGTACAGTGGAACAAGACTGGATTCGAGGTTCTGGGAGTCTCAGAGGCATCATCATAGAAAAACCCATTCCCCTGTCGTAGTCATTTGTTTGCAGCGCTTAGCAACCAGCTTCCAGGCATAAAAGACATCATTTCAGCTCAAGCATCTTCTTCCTCCTATGGACCATCCCGGGGGAAATGAGTCTTTTCCTTTCCTGTCGGGAAGGAAATGGCATGCTCCTTTTGTCTTGCAGATAGTGAAAGGTAGTAACAGTTGCTTTTAAGTTCTGTGTTTGTACGCTACTGCCTCTTTTGAGAAATTGCCAAGTGGCACTGGGGTTGTGGGGGGAGGAAGGGTTAGGATTGCTGCAGGGGGTTTTAGTCACATCATTCAGCACCAAGAAAACCAATTATTCAGCTGCCTTTTGCTTCTTTTAATGTGTTGACAGTGGTTGGGTGGGTGGAATGCGGCTGTCAACAGCAGTGAAAACATTGTTCTGTATATGTGTGTGTGTGTGTGTGTGTGTGTGTGTGTGTGTGTGTGTGTGTGTGTGGGAGATGATAGGATGGCATGCAATACAGCAGCCTTGCTGAAATTAGGGCGGTCCAAGTCTGATCAGTAGCTGATGGTAGACCAGATGGACCCTGTAAACCCTCCATATATTGCTTTGAATCCCAAGGAAGGTAGGCTATAAAACAATCAGTTGTGCATAACCTACTTCCATTGAGGGATCCCCTTTTCCATACTGGCTTGTTGGCCAAGGAATCATTACGCAGCACAAAGAAGAAGAGTTGGCTTTTATATGTCCTCTCTCTACCACTTAAGGGAGAATCAAACTGGCTTACAGTCATCTTTCCTTCCCCTCCCCACAACAGACACCCTGTGAGGGAGGTGGGGCTGAGAGAGCTCTAAGAGAGCTGAACTTGCCCAAGGTCACCCAGCTGGCATGTGCAGGAGTGGGGAAACCAGCCTGGTTCACCAGATTAGTGTCCACTTGTCATGTGTAGGAGTGGGGAATCCAACCCGGTTCACCAGATTAGTGTCTACTTCTCATGTGGAGGGGTGGGGAAACCAACCCAGTTCACCAGATTAGTGTCCACTTCTCGTGTGTAGGAGTGGGGAATCCAACCCGGTTCACCAGATTAGTGTCTACTTCTCATGTGGAGGAGTGGGGAATCCAACCCAGTTCACCAGATTAGTGTCCACTTCTCATGTGGAGGGGTGGGGAAACCAACCCAGTTCACCAGATTAGTGTCCACTTCTCATGTGGAAGACTGGGGAATCAAACCCGGTTCTCTAGATTAAAGTCCACCGCTCCAAACCACCAAACCACGCTGGCTCTCCATGGACTCCATGGAGTGTTTTTTGTCCATATACTCTTTTCATGTAAGGTTACTCTCATCTTACAACAGGCTTAGAACCTCCCAACATTCCATGATCAGCCCTGCATCCCAAGGCAGCCATTTTGTATCTTCTCTCATAACTCCAGTGAAGCTAGAAAGAGCCACTGCAATACATTTATCACTCGTTAGCAGTTGCACATTGGAGGGGAAGTTGTTCCATCACAGCCGATCTCATTCAGGAAGCCCTGCACAGCCTCTGAGGAAACCAACGGCACTGATTTTGCAGGAGTTTGGTAGCAACCTGGAGGGTTTTTCCTGTTCAAGCACTGTACAGCAGGCCTTGCTTGTGGGCAAGCTGACTTGCTGTTGTTGGAAGCAGAATGCCAGACTAGATGGGCCTAGGGTTGCCAACCTCCAGGTAGTAGCTGGAGATCTCTCGCTATGACAACTGATCTCCAGCCGATAGAGATCAGTGCAGCTGAAGAAAATGGCCGCTTTGGCAATTGGACTCCATGGCATTGAGGCTCCTCCCCTC
Organism: Euleptes europaea; assembly: GCF_029931775.1. Classification (NCBI taxonomy): domain Eukaryota; kingdom Metazoa; phylum Chordata; class Lepidosauria; order Squamata; family Sphaerodactylidae; genus Euleptes; species Euleptes europaea. The sequence goes on from NC_079312.1 coordinate 163,850,350, forward strand.
CCCAAACCCTGCCCTCCTCAGGCTCTGCCCAAAAAATCTCTCTGGAGGTGGCAACCCTAGATGTAGGGTTGCCAACCTCCAGGTAATGCAAAAAATACTCACAATACTAGTAACAACAAGTAGAGCAAAAAAGAACTAGCACGACTCAATCAAGAAATTGAATAATTCATAAAGTGCTATAATAGAAACCACCACAAGTGTGCAATACATACAATATAAACACTATAAACACTATAAACAAAGAAATAAAGGACAAATGAAAAGAAGTCCAAAGTCCAAAGGTCTTATCCTATTCAATCCTCTTCTGATCCAAGCGTAGATGCAAAGTCCATATAGGTCCAAAGATAATATACAGACAACGGAGGAAACGCTATTCCGGATATTTAGCGCTTTCACCAAAGCACGGCTTCATCAGCCTATAAAATTCATATAATAATTTTTATAATATTTTACATTTTTATAAATAATCCATGATGATTAATAATAATTGTAAGGATAGACAACAATAATATTATACAAAAGCTTACCTCTTAGTGTGTTAGAAAGCATACTCATTGGGAGGAATATATTCCATATAATTTGGTTTTCTTTCTTTTTCATAAAAAACGTATTAGTTTCTAATAATATACTATTTTTTTGCAATTTTTAATTAGTTTTTTATGCTCCCAAAGAAAAGGGCTGCTAAACCTTCCGGTCTTAAGTTAAATTGTGATAGACTGTGTAAGCAAATATAGAGAGAGCTAATGGGTCACATGCTACTATACTAACTAAATTCTTAAAGGCGCAGTGTCAAATTGCGCAGTGTCAAAAAAAGTCGCTCAATTCATAGAAAACAGGACAAATCAAATTCATTGTTTAACCCGTTGGGGGCTAAGGTGTTAAATAAGTGTATAAAGCGCATTTCATTCTGAAGGAGCACTTTCTGTACATCCCTATGGTCATGTGGATGATCATGGTAAACCCATAGTACAAAAAATCTCATATCAGTTTCAGAGTGTTTATATTTCACAAAGTGGCTCGTTAGTGGAGCCTCAAAATTCAAAGAGCGCAATCTCGATCTGTGTTCTCCTATGCGCAGCCGAACTGGGCGCATAGTGCTGCCAATATATAATTTAGAACATTTACATGTGACCGCGTAAATTACGCGGCTAGTGGCACAGTTAGAGAAGTGTCTCAATTGGAATCTGAAATCTGAAGTTGCTGAACGAAATTCTTTGACAGGAAGACTCAGCGGGCACACGGAGCATTTCCCGCATTTAAAATGGCCGACGGCTGAAACGTGTGGCACAGGTTTTTTAAGAAAGTCAGAATGTACTAGACGGTCCCTAAGAGCTTGGGTCTTGCGCATTCCAAAAATCGGAGGAACATTGCATCCAGGGATATCTTTAATAATGTGCCAATGTCTCCTAATGGCTTGTTTAATTGCAAAGGAATGTTTACTATAAGTTAAAGAGCAATAAACATTCTGTTTAGAGATTGGTGTTTTTTTGGAGAACAAAGATTGACGTTCTCTTTCATTGGCTCTATTCCAGGCTTGAGAGACAACCTGAGGTGGATAACCCCTCTTTATTAAAGAAACAGTCATATTCTCAGATGCTTTTTAAAAGTCAACCACACAGGTTGCATTTCTTTTTAATCTCAGAAAGTTACTAAAGGGAAGATTATTTTTTAAATGAATCGGATGATTGGAAGCATAATGTAGCCCAGAATCCTTAGACATACTTTTTTTATAAGGTCTTACAGCTAGCTTTCTATCAGATCTAACAAAAACTTCCAAATCTAGAAAAGGTATACTTACAGGGTCACATTGGCCAGTGAACGTCAGATGTTCATTAATGGTATTTAACCATGTGGCAAATTTATCAAATGTTTCAGAGCAGTCAAAAAGAAAAAATAAATCATCAACATACCGTTTATAAATCAATAAATGTGATGCAAAAGGATTATTATTGATGATATGAGCCAATTCAAAATCAATCATGAAAAGATTCGCGATTGCAGGGGCACATGCAGCGCCCATTGCTACGCCTTTTATCTGCAAAAAAAATTGGGATCCAAATCTAAAAAAATTGTTTTCAAACATGAGATCTACCAACTGTAACAAAAAATGTGTAGGGGGGGAAGGATCAGGTCTAGAGTCTAATCTATCTGCAATGATATTCCTAGCATCTTCTAAAGGTACGTTAGTGTATAACGCACTAACGTCAAGTGTAGCCATCACTCCTCCAGCCGGCAAAAAATAATTCTCAACATGCTGTATAAAGTCTCTAGAGTCTAAGACATAGGAAGGAGTTAAAGTAACAAATGGTTGTAAATAAAAATCAAGAAATTTAGATATAGGCTCAAGTAAGGATCCGCATGATGACACAATAGGTCTCCCCAAGACCGGCCGGGTGTCTTTGTGAATTTTAGGGAGAGTGTAAAAAGTCGGAACCTTGGGAAACGAAACAGTGAGAAAGTCTGCTACTTGCTGGTTTATATAGCCAAGACTCAAACCTTCAGTAATTACTACATGAATCAATTTGGATAATTTATTAGTAATATTGCCTGAGATTTTGGTATAAAAATTGTGGTCATTTAATTGTCTCATAATTTCAGTTTGATATGCGTCTGCATCTTGGAGAACAACAGCTCCTCCTTTATCCGCGGGACGGATTACAATGGAGTCATCTTCGGCCAAATTAGCAAGAATATCAGTTTGCTCACGAGTAAGGTTGTGGTTTTCATGATTGATTTTGAATTGGCTCATATCATCAATAATAATCCTTTTGCATCACATTTATTGATTTATAAACGGTATGTTGATGATTTATTTTTTCTTTTTGACTGCTCTGAAACATTTGATAAATTTGCCACATGGTTAAATACCATTAATGAACATCTGACGTTCACTGGCCAATGTGACCCTGTAAGTATACCTTTTCTAGATTTGGAAGTTTTTGTTAGATCTGATAGAAAGCTAGCTGTAAGACCTTATAAAAAAAGTATGTCTAAGGATTCTGGGCTACATTATGCTTCCAATCATCCGATTCATTTAAAAAATAATCTTCCCTTTAGTAACTTTCTGAGATTAAAAAGAAATGCAACCTGTGTGGTTGACTTTAAAAAAGCATCTGAGAATATGACTGTTTCTTTAATAAAGAGGGGTTATCCACCTCAGGTTGTCTCTCAAGCCTGGAATAGAGCCAATGAAAGAGAACGTCAATCTTTGTTCTCCAAAAAAACACCAATCTCTAAACAGAATGTTTATTGCTCTTTAACTTATAGTAAACATTCCTTTGCAATTAAACAAGCCATTAGGAGACATTGGCACATTATTAAAGATATCCCTGGATGCAATGTTCCTCCGATTTTTGGAATGCGCAAGACCCAAGCTCTTAGGGACCGTCTAGTACATTCTGACTTTCTTAAAAAACCTGTGCCACACGTTTCAGCCGTCGGCCATTTTAAATGAGGGAAATGCTCCGTGTGCCCGCTGAGTCTTCCTGTCAAAGAATTTCGTTCAGCAACTTCAGATTTCAGATTCCAATTGAGACACTTCTCTAACTGTGCCACTAGCCGCGTAATTTACGCGGTCACATGTAAATGTTCTAAATTATATATTGGCAGCACTATGCGCCCAGTTCGGCTGCGCATAGGAGAACACAGATCGAGATTGCGCTCTTTGAATTTTGAGGCTCCACTAACGAGCCACTTTGTGAAATATAAACACTCTGAAACTGATATGAGATTTTTTGTACTATGGGTTTACCATGATCATCCACATGACCATAGGGATGTACAGAAAGTGCTCCTTCAGAATGAAATGCGCTTTATACACTTATTTAACACCTTAGCCCCCAACGAGTTAAACAATGAATTTGATTTGTCCTGTTTTCTATGAATTGAGCGACTTTTTTTGACACTGCGCAATTTGACACTGCGCCTTTAAGAATTTAGTTAGTATAGTAGCATGTGACCCATTAGCTCTCTCTATATTTGCTTACACAGTCTATCACAATTTAACTTAAGACCGGAAGGTTTAGCAGCCCTTTTCTTTGGGAGCATAAAAAACTAATTAAAAATTGCAAAAAAATAGTATATTATTAGAAACTAATACGTTTTTTATGAAAAAGAAAGAAAACCAAATTATATGGAATATATTCCTCCCAATGAGTATGCTTTCTAACACACTAAGAGGTAAGCTTTTGTATAATATTATTGTTGTCTATCCTTACAATTATTATTAATCATCATGGATTATTTATAAAAATGTAAAATATTATAAAAATTATTATATGAATTTTATAGGCTGATGAAGCCGTGCTTTGGTGAAAGCGCTAAATATCCGGAATAGCGTTTCCTCCGTTGTCTGTATATTATCTTTGGACCTATATGGACTTTGCATCTACGCTTGGATCAGAAGAGGATTGAATAGGATAAGACCTTTGGACTTTGGACTTCTTTTCATTTGTCCTTTATTTCTTTGTTTATAGTGTTTATAGTGTTTATATTGTATGTATTGCACACTTGTGGTGGTTTCTATTATAGCACTTTATGAATTATTCAATTTCTTGATTGAGTCGTGCTAGTTCTTTTTTGCTCAACCTCCAGGTAATAGCAGGATATTTCCTGCTAATTCAACTGATCTCCAGGTGACAGAGATCAGTTCCCCAGGAGAAAATGGCCGCTTTGGCAATTGGACTCTATGGCATTGAAGTCCCTCCCCTCCCCAAACCCCACCCTCCTCAGGCTCCGCCCCAAAAACCTCTCGCCGATGGCGAAGAGGGACCTGGCAACCCTACCTAGATGGGCCACTGGTTTGACCCAGTGTGGCTACTCTTTATGTTCACAGGCCCATATAATGTAGGATTAATATGAGCAACCACCTGGGTTGGAAGCTGTCAGGGCAGTGAATACCTTGACAGCTGTCACCCAACAGGGGATAAAAATCAAAGTGATTTCCTTGAGCTGAGGAAGGTTAATCCTTGAAAAAGTCTTTAAACCCATAGAAGAGATCATCCGTGTGCCCCAAGGAGGAAAATTTGCTATGGAGAAAAACAAAAGCATCCAGCAGTAAGAAAGGAAAACCAAATTCAGCCCTGTTCCTGTTGACACATTTTAAGAACCACGCCAAAGCCAAAGAGAAAGGAGGGGGAAAAGAAAGAAAAAGAACAGCATATTCTTGTTAATATTTTAATGTTATATATATATATATATTTGCAGCATAAATAAAAGGCACATTATATGTTTGGTAAGAACAGTGGCTGAAAGAACAAGTTGATAAGTGCCAGGAAATTTTATGGTATTTAATTTTATTTTAAAAATAGCAGAATACAAAGATGAAATGCGCCACAGCTCACTCAGGCCTGTGGTAACAAACACAGGGCCACGGGAACCACAGGTACAGGCAAAATGCTAGATTGTGAGGACCTGCTCACAGAAGCACTTAGGTGAATTATTAGGTTGGCTTTACCAGTTCAGACAGACGCATCTCTTTCGCCTTCCTCCCCACCCCTCTCCCCCCAACAGTTAGCGATCAAAGGCAGAAGGATCTACCGCAGTCTCTAGCAAGAAAGGGAAGGGGTCGGAAACCCCAGTTCCGCATACATTTCAGGAAGTGATACGGTAATATCATTGCATAAGGAATCGCAGCCATTGAGGAAAGAGCTGATATATGCCTATATACTTCTATATATATATATATATTCATAGATACGTATTTCATTTTATGAGATACTAAACCCACTTTTGTGGTTGAGCATTCAGGGATCTTTTTCCTCCCCCCCACCTTCAATTTATTGATCGTAAAAGCTCTCCATATAATATGTCTAATTTTTTTTTAAAAGAAAGAAAAACATCAGGCAGCTATTTATGTAAAAAGGAAGGTGGTTGCACGGTTTCTTGCATAACTAGTTTTGCAATGACGACGGAAGGGCTTGGGAACGTAGAGGGGCATCTGCAGTTGGCGAGATCAGGATGTTGTGTGGTGGGTCATCTTTGGTAAATGAAGAATGGGTCCATATGTTGTGCACAACCAAAGACAATTTCCAGACAAAGAGGGCTTGGAGAGAAGATGTGGATTTGCGAAGGTTGTTTAGCTTGGAAAGAAGGCTGTGTAGCTTGGAAAGAAGGCAGTTGAGGGGAGACATGCTAGAGGTCTACAAAATTATGCATGGTATGGAGAGAGGGGACAGGGAGCAACTTTTCTCCCTCTCTCATAATACTAGAATGCGGGGTCATTTGCTGAAGCTGGAGGGTGAGAGATTCAAAACAGATATAAGTATTTCTTCACACAGCACATACTTAAATTGTGGAACTCCCTGCCCAAGGATGTGGTGATGGCTGCCAACTTGGAAGGCTTTAAGAGGGGAGTAGACATGTTCATGGAGGAGAGGACTATTCATGGCTTCTAGTAAAAATGGCTGCCCTGACCTGGATGGCCCAGGCTAGCCTGATCTCGTCAGATCTCAGAAGCTAAGCAGGGTCAGCCCTGGTTAGTATTCGGATGGAAGACCACCACGGAATACCGGGGTTGCTGTGCAGAGGAAGGCACTGGCAAACCACCTCTGTTACTCTCTTGCCATGAAAACCCCAAAAAGGGGTTGCCATAAGTCGGTTGCGACTTGACGGTACTTTACACACACACAGTAAAAATGGCTACTAGTCATGATGCATCCCTATTCTCTCCAGGATCAGAGAAGCATGCCTATTGTATTAGGTGATGTGGAACACAATCAGGATAATACTGCTGCACTCGTCTTGTTTGTGGGCTTCCTAGAGGCACCTGGTTGGCCACGGTGTGAACAGACTGCTGGGCTTGATGGGCCTTGGTCCTTTCTTACGTTCTTATGAAGTGCCTCACGGTTGCATGAAGCTGCTTTATAATTGTGTCAGACCACTGATCCATCGAGGTCAGCACTGTCTACCCTGACTGGCCACATCTCTCCAGGGTCTCAGGATGAGATCTTTCACCTCGCCTACTACCCAATCCTTTTAACTGGAGATGCCGGGGACTGAACATGTTCAATGCGAAGCAGGTGCTCTACCACTGGCCCACAGCACCTCACAAAGGCAACAGCGTGATTTCTCAAATGGCTACGCTTTTAAAGTAAAGGCACCTAGCATTCCTACCCAAGGCAAAGCTGCGAGAGGACACAAAACATTCTTGTCCAACAAGAAGCAGAGAAGGAAAACGGGTCAGATCCAGTGATCTGTCAAGCAGGAGGCACAGAGAGTTGCAAATCTTCCCCACACTACAGCATTCCTTCTTGACCCTAGAATGGTTTATCCCCAGGGTTACGGGACCTATGCAGACTTCTAGCCACTGACGGAAGAGGAAGACGGGAGCAATTTTGCCTCCTGCAGCCCATTGATCTGTGGGTCTATTACTGCAAGAGAGTCCCACGATCCCAAGAATAAATTTACCCAGGGCTGGAAAAGGTTGCTGGGAAGACAGGAGCATGGGGAAGATCTGTAATCCCTGCGCTGGATACAACCCAATGAGAGAAGATACAGTTGGACGCATTTCTCCAGGTCGACTATTTCAGAGTAGACACAAAAACAGACTTAACTGGAAGAAAAAGAATCAGGATCATTTTTCCAGAAGTCACACTAGCTAGTCCAACGAGACTCAAACCCTGGAATCCTGGGACCCCCCATCTCCAAAAACAGGAGATTGTTTCGAAGCAAGTTGTGGAGACGCCGCCGACAAAACCTCCATTTCGCTGCAGCTTTTGGAACCGTTTGAAATATATTAGAGGATAAAAGAAATGGAACACCTGAAACGGCTCTGAGTATCTATCCGTAAACGTGTGCATACACACCATATGATAAAAAAACCTGCATCTCAGCAATAAGAGGCATTCAGTTTTGACCTGACTAAAGGGGCTACAGGTGATGCTTCCTAGACCCTCACCTATTGCAACAATTTAGGAAGTGGGGGGAGGGGAAATCCTACCTGCTTCAGAACACAACTGGGAGGATGGTTAGAAAGTGATTAATATTTTGGAGAACCCCCAAGGAGGGTTTTATTTTGCACCTGGCAAGCTAATTAAGTCACGTCTGCATCATTCTTTCAGCCTTCTGTCCATGGGGTTACATTTGGATGGTCTATTTGCACCAGCCAAGGGTACTTCTGCTGGTGGAGGATCTATGCGCACGTGATTTCTGCAAATTCCCCTGCTGCACTGCAGAACTCTGTACCACTCGAAGCACATGGGTTCCCTGAATGCCGCGGCGCATGGGCAGCAGTGAAGCAGAGCAGGTAGGAAAACTGTTAACTGGAGTTTGGCTTGCAGATTACAGGAGCCAAGCCCACAGATGGAAGAAAGTTATCCATCATGCCCTGTACCATTTTTTCCCCCTTCACCATGCTCCCTGCATCCCACAAACAATCCAGTTTGGCCAAGCATGTAGCCTGGGAAGGAGTTCTGGGGATAACACCTTAGCTGGTCCTAATAAAAGGTGCTTCAAAATGAAGGAGGGTTTGTTCAAGTTGAATACGGACAGTTATTATAAATGACTGGATGTCAGATTTGGAATAAAGCCAACCACAGGCCCAACTCCTGGGGCCAGGCTGTGGCCTGGGTGTTGCTGCTTTAAATGCAAACCAGAAGCCGAGCCGTTGGGGAAACCTCTCACCCCAAAGGGTTCTGATAGTTTTAATCACTGAAGGAAAAATCCCAGGATGACGGGGGGGGGGGGGGGCTTTCATACAAACTGCTTGCTGCTTGGCTCAGTCTCCGAGATCTTCCATCTCAAGTTGCAACTGCACTGCATTTTGGAACCTGCAAACTGGACCAGAGGTTTAAAACCCGTCATGAGAAAATGGCCTTTGCGCTGGTGGGAGTGGAGAGAATAAAGCACATGACCCCTGTCTGGGGAGGGGAGTGAGCGGAAGGCATCAAGTGGCACATTCACATATTTGATTTTTACCTCCTTCGCGCGCTTCTGATGACAGGAGACAAACAGGAAGGGGGGAAACAAATTTAGCCCCCACATCTCTTATTACTATCGTATCTGTGCAGCTCATGCAATGCATCCAAATGACGCATTTACAATGTGCAAAGAGATGGTGGATTGATGCAAACCACTGAGGTCCAGCGTTCTTCGGGTTCAAAACCCTTCCTCCAGGGCGAACTGACTTTATTCAAACTTTAGAGTCGGGTCTGGGATAAGCCAATCAGTCAAAAGTTATATTCTGCTTCAACAGTGTTTTTGAATGGTTGACCTGTGAAAGTTAGCTCCTTCTCCAGCTTCCGCTGCTCATGGGTGTTCCTGCCTCCTCTTTCTTCCAGAACAAGCTGAATTACTCTTTAGGGGAAGTAGGGGAGGCATCTGAATGGAGCTGGAGACATCAGTTCACCCCCAGGGGCAGAGAAGCCCTTTAACATCCCGATCCTGATGGGCTGTTACCCTAGCGGGTGACTGGCAGCTAGGAATAACCCGAGCTGTGGCCCTTGTACTGCGGGCAGCGCCACAAGACCCACCTAGCCCTATCATTTGGGCCACTCTGGCTACAGATGTGGGTTCGCCTGGTCCAGAGCTGTCTAACATCCACCCCTCGTTCTCCCACTAGTCTCAATTCCAGTTCTTCACCCAGAGCGACATGGAAAATGTTCTGCTACCTTATCTGCAGCATCTCCTAAGCCACATTTTAAATTTTCTGCTTTTCTTTGGCTTACGCACATTACACTGGGGAGGGCAAACAAAAGAATCTGAGAACACTGAACACAATCTGTGCAAACTCAACAGCAGGATGTGCATCTCTAGTCCTGGTTTTAGCAGTAAAGTGCCAATGCAAATGCAACCTCTGGGCAGGATCTGAGTCTGAAATAAAGCCTCAAGTCAGCATCCACGTAGAACAAGCTGACATCCTCCCTCCAAAGCTCCCCACTTTATTGGGGTCATCTGCCTCTCACCCTTTAAAGTACCTACTTTCGACACAGTTGATCCACGTACAACAAAGGCTCTGTGAACCCAATTCAACGAACTTTTGAGAGCAAGCTAGACATTTCACAACCCATCCCAAAGCAGCTATGGAGCTTTCCAACTATAAGGCGATTGTTCCTGGCACGTGGATGGGAAAAAGAAAAAAGCCATGAAAAACAAAAGTGGCACCCTAATGGCATTCAGGAATTAAGAGTCATTACTAAGGCCCTAGATCAGGAGCCGGGATTGTGGGTCCTGGATCGAGATCCATGATGAAGCAGGATTGGGAAGGAGGAGGGTCTAATTTTGCACGGATGTTTTAGAAAGGATGAACTGAGACTTCACATGGACACATGAAGCTGCCTTATATTGAATCAGACCCTCAGTCCATCAAAGTCAGTACTGTCTACTCAGACCGGCAGCAGCTCTCCAGGGTCTCAGGCAGAGGTCTTTCCCATCACCTGCTTGCCTAGTCCCTTTAACTGGAGATGCCGGGGATTGAACCTGGGACCTTCTGCGTGCCAAGCAGATGCTCTACCACTGAGTCACTTCCAGTTACTTTGGTTCCTTTTCTCCCAGTCTAAACTTAATCCAGAGTTGTGAAAAGCCTGGACTGGTGGATGAGGACTGGGGAAACCTGGGTTCAAATCCCTACCCAGCCATGAATCTCACTGGGTGACCTTGGGCCAGCCACTGTCTCTGTTGGGAGGTTAAGATGGCAACGGTGGGGTATGTACACCACCTTGAGCTTTGGCAGAATGAAAATGTGACCTAGAAAAAACAGCTTGGAGAATACCTGGATTTTACTGCTCTGTGCACGTTATAGAGCTCGCTCAGAACAGTAGCATCCCAATTTGTAATGTATTATTTGCAAGGCATAAGTCAGAAATGCATAGCAGTTTCCCCAATAAAATACAGATCAAGGGGCAACCCCTCACCCTGGAAGCGGAAACATTACACACCCTATCAAAAAAGGAAGTAAGCCTTGTGGAAAGTGTGTGTGCCCATGAAGTAGCAAACTGCCACTCAAGAGGGCCTCAGAGTTTCTTCCAGGACACTGTGCAGAGGATGCAGTCCAACAGAGGGGGAGCGGGAGTTCGGCAGAAATATTTCAGAAAGTACCTAGAATCTCTTTGAGCTAGGAAAGTACCTTCCACAGAGAGGATGAAGAGACCCAAACCGAGCAGAGGGGATGGTGAAGCGATAGCCTCCACTTGGAGACTTGAAATAGAAAACTCCAAACCGCTACAGATTCTCGTCAAGACAGAGACTATCCAAAGGATGCCTCCAAGAGCCTCTCTTGTCTCGGCAGCATGTGCGGCACACCAAATCCCCCCCCCCAAAAGAGAAACAGCTGCCCCCCTTTGCACCTGCAGTTTCAAACTACGTATCGAATAAAAAAAATTATCTCCCCATGGGGCCACAAAAGAGCCAGCGTGGTGTAGTGGTTAAGAGCAGTGGTTTGGAGTGGTGGACTCTGATCTGGAGAACCGGGTTTGATTCCCCGCTCCTCCACATGAGCGGCGGAGGCTAATCTGGTGAACCGGGTTGGTTTCCTCACACCTACAATAAACCATCTGGGTGACCTTGTGGTAGTCACAGCTGTGACAAAGTGCACTAAGGTCTATACAAAGCAGCATAAGCCTTTGGTAGAACCTATAGAAGAAGCCCACGCCCCCTGCAAAATACATTAAAAATCCTTGGCTGGGTCGTGCTTAAAGAGTGGAGGAAGATCTTGCATAGCTAGAGGCCTCTAAGAATCTAAAAGCAGCATTTTGAGAAAGGAAATGCAGAGAGGAGCATATTTTGGGATGCTGTATGGACCTCCTGCCTTTGTCCTGTACGATTTATTACACATACAACAAAATGCAAAGGTGACAAGATGACAGCTACTCTGAGAGAAATGTCACACACATAAATGCATACACATGCAGATCAAAGCCTGAAAACCTCATGAAATTAGTTTTGTGAACCCAAAGGAACGTTAATTTGTTTGTCTTCACCAAAAACTTCACTCCACTCCTCATGGCCAACTGAGAGGTGTGTAGGTGTGTGTGGACGAAGTCAACTATGGGCATTTTTTAGAAAACACAAAAACTCTACCAAGCCCCTCACTGTAAACCTTGAACAATCCTTTGAATCCCAGGCATAAACCCTAGGATTGCTTTCAGTAAAGGTTGGAACAGATATCCCCCAAGGATGAGAACCACTTGCCCATTTAAATGATTTGAGAAGGAGTTAGGTTGTATCACCAGAGTCCATCAACCAGTTAAAAGCTACAACAACATGACAAACAGCCCAGACTTTAGGTGGAAGGTCAAATGCTGATACTCCCACCACAATAAGCTTCTTGCTTGCGGAACACTGGCACATCAAGGAGAAGTCTTGTTGCTCCTTCCTCCTCGTAGGCCAATGATCGGGGAGCAAAGAGCAGTCCAATGGGCCCTGTCATATGGTTGCTTCATTCACACATTCCTTTGTAGTGTGAAACTGTGCCTAGGTAAACAGACTCCCATGCTGCTACAAGTGCATGTGAAGGGGACATATAGCAGCAAAATTTAAGTTAAATGTAATGGCAAGTAGGGCTGTCAATTCGGTTCGGCCCGAACTGAAAATCAGCCGAATTTCCCCTGATTCGGTGATTTTTAGTTCGGGAGGAACCGAACTCAAAACTGGCGGGCAACCGGGGGGGCCGAATTCAGCGAGTTCGGGAGTTCGCGAATAAATTCGGCAAATTCGGCCATCAGTAAGCAGCATAACCGTCAGTAAGCAGCATTCTCCTCCCCCGGCCAATCGGTGGGCAAGCTTGGTCTTCTTCTGGCCAATCAGTCAGGATTGAGTACTGGAGGAATCAGCTGATGTGCGGCCCGGCCAGGGAGAGAGAGAGAGCGAGCGAAATCCTCGTGTGTGTGTGTGGGGGTGCTTGTGCACATTCACTCCTTTCTGTGGCTGCAGGGGGCGTATTTTTTGGGGTACAGACACAAAACTTTCACTGGAGCTTCAGATGAAGCTTCTTAAGGTACCCCCCAAGTTTTGTAAACATTGGGTCAGGGGGTCCCGAGATATGGGCTCCCCCCTTTTTCTTTCCATGGCTGCAGGGGGCACATTTTTGGGGGTACAGATCCCAAACTTTGAGCGGAGTTTCAGACCAGTGTTCTTAAGATACCCCCCAAGTTTTGTAAACATTGGGTCAGGGGGTCTCGAGATATGGGCTCTCCCCCTTTTCCCTCCCCCTTTTCCATTTATGTGGCTGCAGGGGGCGCTTTTTTGGGGATATAGCCCCCAAACTTTTAGCATAGCTTCAGTCAATTATTCTTAAGATACTACCCAAGTTTTGTAAAGATGGGTTCAGTGGGGGCAGAAATATCGCCTCCCCCCTTTTCTCTTTCCATGGCTGCAGGGGGCGCATTTTTGGAGGTGCAGATCCCAAACTTTGAGCGGAGTTTCAGACCAGTGTTCTTAAGATACCCCCAAGTTTTGTGAACATTGGGTCAGGGGGTCCCGAGATATGGGCTTTCCCCTTTCCCCTTTTCCCTATTGGGATGAATGGATCAGCCGATCCTGTGCATCTTCAGAGCAAAACGTTCCGTGCCTAATTGGAATCATCTTGGATTACAAGTCCTCTTCAGCCCCTCTTGATGGAACAGAAGACAGCCACAGTAAGACCCCTTTGGGGGCTTTAATCTATAATTTTTCTCCTGTGTATGTGTGTGTGTGTGGGGGAAAGCAGAGTCTGTGTGTGTGTGGGGAGGGAGCAGTTTCTGTGGGTGGGGGGGAAGCCAAAGGGGGCTTTCGTCGGTTCTGCCTGGGGTGTGTGTTCCCCCTCGAGTCTCTCGCTCCCTGGTTTGAGGGGGGAGGTTTCAGTTGTGTGTTGCAAAGGTGTTGTTTAACAAGGTTGTGTTGTTTTGCAGTTGTTTTGCAAATTTCTCAGCTGTTGTCGGGGCTGGGAGCTTTGTGCGTGGGCGGCAAGCTCTGCTGAGAGATGCACATTAAGGGTGGGGGGACCCCTTTCAGGGCCCATATCTCAGCCCCCCCTGACCCAATCTTTACAAAACTTGGGGAGTCTTTCAATAAACGTCCTTTGAAGCTCTGTCGAATGTTTGGGACCTCTAACCCCAAAAATGCCCCCCCAGAGCCGCGGAAAGGCGCGATTGTGTTTTTAATGGCTTTATTCGGCCGAATTTTTTTCCGAACTTTGAATTCCCGCCGAATTGAACGGATCCGAAGTGGGGGAGTTCGGACTTCGGCACGTACCGAACCCACAAGGGCCAAATTCGGCCGAATCCGAACTGTACCGAATTTTTTTTTTTGACAGCCCTAATGGCAAGAGAAACTACTTCCTACAGACTTATGAGATGGTTACGTTTCACTCACACCCGAAGTCTTTTGGTAATTGGGAAGCACACATCATTTTGAACGTGGTAGCAACAGAGAGACAATGGTAAATAATTTTTCCAAAAAACAGTTCTGTATCTGTAAAGACAAAGAGCCCTGTGGTGCAGAGTGGTAAGCTGCAGTACTGCAGTCAAAAGCTCTGCTCGTGTCCTGAGTTCGATCCCAACGGAAGTCGGTTTCAGGTAGCTGGCTCAAGGTTGACTCAGCCTTCCATCCTTCCGAGGTCGGTCAAATGAGTACCCAGCTTGCTGGGGGTAAAGGGAAGATGACTGGGGAAGGCACTGGCAAACCACCCCGTAAACAAAGTCTGCCTAGTAAATGTCGGGATGTGACGTCACCCCATGGGTCAGTAATGACCTGGTGCTTGCACGGGGGCTACCTTTACCTATAGCTATAAAGGCTAGTAACTGTGAACATACAATGCCGAGCCAAATTTTTCAAAGTTGTATTAAGAGCTCATGGGGTGCATAAATGTGTCCCAAGTCCCAAGATGTGTTGCGGAAACTTGCTCCGGCATGGCACACAAATGTATAATGGGCACTACCCAATATTGTGTAAGGCTATGATCCAACTGCTCCCCAGCATGAGAAACTGACAGCCTAGCCATGAGACACTGCATGGGTTAATAACCTTTTGAGGTTATCTAGCCAGTACCAACCTTAAATTTATCATCCTTTCTGTACTATGTACAGTTTCACATTCAGAAGACAGATTCCCTTGTCAGATAAAGTAAAAAAAAAAAAAAAAGCTGACAGCTGTCATGGCCGGGAGTTAAAACTACTGTTTATGCAGCTGGACTGCATTCACCCTACGATCAAGATGGACAGACAGGATCAGGTGGTCGCATATTACTATAGAAAGCTGAGGTACCAAATAACTCTGATCCCCAACTAAGAACATTTGTCATATTGAACTGCGCCTTTACATATTACTCCTCAAGTGATTGGCTTGTGAACCATATCAAAAACCACTAAACATCAATTGAGCCAACGTCTTCTCCTCCCACAGCTATCGATCGTATGCCTTTTTCATCAATACCTCGATTCCCAGCTGTGGCCATCAATACCTCAAGTCCCAGCTGTCCCACTACCTTATGATTCTGCACATACCCACTGCAGGAACACAAAGAAACATGGTGACCAGGGCTCCCAGAGCCAACCAGATGAGGGACAAGCAGTGCGCCCATGAATGGCAGTCTGGGGGAACAAAAGGAAGGAATGGGCAGGCCTGCCCTAACATGTGTGACAGCAAAGACTCTGTTGGATATAACATACAGGGACTGGATCCAGGCAAATCTGCAAATCAAAATCTGATTAACAAACTGCAAGAGGGTCTATAGTCCAGTGGTTGTGCACACACTTTGCATACAGAAGGTCCCAAGTTCAGTCCCTGGAAACTCCAGTTAAAAGATCCTCAGGGCAGCAGGGCTGGGAAAGGCCTTTGCCTGAAAAGCTTGGGCAGTGTCTCGAAGCCACAACTGTTTGACTCAGGTCAGAAAGATCAGCAGTCTGATTCAGTATAAGACAGGTTAATACGTCCTCTCTCATTGCAGATTTGGTGCCAATCCAAAGTTCCGATTTAGCCCAAACACGATCCTTGTTTTCTCAACCCAAATATTATCTCCGCCAGCTCTCTGGCCCCATTGTGGCAGTCAACTCAAAAATGGAAAAGGATTGGAAAATGCTGTAAATTGAACAAACAAGCAAACAGTACCCTTAGACTTTGAATGGGGGGGGAGGGAGGGAGGGAGGGAGGGAGGGAGGGAGAGAGAGAGAGAGAGAGAGAGAGAGAGAGAGAAAGAGAGAGAGAGACCCACTGCTGAAACCTGTTCTCTAGAAATCAAGCTTCCTTTCCTCTTGTATTATCCTTAGAGGATTCCGTCTGCACCTGCTATGTGTTTTTATCAGAGCTGCCACTAAGGAAACAGATACCCTGTTGGGAGAAGTCATATTCAAAGCACTTGCCTATATGCATTTTCATCATATCAGATGAGTGGGGGTGGGGGGAGAGAAAAATGATAGGAAGTCTGCAGACGTTTAGAATAAAGTTTCTTGCTGTTTTTAAAGAAAAGGGAAAGGCAAGACACCTAAGAAGTGAAGGGGGGGGGTCACAAAATAAAATGCAAGCGAATGGAGAGGAAATGGGATCCCTGAAGAGTCAGTTGAGCTTTTGGCAAAGAAACTCCTATTAGGAGAAGGTCCTCATCTTCGCTCCAAACTGCCAAGTTCTGTGCTGTTGCTATTAAAATACACAGAACTTTATTAGAGAATGATCGTTAGAATATTTTACAATTTTAAGGTGATAATTTTAATCAGGCGTTGCTTTTATTGATCTTACACCTTTATTTGTACGAGCAGTCTGTGATTCTGTGGCGCAAAACTATTGAGTCTTGAAATTTTGATGTGTTGGCATGTGATTGGTCAGTTGACCGTATTAATAAATTTGAATTGATAGGAAATGGGACAAGGAACAATGGGGCTGATGCCCTGAGAAGCCAGAATAGTGGTAAGAAGAGATTTCCCCCTCCCCCTCCACAACTGCCCTGTAAACCTGCAGAAGTTTTAACATGTCCACAGAGTACTGTCGACAATGCTAGCCCTGAATAGATTGGAGAGGGAGCATGTTTGGGCATGCTCACAGTCCAGTAAGTAAAAATAGAATAGAGAACTTCATATGGTTTGGCTGCATGGATACATAGACCCATTGAGAAGGGACACCGCAGTGGAAAATGCATATGATGAAGAGGAGGAATAGCTGGCATTTAATGGGCTCCAAGAGGGGCTAACAGCTCCAATACAAGCGCCACAGAATATCCTCCGTCCACGGCCCACTGATTAAGATTCGAGCTGAAAATCAGGCACAGACACCCAACAAGCAAGAGGTCAAGACAAACCTTAAGGACACACAAACACACACACGCACACAGGCCTTGGCAATAAGAAGCAACAATTCCAAATGCCTTTTCAAATGTCAAGGTTGTTTTTAAATCTCTCTCTGGACACCAACGATCCGAGAATCCTGGTTTCGTTCTGAAAGGGGTATGTGGGAAAAGAGGCAGGAGAAACACTAGAAAGGAAGAAAATAGATAAGAGGGAAGGCAGGTTGGAATGATCACCCAATCCTCTTGTCCTTTGAAACAGTCCGTGATTTAAAGCCACAATCTTGATTAAGTTCACTGGGTTCAGTGTGACAGACGATCCTTTGAAATGTGCCGGGTTTTAACAGGGGGCTTTTCAAAGCCTTTCAAAATTCATCCGCGTGGTCTCAGCCCACCTTTATCTGAGCCGTAAGCACAGTACCCTGGGTGCCCGGCCAAGGCAACCTTCTGAGTAGGAGGGTTTATATTCTGCACACAGGCATGCACGGAGTGCATATGCGCACATTTCCTATCCTGCTAGGGGTGGGGTGGGGTGCAAGGTCACTCTGCTGAATGCTATAGGTCTACCCTCTCTCTACCAGAAACGCTGCTCACCACTCCTTCCTTTGTACATCTGAGATACCTATATAGCATGCATCCATAGCCACAAGGACTAGAACCTTCATTCAAGAAAGCAGAGCTTCTCAGGATGCAGTGCCTGACAAAGGGCAATCCAGGAAGGAGGGACTCGCTCAGCCCTGATAACATGAACTGCTTCTGGCTGGGCAATCAGAGAAACATGCAAAAGTGTTGCCATTTTCACCACTTGCAGCTGCTACCACCCGTAAATTGCAGCAGCCGATGAGGAAATCTCTTACGTGGTTCACAAAATGATTTGGAGAACTTGGTTTTAGTGGGGGTTTTTTTTGGGGGGGGGGTAGAAAATGGAAGAGGAGATCAAATCCACAAAGTTATGGAGCTTACCACCTTCAGAGCCATGTGCGAAAGTGCAGAATCGAAGGCCGGCTACAGCAGCGACGGACGCACCAGAGAGGGCCAAAAGCAGCGGGATGCCAAAAATTAAAAAACCGACAGCACCGGCTAGAACTCACAGCCTCTCCCCAAAGGCATTTGTCATGCTTTTGCTCACAGGGGCCAACTCAAGAAAGCACCATGAGGAACTAAGCGAAGAGAGGGCTTAGTGTTAACATAATTTATACCTGAACTGTTACCATGTATGATCACGCCGAGCACTGCTGACTCTACGTGAGTGATCTGCCCTAAAGGATGGTGAAGTCGCTCAGTCCGAAGCCATCCTTTAGAAACCGGGTGGTCATGTGACAAATTGCTTTGGGGCCAGGATCTGTATGGGATAGGTTGTGTTAGAAGCTCCATAGCTGCCCTTAACTCACCTTTAACCAAAAAAGAAGAAGCGAAAACAAAAAACGGTATCCACCCCATATTGATCGAGGGGCTTAGTTATGGATCAGTCTCTCCGGCTGCAAGTTCTTATTGGTTAGTTCTATGTCACGTGGCTTGAGACATCATCTGCCCGCAGACTGGGACTGCGGGGACATAATGACGTGCGGCTGCAGGGGCACGCCCAGTTCTGTCCTTTGGCTGGCCATCTGGGTGAGGACTGAAGTGGCGACGGCTTCGGCGGCGGAGCGGACTATCAGCCCGTTGGAGGAGGCGGTCAGAGAACTGTGCTGGATGACGGGAGCCGGGGAACCGGTAGGCTCGGAGCTCTCCTTTGGGCTTTCTGCCCCCCCCCCAGCCCAAGAAAAAAAGAAGGAAAGGAAGAAAGAATTTAGAACACTAGAAATTGTAGAATTTTAGAGGTCTCGATTTCATACCTGGGCAATCATTCTGTTCCCACCCACCACGTGTATTCTCCAGCGATTTTAGAGGAACCCCCCCCACACCCAACAGAACACTACTGACAGAAGATATTTAAAAATGTTCTCCAGCTGCTGACTTGACTTGAAAATGTGGTACGCTTTGCCGTTGTTTAATTAAACTAATCCGGGCCAGCAAGTTGGGTAGATTCTGCATGAACAGCAGTTCTCAAATTTTAGCAATCCAGAGACCGCAATTCTGATTTAAAAAGTTTCAGACACTGGCATATTCAATATGCGACTACTGCCGCCAGGATTCTATACGCCTCATACTGGAAAATTCCAAAAATCCCGGACTTATCTGAATGGATCCAAAAGTTACTAGACTTTACTTTGATGTCAAAACTAATGCACCTGATGAAAAAGAACTCGCTGGATGATTTTAAGATGAAATGGCAACCAACATATGATAAATATCTCTCTGTGCCAAATATTATTGCTAGATGTAGGATATAGATATAGGTCACCAGCTGGTATTTAGTATCAGAAAATGATAATTTCAGCCAATGGTTAGATTTAAGGCTATTAACTCATATTGTGGTATCAGAATGTAGTTGATTCCCTTTTTGGGGGTTTTCATGGCAAGAGACTAACAGAGGTGGTTTGCCAGTGCCTTCCTCTGCACAGCAGCCCTGGTATCCCTTGGTGGTCTCCCATCCAAATACTAACCAGGGCTGACCCTGCTTAGCTTTTGAGATCTGACGAGATCAGGCTAGCCTGGGCCATCCAGGTCAGGGCAAGTAATCTATTATAGGGCACTATTAAGACTTAAGGGTGAGAATTCTAAGGGTGAGATTGAAGTGGATGTATGAATGTATTACCTTTTGAACGCTTGGACACACACATGTGTTTGTCTTCTTCTTTTTAACCCCTTTTTGTTTCTGTATCCCATTATATAAAATAAAAATTATAATTAAAAAAAAATTCAGACACTGGCCGAGGGCTGCCCCTTCTCCTCTGGCCGTGCACCAGACAGCCCCCTTTCAAACTGTGGGGCAAGATGGGGCCTCTGTCCTCTAGTGGCTCTCAAAACGTTACAGTGACACCCGCATCAGCTACAAACTAAAAAAAAACCCAAACCATGCAAGTTTAAAGGTTCGTATTTAGCTGTATGTGGTCTACAACATCAGAGAGCAGCTGATTCTATAGGGCCGCGACTGACCCCAGTCCTTAACCTCATCCATCGACTGGAAGGGACTTTACATGGGAAACAGCACGAAACAGCAAGAAATTGGATTAGAAGTTCTACTCAGCTTCTCTTGAATATTGCCAGCGTGGTGTAATGGTTAAGAGCGGTGGTTTGGAGCGGTGGAGTCTGATCTGGAGAACCGTGTTTGATTCCTCACTCCTCCACATGAGTGGCGGAGGTTAATCTGGTGAACTGGATTGGTTTCCCCATTCCTGCACATGAAGCCAGCTGGGTGACCTTGGGCTAGTCAGAGCTCTCTCAGCCCCACCTACCTCACAGGGTGTCTGTTGTGGGGAGGGGAAGGGAAGGAAATTGTAAGCTCGTTTGATTCTCCCTTAAGTGGCAGAGAAAGTCGGCATATAAAAACCAACTCTTCTTTACGTTTCCATCAGTGTGAATGTGAGTATTCCCCTGGGACAGTACTAGTTAGTATCGTTGGGCATACCACTGAAGTGCTTAAGGCTGAAATACAAACACATGGCTTGCAAGAGAGGGGGCTCTCGCATAGCTGCCGCAGTAGGATTTTAGAAAGATGTCAACGTACCCTTTCTGGGAGGAAGGGAGGGCAAGCTGTGTTCCCCCCGCCCCGTGCCCTGGAACCTGCTGCTGCCCTTCATGGATATGGAACTGTACCTGTGGTATAGTCATGAAAAGATCTATTGCTGAGAGAATGTCGGCCTCCTTGTTTGAAAGAGCGTGCCTTAGCTGGCAGGCTGCCTTGTTGCTTGAAATGTAGTTCTCACCAACCGGCAAATCCGAAGTGGTTGCAACAGACCTACTCGCTCCCTAGCTCTGTTTCAAGTGGAAGACTGGATCTTATTCAGCCTGCAGACCTGAATATTTCAGGGGATATCCATTGAGACATTATCTGGAAAGTTGTGCGGAAATGTGTTTCTTTCTAAAAATGGACTTATTTTCGCTGGAACTGACCGACTGCTTCACTGGGGATCGGATGTAATTAGAGGCCACTGTTCACTGGGTATACCACAGAAAAGAAGCAGGAGAAAATGCATCCTGGTTAAGATCAACAGCAAAACCAGCTACTGAATCTGCTTTTTGCTTCAGGGGTGCACACATGTCACCAACAACCAAGAGAAAAGCCCAGCTTTGTAAAAGATAATGCTGTAGTTCTAGTTTGAACCAATACTCACTAGTCATATTGTACTATTCCCCCCAAATTTTAAATGAATGTCTGGTGTAGCGTTTTATAGGAAGAAGAAGAGTTGGTTTTTATATGCCGACTTTCTCTAGAACCTAAGGAATAATCAAACCTGCTTACAATCACCTTCCCTTCCCCTCCCCACAACAGACCCCCTGTGAGGGAGGTGGGGCTGAGAGAGACTGACTAGCCCAAGGTCACCCAGCTGGCTTCGTGTGTAGGAGTGGGGAAACAAATCCAGTTCACCAGATTAGCCTCTGCCGCTCATGTGGAGGAGTGGGAAATCAAACACGGTTCTCCAGATCAGACCCCACTGCTCCAAACCACCACTCTTAACTACTACACAACGCTGGCTCCCACCCTGGGGGGATCATCTATCTATCTATCTATCTATCTATCTATCTACCTACCTACCTACCTACCTACCTACCTACCTACCTACCTATCTAATCACATTTATAATCTGCCCTCCCCAGCCAAGACTGGGCTCAGGGCAACTTATATAATATAGATTATAAGATAAAAACATGTTAAAACAAATTAAAACCAGCGTTAAAAACCAGCCTATAACATCACTAACCTACATCCACTAATGTGAAATATGGCCACAGTGAAAATCCTGCTGCATTCCACATCCCCCCGAAATAGCATGGTAGATGGCAATGCCCATGTTCTTCTTCATTTTCTCCTTACAGAATGAGACACTCTGACACTGTTCCCCCCCCCCCCCCGCCCAATGATTTACAAGGTATTATAAATAAAACAACCCAACTGTGAATGAAGAACCTGTAATTCCATCCACAAGCTCTGGCATTTCTTGTTTAAAAAGCTGTTCAGTCACAAATCTCAGTAATAACAACATAAATGTCTCTCTGTGTGTGTGAACACATGCATGCACACACACTCTATTCTCTCGCACAGAAAAGAAGAGTCTCTCATGCAGATGTGAACCAAATTTCTATTACTGCCACTAGTAGGCTCAAGGACTAACAGTGTGACCCATACCCCCCCCCAAGTTAACGGCGGGAGGGGGGATGTTTTTCTGCATTGTGCACAAAGGAACAGCCTTTGGAGGAGAAGAGAGAGGAGGTTTGGTTTCATTGCCACATTTCTTAAGCCGCAAGTCACTGCCGTGAATCAAAATAAGCTACAAACGCTGAGAGCACACAGCAAAGTGCATATCTGTGCTCATTACATGCAAGTGACATTCCTGACATGTTGAATCTCTACCAGCTAAGCAAAATCTTGTTGGTTCAAGCTTTTAGAGTGTTGCACCAGAGATTGTTGGATATTGAGAGCTGAACTCGGTACTCATTAACTAATAAGATAGTTCCCCAATTGTGTATGGCGTAGTGACTGATTATGGGGCTTCAGCCCATAATTTATTGCATCTCAAATCTCTGCAAATCTGCCGAGCTTTTATGCGTGCAAAGTTAAATGTTTTGCCTTCAGTAGTCCTTTACGGAAGATTCTTGAGAACTCCTCATCAGAAAAGGTTCTGCCCGTGTAGAGCTCCTGAATTTTTATCTCATGTTTTGCTTCACTGTAATTTTTATATTGAGTTGAGGAACTCTTTAATTCGCCCTCTTTTACACAAGTTTAAAGGCCACTCTGATAAGCAGTTAGTTTTATATCTTCTATCTGACCGGAACCCTCATATCAAGTAGTGAAGTATCTCCTTGCTGCCACGAGGCTCCGAGAATTGATTGTCAGAATATGTGGATATTTTCCTTTTTCCTCCTCTTTCAAAGTTTATGATTTTGTTCATTGGTTCTTGTAGGTTATCCGGGCTGTGTAACCGTGGTCTTGGAATTTTCTTTCCTGACGTTTCGCCAGCAACTGTGGCAGGCATCTTCAGAGGATTAACACTGAAGGACAGTGTCTCTCAGTGTCAAGTGTGTAGGAAGAGTAATATATAGTCAGAAAGGGGTTGGGTTTGAGCTGAGTACTGTCCTGCAAAAGTAATGTGCTAATCATTGTCCTGTAAGTATCAAGATAATGTTCTAATGAGGGTATGGTATGTTAATATGGAACCATTGTATCCTGAAGTGATCTGTTAATGTGTGTAATCCAAGGCTAATCTGCATGGCTATTGTTGACTGTTGCCTTTGTTAGTCTGGAAGGCATATTAACATACCATACCCTCATTAGCACATTATCTTGATACTTACAGGACAATGATTAGCACATTACTTTTGCAGGACAGTACTCAGCTCAAACCCAACCCCTTTCTGACTATATATTACTCTTCCTACACACTTGACACTGAGAGACACTGTCCTTCAGTGTTAATCCTCTGAAGATGCCTGCCACAGTTGCTGGCGAAACGTCAGGAAAGAAAATTCCAAGACCACGGTTACACAGCCCGGATAACCTACAAGAACCAATGAGCTCTGACCGTGAAAGCCTTCGACAATATTTTATGATTGTTCATTTGTGATATTTCTCGATGCTCTGCGATTTGGTTTTGCAATTTGTAATGAATGCCTAATAAAGGTTTTCAATTCGATTGGCTTTTTGTTGGTCTCTTAAGGTGTTCCTGGACTCAAGTCTGGCTCTTCTACTGCCGACCAACATGGCTACCCTCTCAAAACCAGCTGACAAAGGTGGTTGACCATTGTCTTCTTCTGCTTAGCGAACCTGGACTTCCTTGGCAGATCCCAACCCAAGTACTAACCAGCTTCCAAGATATGACTGAGATCAGGCCAGCCTGGGACATCAAGGTCAGGGTCTTCTAGGACTACTCAGAGCTATTTTTGTACTCCTCTAGGAACTGAAAATATGGCTGGATCCCTTTCACTAATAATGCTGCTGAGGAAAGTAACAAGGCAAGTACCTACAGACTGAAATCGTGGGCGGGATCCCGCCAGGCAATCGTGGAAGAAGTTTTACTTAACTTAGTTCCATCTGCACAAGATAATGTGCAAGAGCTGCTGTAAGATAAAGGGCTGATTTTTCATCTACTATCAGTGTTGCTGTGTACAAAAATCAAAAGGACGTTTAAAATGCAGTTTGGATGTGTGGTACAATATTATTAAAGCATGCCATTCCAGAAGGAAGGGTTTGCTGAAACAGACCGTGCGCTATGTCTTGTGCAGGCAGAAACACGACGGGATAGAGTCATGCTGACTTAGCGCAAAGGCCGCTTCTGATAACTATAGAGACAGATCACGACAGGTAGCCGCGTTTGTCTGCCTGTAGCAGTGGAAAAGAGCAAGCGTCCAGTAGCACTTTAAAGACTAACAAAATTTCTGGCGGGGGTATGCGCTTTCGTGAGCCACAGCTCACTTATTCAGATACCTTTTCTTCTGATGACTGTGCATTTCTGCTTATGCAAGAGCTCTTCTGAAAGAAAAAGTGTTCTGTGGGATCCAACCCATTAAACCAGGGATCTGTATACCACCTTAGAGAAACACTTCTGACTCACTCACTCACACACACACACAATTATCTCAGCCATCTTTAGAGCAATACCATAAAGGTAAGACAGCATTCTTATCCATATATTGCAGAAACTGAACTGAAAAGATACGTAGTGGCTGGCCTAGGGCGGTGGAGTGAGTTCATGGCAGAGATGAGATTCGGCCCAGGGGCTTCCCTGGATGACTCTCTTCGCCACTACAACCAGAGCTGTGTCCTAAGGTAAATGGATATCTACCCATAAAATTATCATTTGACTCTCATGAATACCGAATCACTCCAAAACCCCATTTTATACAGTGCTTAGATCCCAGACCAAGACGCTTTCGGCCGCCTTTGCCCTGGAGGTACGTTCAGATCCTGCAGCTTACCGAGATAGCCTTGCGTTTTCTTCTGTAATGCAGTGACCGGGCAGTCCTTGTGAGCCAGCAGTAGCTGTTTGAGTTGAGCAACTTCGTTCCTTAATAGTGTGACTTCATTCTGTGGGAAAGGAAACATTTGCTCTTAACTGTGTGTGTTTGCACACCCAGCCTGGAATTGTTACAGACAGAGTAAGCGTCTGGAGTGGGTCACCAGTAATGAGAGCTATTGCAAATAGCCGAGGGTCTACGCATTGCAAGTGAGTGCTCGCCTGACAGCCTTTACAGGTTATCGAAGACTTCATTTCACCTTTCTGTGTGTGTATTTAAACTGTCCGGATCCTGCCCTACACTTAAATGTGTTACTGACTTTTACCTTGGCTGCCTTTTAATGACCGGGATCAAGCTTGAACAACAAAAATGGGTGAGATTTTTATATAATTAGATTATGCTGAAAGGAAAATTGAAATACAAAATGCCCTTGGTCTTCAAAAGTACTTGTTATCTACAAGTACTTTTAAATAATGCTGTTAGCTGTCTTCATGGCCCTGATTGGGCAGAAAGGCGAGATATACCTTTTATAAATGGTAATAAGAACAATAATCGTTCAACTCATTGGACAGATGGACTGAAAGTCAAGCACCTCTTGTTGCTCAGTGGAAGACTTATAATTCAAATATATTTCTATCACTGAAACATAGTGAAGGTCAAAAATCCACCTAATCCACATGGCGGAGGAAAAGCCAGGCAAGGGGATGCTGAAGGCAACTACCGAAGAGTCACGGCACCAGCTGGGAAGGGCCCAAGAATGCCTCCTGCTATTCTTAGCCTCTAACAAGCAGGAGAGAAACCTGCAGGGGTTAGAGGCCACAGCCTGTTAAAATATACGAGCAGAACCTGCTCGGACTTGTAACTCTGCCACGGTGGGTCTGCAGGCGGCATTCCAAAGTTTTTAACTCCAGCAAATAAAGGCATGGGGAGATTTAAGTCAACACACACATGGAGGGAATTCTTTTAGGAAGAGGAAACCTGAGCGGCTGCAGAAGCAGCTACCTTCAAGCCTGTAATGACACCCCTTGGAAATGCACAGAAACCCTAGGAGGAGGATGGCGCACGTCTGGACTCGGAGGGCTCACTCCACCCCAGGGGTCTCAAACTCAATTGTTATGAGGGCCAGATATGACCTAAATGCTGCTTGGTCGGTCCAGGCCATGCCTCGCCAGCCCAGATCGAGAGTGGTGGAGGGGTGGCTGCCTCGGCTGGCTCGCGGGACAGGAAAGAGCTCTCAAGGGGCCGGATCTGGCTCTTGGGCCTTATGTTTGACACCCCTGCTCTACCCCATTCTTGACTGTAATTTTAAAGGACGAGAAGGGGACAAATGGTCTCATAGATGACACTGGGAGGGGAATCATAGAGTGGGAAGGTACCACCAGGGTCATCTAGTCCAACCCCCTGCACAATGCAGGAAATTCACAACTACCTTCCCCCCCACACACACCCAGTGACCCCTACTCCAGCAACAGAAGATGGCCAAGATGCCCTCCCTCTCATCATCTGCTTAAGGTAATAAAAAAAAGCATTGCTGACAGATGACAGATGAGGAAGATCTACCTCAGCCTCTAACCTAAAATGACTATTCAGCAACAACAGGCCACCTAGTAGGGGCAAACCCCAGAGCTGCTGGGATTTGTAAAACCAAACAAAATCCTGATGCCAACCTGGTCCCCCTACTCAGGCAACACTGCCAGGATCTAACAATAGCCATACGATGGAGGGCTCGTTCATCAGCTCGTCTTCCATTATAATGTAGGCCACCATATGCCAACAGTGACATTTTGCTGTCTATGTAAGATAAACAGGTCAGGCTATCCAAAAAACCCTGGCAACTTTCAGAAATCAGTGGGATGACATTTCATTCTCCTAGGACATTCCACCGCTAATCCACAAGCCACCCTTATTCCACAAAAAGTCAACAAATTCGATCAACTGAAGTTAATCAGAAAGCTGGATACTGTCCAGCTGGGTATCAAAAAGAATCACTATTTCCTCATACATTACAGGTGATTAGATCTCCTAAATCAACTTAATAGATTGTCAAGATTCGAGTCCAGTTGCATCTTGAAGACTAACAAGATTTCCGGGGTATACGCTTTTGAGAGAGGGCAAAGCTCCCTTTGTTAGAGGTAGTTTTTAGTCTCAAAAGCTTATACCTGGGAAATCTTGCGCTATTAAACTCGAATCTTGCTGTTCTACTGCATACCAACACAGCTATCCACCCGTCACTATTTTTACAGACTGTGTTATCAGCTATTAATGTTGCTTTGGAATGGTTAATATGTCTTTTTTAACTTCTAAGCATTGCATAGAAATATGCATTGCTTATTCAGTGCATTTTATGTCAAAGTGTACCTCTTGCAATTCACTGCGTTTCGACCCGCAATGTTTACAATCCCTCCCCCTATGTCCATCCATGCATATGATGAGGGGGGCTCTAGTCCATGAAGCCTTATGTAAACAAGCATAAAAAAGAGAATCTTGTGGCACCTTAACTCTTGCGGCACCTCTGGAACCTCTGTCAAGTGGAACCACTTGCAACATAAATGGTTGCGGCTGGGAATGCTGCTGGCGCTGCACTTACGCTTAGTTGGATGTTCTGCGTTGTGAGCTCCTCGGCCTTCTTCTCCAAGGAAGACACCCAGATCTTGCGTTTCTGACGGCAGCGGGAGGCTGCAGCGCGGTTCCTCTCCAAGAAACGTTGCCTTCGTTCATCTGGATCTTCCTCCACCGTGCGTCTCCGTCGGCCGCCAGTGCTGGGTGTGGGCTGAGCTGGGGAAACCTAGGGTTGAAGAGTGGAAGAACAACAGGCAAATCAGCAGGCAAGATTAACAATGCAGCCAGTGCATCTCTCAGGACTCTTGGCACCCAGTTAGCATCAATGTGGTTTAATTTCGCCGATTCTGAGCTTCGTCGGTGGAATGAAACACTCAAAGACCAGATGCCTACATGCTATCTTTGAATCCCATCAGGAGCAAAATTGTACCCATCAAAAAATATTCACATTATCTATAGAGGATTTTAAGATGAAATGGCAGCCTTTATATGATCATTACTCGTGTGCTCCAAATTCTTTTGTTTTACAGTAAATATCTATGTAGACTGCTAAATATGAAACTGGTATTAGAAACCTGAAAATTTAGTTTAAATGAGAAAGCAATGTGTATGCATTATTTTGAAAGCTCGAGCTTTGATATGAATATTCTATTTTATTCCTTTTTTATTCCCTTTTTTCTTTCTGTATCCAAATATAAAAATAAATAAAATATTTAAAAAAATATTCACATATCAGTAGTCTTTGCAAAACAACAGTTTGTTGCTCTGGCGATTGTTATTCTTTAAGACCAACCCAGATTTTGTGTGTGTTATTTTGAAGGAAATGAACTGCCAAAAGAAACATAGATCTACAGGTTCTCACCTTAGTCCAGCCTCTAAATTATGTGTACCAGTTACTCACTGTCAGGCACATATGGATAGTAAACTTTTGGAAGCTGGTCTAGCTGACAGAGCAGGTGGCGATTTTGATGGAAGGCTGGCAGTGGGTGTGTTGGCAGGAGCAAACGGGGTGTGTTTAAACCCAAGTAATTAAAACAAGGGGAGAAAGATCTCAAAATATTGCTTCTGTGTTCCAAATTGTGTCCCTACCGGCTACGATGTCTGACTGGCAAATGCCTGGCAGCAAATGGTTGAGGCTCTATGCAGGGCAACAGGCTTTCTATATGAATTAAAGAGGAATCGGGAACAGTGCCCGAACTGCCCAGATTCTGCAACCGGAGAATTCAGATTTGGCAACAGGGAAGAACTGCACGAAATAGGTAAATACGCATATAACATTTTCCCTTTTGAAAGTTTTTGGAAAAAGATTAGAATGCAGGTTGGGGTGGCAGAGGACGGTGCACAGAAGAGTCATGGGGACAGACTCTGAGCTCTGTGGAGTGAATTACTGTCACCTCCGAACACCTGGAAATCTTGGCTGAAGGCAAACAGCTTCTTTCCCCCACAAAGCTGAAGATGGTGTGACAGATGGGGCATCGTTGCCTGCTCTGTGTACTCTCATTGCACTATTAGATGCCGCACTGTGTTCTAGCATACAAGCGTAGCTGAAGAGATTTCCAAATTATTGTGGCACACCCTCCCATACCTAAATGCTGTCGCCCCCTTTTTACAAACACAAACACACGCCTTTATTGGCATATAAAAAAGAGGAATATACATTAGGATAAATCCGAGTACAAATAAATAAAGTTGGATAAAACAATCCCAAATAAGCCATTAAGGAATACCACATACCATTCCCATTATCTGATTGCTAACTGCAAAAACCCTGCAACTGATTCAATTATTTAGGGGTTTTGTGGGGTCGTAAGGTAGGATGTCCTGATTTCATCAGAAAGCCATTCCCTGTTTATAAACAGTGGGTCAATGAACTGGGATCGGCTACAAGCATAGAAGGAACAATTAAAAAGGACATGCACAAATGATTCTATTTCACCGTTCCCACAAGGGCAAACTCTGTTCATAAATGGGATTTTATGAAATCTTTTGTATAACAAGGCAGAGGATAGTGCTTTTAGCCAGCGTTTCTCAACCTTTTTACCCTTGAAATAATATTCATGTCTTAGGGAACCCCTGCTTATGATTACATATGATTAGCCTATTCATCACTATTTCTCGTGGAACCCCTAGCGATTTCTCGCAGAACCCTAGGGTTCCAGGGAACCCTGGTTGAGAAACGCTGCTCTACGCTGTAGCGGTGAAGCACCCTATTTTGAGTCATCGTGATTTCAAGCAGACCTGTGGTTGTGCGGGAGATGGTGCGTCAGGGTGCTGGATAAGTATCTGACCCTGTTCAGGACGAGATGTCACCATTGTGCTAGCCGACCCGACCATCATGTTGCTGCCGTTCAGGGAGGAAGTCACTCCTTGAGTCAGGCTAGCTTTCAACCTCTGGAAGGGAAAGAAAAAACAGTCAATGGGGGGATCACTGGTTTCTTTCTGAGGTTTTTGCCCCGTCTTCTCTGTTCGCTGCAGGGATACTGACTTTTGAGTGGAATGACTGGAAAAGCTCTTGGGACATTGAATTAGCTTCAGATTCTCATTTCTGTTCTCAGGAGAGATACAGGCTGGTAAATATCTATGCAGTGTCTGAACAACAGTAGTATTTTAGGAGAATCTGTCACATTAATATGGAATAATTATGCAAATCTCTCCTACACATCCAGTTAAGAAATATTTCAAGTTCTTAGAAGATACCACCCATATTTTAGATGCCCAACATTTGTTGGGTCTTAATACATCCCCCTTAACAGCAACTAATCTGAAGGATTTCTGAATTACTACATAACCCTGAAGAGAAGAAGAGTTGGTTTTTATACCCTGCTTTTCTCTGCCTTTAAGGAGTCTCAAAGCAGCTTACCATCTCCTTCCCTTCTTCTCCCCACAACAGACACCTTGTGAAGTAGGTGGGGCTGAGAGAGTTTTGAGAGAACTGTGACTAGCCCAAGGTCACCCAGCAGGCTTCATGTAGAGGAGTGGGGAAACCAACCCGGTTCACCAGATTAGAGTTTGCTGCTCTTAACCACTACACCAAGACTGGCTCTGGCAAAAGATGTCCTACAAACACATTAGCTTGTTGCTTCATGCATTCCTGAGTTTAGCCCTGACATAAATTAAGCTCTGCTCTAGTAATGTTACATGTATGTTTGTACATTTTTGTAATTATGATCCTTGACACATGCATCATCAGAGCCAGAATCCAAAGTAGTAATTATATCGCCAAAGACTGCACCTCTCCAAGCCGTATGGCAAACTGCTTTTGAAACCAAGGGGAGTTTCAAAAGCAGCTTTGGATAAATAGCACGGGGAGGCTGGCAGTTCAAACAAAATACATTTAAAATTGTGAGGCTAACACAAGTTCTTTGCACCAGCAGCTCTTTAGGATCCTAGTCGATAAGAGCTGAAAATTTGGCAAAAGATTTTTTATAAAGTTTTGCCTTTTCTGAAATATTTCATATCAAACCAAAACATTTAACTAACAGGTACATGGAACAACACAGTAAATAGTTTGTGAAATGCAGGAGAATATTTCAAAGTATAATAACATACCTACTATATATAATGTATAATAATAACTACAGTTAGTACCTTTAAAGAGAGAGAACCGGTGTGGTGGTTAAAAGTAGTGGTTTGGAGTGGTGGACTCATGTCTGGAGAACAGGCTTTGATTCCCCACTCCTCCACATGAGAGGCGGATGCTAATATAGAGAACTGGGTTGGTTTCCTCACTCCTACACATGAAGCCATCTGGGTGACCTTGGGCCAGTCACAGCTCTCATAGAGCTTTCTCAGTCCCACCTACGTCATGGGGTGTCTGTTGGGGGGAGGGGAGGGGAAAGTGGTTGTAAGCCAGTGTGAGTCTCCCTTAAGTGGTAGAGAAAGTCAGTGTATAAAAACCAACTCTTCTTCTTCTTCTAAAAACACTCATTCCAACAGCAGTGGTCATCTTTCAGTATATTGGAACTAGATATTATGCCACACATGTAGCTGTCACCAAAAACTGGCTGTCAGTATTTACAACTTATCCATGCCCTGACACCAAAATGTTGTGCCGTTTCCTCACCCCACTGGGTTGTGGAGGAGAGGGAAACACGCAATGACATGGTTTCAAGGCATATTGTTATGATGTCCGTTTGTATCAGATGGTACAGGAGGAGGTGGGTGAGCAAGACACATGGATGCCATTTTCTGTCTATACTGTTACATTTAACATCCTTTACTCTCCCACTCCTTCCTTGTTGGCTACCTGTGCTCTCCCTTCTCTTGCATTATCAAAACTGATACTAAACTGCTTGAAGCAAGAACTGGTCACTTTTGCTTATGTTACTCTGCAAAATAACATCTAGACTTTAGGAAGATGTAACGTCTAGACATTAGGAAGGATTTTCTAACAGAGTGGTTCCTCAGCGGAACAGGCTTCCTCAGGAGGTGGTAAGCTCTCCTTCCCTGGAGATTTTTAAGAAGAGGTTAGATGGCAATCTGTCAGCCATGCTGATTCTATGACCTTAAGCAGATGATGAGAGGGAGGGCATCTTGGCCATCTTCTGGGCATGGAGTAGGGGTCAATGGGGGTGAGGGGGTGAGGTAGTTGTGAATTTCCTGCATTGTGCAGGGGGTTGGACTAGATGACCCTTGTGGTTCCTTCCAACTCTATGATTCTATAATTCTGTTCTATGATTCTAAGTGTCGTGTGCACCAATGGCACAGAAGCTATTCAATTGTATAGACTGTAATCATTAAAAAAAGACCATAGGATTATGTTTCTGCGAGCTTTGGAAATTATTTTAAATTAAGGATGGATGAAAGTCCTTGGCTGCAAAAAGCACACAACAGATCTGCCCACAGTTTAAGAACTTCTAGTGGTGGTCATAGCACCCTGGCTAATACTGGGATGGGAGACCACCTGGGAATACCAAATACTGTATGCTTTGGGGAGGGGCTGTGGCTCAGTGGTAGAGCATTTACTTGGCAGGCAGAAGATCCCAGGTTCAATCCCCAGCATCTCCAGTTAAAAAAGATAAGTGATGAGAAAGATGTCAGCCCAAGGCTGTGAAGAGCTGCTGCTGGTCTGAGTAGCCAATACTGACCTTGATAGATCAAGGGTCTGAATCAGTATAAGGCAGCTTCATGTGTTCTCTGTGGTTTGGCCTTAAGTGAGATTAGCTTGGAAGACACCAGGGAGACAGTCTTCTCTGCCGGAGACCCTGAGCTCAGCAATTCCTTGCTCATAATGTCCTGGTCAGCTCTCACTGGTCCTCTGGAACCTGTTAAAGATAAGCTTTTCTGGAAGGCCAGAATCCCGGTAAGCTGATTTTAATGACTATCTTGTTTTGATTATGGACTTTGCTTTCTTACTCCCTTTAGTTTTTATAGTCGCATTATTACGACTACAGTTCTTTTTTGCTGTTAGGTTTTCACCACTATTTTTTGCTGATTCATAGCAAAGAACAGGAGTTTTAAATTCTTACTTTACTTCTTTACTTTTATTGCATTGGCTCAAAGTCAGCAAACAACAAGCACTTTATATTCTTTGTACTGTTTACTGTTTTTCTGTTTTACCTTTTGTCTTTTTAACATTTTTAATGTTATAAATCAACACCTACTTGAAGGACAGGAGATAAATGACATACACAAATGAAATATATAATTTTGTCTTTTTTTGGTATTAAAACATTTATTTTCACATCTGTTTCTTTTCCCCTCCTCTCTAAGAGCTGCTAGCGTAGGGACCCTGATGATACCTACATAAACCAGATGGAAAAACTATTCCACAAACCTGAACATCATAGGAAGCTACAAATGAAAATCATTTCTGGATTACTTTGTCAGGTTATTACTGCGGACCTAACTATCAGGCTACTTAATTTTTTCCCTTCCATATCTTTAAAAATATGTTCTGTACAGCAAGTGAAATTCAAAGCAAAAGAAAAAGAAAAGAAATGGCACTAATTCCCCTTTTCCACTGGCAGCGTTTTTGAGATGCCACAGAGGAAAGGTGGTAGTTGTTAAAAGGAATCTTTTTAAAATACGATTTTTTTAATTTTAAAGAAATTGAAAATTACAGCAACTTTTTAAAACAACCTTGGTTTAAGAAGAAAGCTGAAGTTAACACATAAGTACGTTAAGGCCTAGGTTTATAATCTCTAAAAACAGAATCATAGCTATTGCATACAGACCTTGAGGCTGCTTTTCTATGTAAAATGAGAACACCATGGAGAAAAAAATATGTGACCTGAGGTTAAGCATTGCAAATGGCACAATAAATCATCCACTGTTGTAGCTAATACACAGGTCCAGTAGGGATCCTGCAAGTCAACACAAGCACTAGGATCCAGGAAATGCCACCCAATGGCTTACCAGAGTTCATCTGGATGATCTCGCACTCCTGTCTGATGACCTCAAACTCCCTGAAGGATCCCCTTCTCCCTTATAACCCTGAAAATTCCCTTAGATTTTCATCTGAAGCTGTTCTCTTGGTAATAACGTATATATTCATGACCACTAAGGAAGGCCTACTCAGGCCAAAACGCATCTGGTCAAGCACTGGTCATTTACATTGTATATCGACTGCATAAGAAGTTTACAACTGATTTTTATATGTAGCCTGTATCTGTATTTTAAAAAATTTCACCGTGTACACCTTGCAATAAATGTAATTATTTTGTTATATTGTATAGTTTGTAGCTCAACCTTTGAAGCTCTGTCTACATGCTTGGTTTAATTTTTCCCCTTTTTTGTTGTTCTGCTGTCCTCTTGGTGCCTTCGCCTCCAAAGTTGGGAAGGATGGGGCATGAGATAAGACCTTTTCCATTGTGGTTGCTAAGGCTTTGGAATGCCTACTACAAAGAGATCCATCTGGCACTTCATGAGTTAAAATTTATGCGCCAAACAAAGGCCACTTGACGTTTCTTCTGCTTTCAGTTATTCTACTGCATTGGTTGCCTGGTTTATTATTTTATTGTGGACGGTTTTATATAAAAGCATTTTGGAGAAGTACAAATATTTAACTAGATAATGAAATAAAGATTCAAATTCTCAAACTATGATTATTTATGATTGGACCAAGCTTACAACAATGACACTTCCGTTCCTATTCATGGATAAACATTTTTACCTTTTCTTGCTTCCGCAAAGTTTTGGACAATTGTTAAAGCCTGATCGTATTCATATTTACTGAGGCATGCATCTTAATAAGCATGCACAGGACTGAAGTCTCAGACTTCAAATCAATGATCTTGTTTAGTATCCTTGTATGTATACAAAGAGCCAAACAGAAATCTCTGTCTCTTATTTCAAAAGACAAGTATGCTGCATCACCACAGTTTTTGGTTTAGCTGCAGTATGGCAAGCTCCTCTCCCTCAGTCACCACACCCTTCATATCTTTGGGCAGGGGAGTGCTCCACTCCCTTCTCTCAAGCCAGAAGAAGAGTTGGTTTTTATATGCCGACTTTCTCTACCACTTAAGGAAGAATAAAACCAGCTTACAATCACCTTCCCATCCCTTCCCCACAAGATACCCTGTGAGGTAGGTGAGGCTGAGAGAGCTCTAAGAGAGCTGTGACTAGCCCAAGGTCACCCAGCTGGCTTCATGTGTAGGAGTGGGAAAACTAAGCAATTTGAGCTGGAGTTAGCCACATATTGTAGGAGTTGGTTGCAGAGTTAGAACAGGTTAACTGAGAACACATGATAACTAAAAGCAGTAGAAACAGCAAGAGTCCAGGGTATGAGCTTTCATGAGCCACAGCTCATTTCTTCAGATACAACAAGAATCCTTAAGTAGAGAAGAGCGAATTAGACACACAATGGCAATGTAAATGTCAAAAGCAAGTAAATGATATTAGCAGACGTGACTGGGTTAGGTGTGATATGCAGAGAGGTAGTAGGCGTAGAGAAATTAGCATTGGTAATGAGACAGGAATCCCAGTTCTCTATTCAATCCAGGAGAATGCATTGCCTTGAGCTTCGTTATTAGTTGTAATTCAGCAGTCTCTCTTTCTAATCTCCCTTTGAAATCCCTTTGTAAGAGAACTGCTACTTTTTGATTAGCAACCAAATGTCCTGGAAGGTTAAAATGTTCCCCCACTGGTTTCTGAATATTGTGGTTTCTGATGTCAGACTTATGTCCCATTTAATCTTTGCTGCAGCGACTGGGCTGTTTGTCCAATGTAGAGGGTGGAAGGGCATTGCTGGCACGTGGTGGCATAAATCCAAACTCAAAAACCAAAAGTCACACATGAACATGCATGAAGCTGCCTTCTATCGAATCAGACCCTTGGTCCATGAAGGTCAGTACTGTCTACTCAGATTTGCAGTGGCTCTCCAGGGCCTCAGGTAGAGGTCTTTCACATCACCTCCTACCAGATCCTTTCAGCTGGTCAGGTTTTCCCCCTCCTCTTAATGCTGTTATTGTTTGGGGAGTAAATACAGAAATAATCAATAGAAAAGAGATTAAGGTTAGTTCGCTGGAGAGCTCCTATGAGGTTAGTTCGCTGGAGAGCTAGCGTGGAGTAGTGGTTAAGAGCGGTGGCTTGGAGCGGTGGAGTCTGACCTGGAGAACCGGGTTTGATTCCCCACTCCTACACATAGAGCCAGCTGGGTGACCTTGGGCTAGTCAGTCTCTCAGCTCCACCTACCTCACAGGGTGTCTGTTGTGGGGAGGGGAAAGTGATTGTAAGCTGGTTTGAGTCTCCCTTAAGTGGTAGAGAAAGTCAGCATATAAAAACCAACTCTTCTTCTTCTTACGTCACCCCACCAACACACTTCTCACACCCACGCTCACAGCTTGCTGAGCCTATTGTTATTTTACTTTAATTAAATTTTTCAAAAGGTATACCTTGCCCCTCTGCCCTCATAAGGGCCACCATGCAGCTAACGTAATGTAACGGAGCTCACCATTTTCGCTTCTGAGTGCATTGGAAGGCCTGAAGGTGAAATGGAGCCGCTGCCGACAATTGGAGGACCAGGAATACCGGGAATGTTTGGCACTACAGACATCGGCCTTGCAAGCTATATGCAGAAAGGGAAGCTTGTGTTAAACGAAGCAATTTTTATGATACTCTTTTGACACAACTCCCTCCTCGAGGGGAACAATGCTTTCCTGACGAGCTTTATATTTTAGGGATCTCGCCATCAGTGCTTTTAAAAGCAGTATTACAGCTGCTTTGAGTCACAGTGCTATTGGCGGTTGTTCTGAAATGGTTGGAAACTGGAGGCAAAGGAAATGGCTCTTTCTTCTCTTTCCTCGGGCAGCCTTTTTTAGACACCTCAGTTGTAAATGTCCCAACTAATCCTGAATAAAAGGCAACCACTAGTCTTGTAGAATGTATAATCTCCACCCCAGCCCCCCCAACACAAGGCAGCAACTTTTGGTACACTTAAATGGATTCACAGAACACCCGTGAGGACACTGACATTGCATTTGCCTGTGTGGTAGAGTCAGCAGCTGAAGCGACGCAGACTGCACCAGAAGGTAGTCAAGTTTGTCAATCACATACCCCGAGAAAAATTCATAGGCAAAAATAAAAACTAAATAACCATTTCATGCCCTGAAGAAGCCAGGGAGGGAGGTTTTTTTTTGGTCTGGCTTGGAAAGGCCAACATGTTCTCTGCAAGCTTGAATGACCTCGGCATAGAGCTAGCTAATCAGAGAGCCTGTAGTTCCCAGCCCTGAAACCAACAGTGAAAGCCATCTGCTCCGACGGTGGCTCCGGTTTTGAGCCTTAACGCTCTGCAATGTGTTTGGCAGGCACCACTGCCTTGCGGGCAACAGGGGTCCCTCCGCCCCCTCCCCCTCCAGCCAAGGCTGATCTCACACAGAGGGGTAGCGAGAGGTGTCGGTTTTGCAAATTAAAGTGTTCGCATATGCTCTGCGAAGGGAAAAGCTGTCCCTTCCTGTTATCAAAGGCGGCCGTGCTGGAAGCCTCTATTACCGATATGACAGAAGGCATCTGAATGGGAGGGCCAGGAAGGACGGGCATGGTCTGCCCGTTCACAAGTTGCATGACGAGCGGCATGGAGCCGGTTGGAGACCTGGAAGAAAACAAACACACCACACACACACACCTCAGTTCAGCATACATGTAGAAGCAGATCATCTACTGTGATTAGTGGTTTTGATTTTAGAAGGTATATCTCACTAAGAGATACGATTTCTTATTTAACGTAGCCATCTCAAGTTTGAACTGTGTTAGAGTTCTTTTTATTGTTAAGGCTTCAAAATTATTAATGTAAAATTGTAAAAAGAAAACAACAATAAAATATATAAAAACAAGCTAGGTTACATGAAAAATTCTAGCAGATCTGAAGTTCGTGCCCAACACATACCAGATGCAGGTGATTCCCTTTGACGCACAGACCCTCCCCTGTGCTAAGCCACCCATACAGCATGCTGAACATCTTTGCAGGGTTAGAAGAGTCTGTTAGGAGGAGCATTAAGTTTCCTAACCTAACACTTTAACAGCCAGCTCATTGGCCTCCTCGTCTACAAGCACACGCCTTTCAAAAGAACAGACTCTCCCAGCTTGCTTTTATCGGCTCAAATTTTAAGTAGGATAAGCAAGGACTTTCCTATGGCAGCTCCCATTTGGTCTAATATCCAATCACTGTAACCTGCAAGGCTTTGAGATCATGAGATTGCAGGAAAAGCTACCAACCATTAGCTGCTGAAGGCCCAGTTAGAAGCCTTCTTAAGATCCCTTCTTCCCACACATTTATGTGCAACTCGTTACTTACCCGAGCTGCCTGTTGGAAGGTGGAGCCTGGGTGATGACCGAAGTCGGTGAAGGAAGAGTGGGGTGGAGAGGATCATACCCCATGTGCAGCGGAAGCGACCCAGGTCGCACGATGGTTGGAGTAGGAGTGGAAATGATAACAGGCTTGGAAGCACTCTCCTGAGAAACAGGCACACGCTCATTGTGAGAGATTATCACTTGGTTGAAATGATCATACGTGATCCTCCTATCCATCCTCAAAGATTTCGCAAAAGAACCACAGCTCATGGGAAAATGGATACACAGAGTAAGTTCAGCTGCACACATAGTAACTAATATCTACCGGGGAAGAGGGCCTTTTCCTGTAGTTGTACCCCATTTATGGAGCTCCCTTCTTCAATGGATGCTCAACAGGTGTCCATCTGATAACTGTCAAAGTCCAGGCTTTGGCAGGGTAAGTTTTCCCTTGACCTGTGTCAAGTTTGCTCTGGCCATGTCATCTGGGGAAACGTACAGTTTGGTGACTTCGGGGTCTTTTACTATTTTATTGATATCTTTATTATATAATGGTTTTGATTGCCACTATGAAGTGCTATAGGTGGAAAGGAGGCATATGCCTCTTTCGGATAAACATGACATGGTTGGAAGTCCTAAACCACATTGGAAACGCAAGAAAAATAATCCTTCTCTGGAAATTCTGATGAGGGCGAGACTCGCAACAAGCACGGAAATGTTGCTAACCTACTTTAACGTAGCATCTACATTGACATAATGAAACCATCAGTGAATACAAATACAAAAGAGAATTTCTCAAACCCAGGAACCTTTATTTTTTAATATGTCATTGGTGGTGTTGGAAAGTGCCATCAAGTCACAGCTGACTTATGGCGACCCCATAGGGTTTTCAAGGCAAGAGACGTTCGGAGGTGGTTTGCCATTGCCTGCCTCCACGTGGACTGAGAGAGTTCTGAGAGAACTGTGACTGGCCCAAGGTCACCCAGCAGGACCCATGGGGAGGAGTGGAGAATCAAACCCGGTTCTCCAGATTATGAGTCCTCTGCTCTTAACCACTACACCATTACCACTAGAATAACTCATGCAGACGTTACTTGGTTTAATAAAAAGCTCAAACTCT